>NC_134587.1:56689340-57016590 GCF_037038515.1 Microtus pennsylvanicus | reverse complement strand
ATGATGGGATAATAGATTTGTAATTGTGAGTTACTGTTGTTAGACAAATATATTGATATAGATTCTTGTATATTGATACAAAGTTAAATTGTATTGACTATTGTATGCATTCATGTTTCTACCTCTGTTTAAAACATTTTTTATGTATTGACATATATTGTATTGATATATATATATTGTATATATTTACCATATTGCAGTGTACATTTCTACCTCTGATTAAGATACTTATATAATGTTTGTGTATTGATATATATTTACCTACTGCAATGTATATTTGTACATTGTTTATATTTGGAGGTCATTGTCCTCATTTGTTTCACAGTCGTTTATTGTCTTAGTCTTTAAGTTAGATAGATATTGAGAATTATATAGACTAATAGTCATCTAAGTTTGTCATTTATAATTAGACTAATCAGGTTCTTTAGATATATAGAGATTATACTCAGTATAGATAGATAATCTTCAACTTCTTCAAAGAGCTGTAGAAAATGGCCTTTAATCTAACTCAGAGTTTTGTGGTAGTGAGACACAATTGCTCCTGGCAACACCACTCTATTCCCGAGAGAATGTTGAGCACCAAAGACACTCCACCTGGAGCATTTCTTTTTGGCAGAACTGGCCTTGGGGCAAAGAAATGCCCATACCTCAACCACTGACAAAGATACAGAGCATGCATCAATGGATAAAACAGGGCTGTCTTATCCTGCCAAGACAGGGTAAGATAGTTTTGAAAGTTGCTTGCCTTTGAAAATGGTGTGTCAGTTATGTTAGGCCTTAGCCAAAGTTGGTTGCTTCAACGCTGCTAATGTGACTTTGGGTGATTGCCTAGGTAGCTAGTTGTCTCTGTGATTTGTTGCATGTTTTGGAAGTTGTTTTACTGAACTTCCTAATTACCCAGGTAACATTATTTCCCTTCTCAGATCTTTGATGGGGTTGAAGACTATATAAATGTAGTTACTTTCTCTCATGACTTGGCCAAGTTATTTATTATACAAGACCTAAGCTAGTTAGAATAGGATATTTGTACTTATTGTATATAATTTCATAGTAGGTTTAGAACTCTCTTATTTAAACAGAAGGGGGAGGTGTTGCGGGAGGTCCTCCCACTCCTCCAGCCTATCGCCGCTGAGATACCAGCCCCTTGGGGCGTGGTCTCTCTCCCTTTAAAAAAGCGGCCACTTCCCTCTCCTCTCTCTCTTCACTTCCTGCTCCGCCGGCGACTAGACTCCTGGTCGCGTAGAGGACTGTTGCCTGGGACAGTGATCTGTAAGTTTTTCCCCTTTAAATAAATATCACCCAAATTGGTGTGGCATTGTTTGTGACTTACGCCTACAAAGAAACAATGAAGCTCATCAGAGTTTGGTGCCTTAACTAATATATGAACAAACCTTTGAACAATATCCAAAGGATGGCGTCTATATCCAAGACCAGAGTTAATGCACGAAATTAGAACAGTCAATCCTCCTCAGGACATCTTCATTCCTCCAGGGTAAACCCAGTTTTAGCCAAAATTCAGTAAAGCTTGTCTGGTGTTTAGAAGTGTAAATGTTCATGACTGTAGAGATGATTCAAGGGAATCAGAGCTTCTCTTCCAGAAGCCCCAGTCCAGTTCTCAGTAGCCACTTCGGTTGGCTCCTGACCACCTGTAACTCCAACTCCGGGGAACCCAGCTCCCTCTTACAGCCTCTGTGGGCATCCACACACTGAGTCCCAAGCACAGATAAATAAAAATTTAAAAAATCATTTGAAGGTGTAAGTATTTAGTGAGGCTTTGACGCAGCTGTGCAAAACAGGATTGGCTACCGTAGCCTCTTGATGAAGGCAGCCAGATACGGATGCATTTGCAGCAGATGTCAATCATAGCATCATGATGAAGGCAGCCTGCTACTGATGCATTTGCAGCAGAAGGTGTTCTTGTAAGATCCGGTGAGTAAGCTTCGATGTGTGTACTCCACATAAGCTTTCCCCTCAGATCAGAATAATAAAAGAGAAGGGACTGGAAGGATGGCTCAGCAGTATGTACTGCTATGACAATGGGCCCAAGTTCAGTTCCCAGTACCTGTATCAGGCAACTGAGGGCAGTCTATTACACTAATTCCAGGGTCTGTGATGCCTCTGATGCCCTCCGCATCTGCTCACAAGTGCACAAACATGAATAATTACCTAGAATCTGAAGGGTAAATCCTAAAACTAAGAAAGAAAAATAAAGTATTTAAGATTTGAGCTGACTTAAGTTTATATGGGAAAACAATTTTCTTTTTGAGAAATGAGTTCCTGATTTTATCATTCAGGCAGCAATGGCTATAGGCAAATTCCTTTCTCACTCAAAAATTAAATACCCAATAAAGTATGAAGCAAGCCTCCAGCTTCCTCTACAGACTTCCCCCTGAATTCCTAATATGAGTACGCACCTCTTCTGAGACAGAGAGAACATCAGGATGGCTCAAGTCTTGTATTCACTGGAAAGCTCATTTTGAGTCCATGAGATCTCATCTGCCCGACGAGCCCTGCTAACAGTTGTACAGACTTGCGAGTCAACACAAGGTTGGTGTTTGACATGAAAGCAAAGGATCTCTATTTCACGAAATGTTCTAACATTTGCTAAAAACTTGGAACTAAAAATACTACCAGTGAGCAAAGAATAGGGTTTGTCCTGATCTTGGCCCTGACATCTGAAGGAAGTTCTTCTCTTGGGTATTCTATTGGTTATTCATTTTGTAACGTTCACCTGGAAGCAGCCTGGAGCATTGCTTGATGATATTGTTTTTGCATGCTTCTGTAGCCTTATTTTCATAGTAACTGTTCACAGCCTACAGAGACAATATGATGAAAAATGCTCATAACCGAATCCCTTGCCTTTCAGCCCTCATGTGCATTCTGGGTAGTAAACTATTTTATTTTTGTTCAAGACAGAAGAGTTTGACTCTGAAGACCAAGGCAGAACATCAAATGTCACATCATAAAATGTGGCATGAAATGCTAAAATTAAGATATGAAGTCATCTCCTCCCAGGGAAATATGTAGGAAAACAAGATGTGTGCCAGCACACAGAGAAAAAACTGCAGGACCCTGGGTATGGATGCTAGCAGTGGGGCCAAGTGGTTCCCAGCGCCCTGGGTCTGCTGAGCCGAGCCAGGATCACAGTTCCAGAAACTCTGAGTCAGTTAGAATCTCCTTAAAGACTCAAGGTGGGGAACATAGAGAAGATGAAATCAGGACTGAGAACTATGGGCACGTGTGTGGAAAAACATAAAAATTAATCAGAGGTCACCAACTTCCAGGGTGGGCCGCACCAAGAGTCACATAGAGGGAATTACATCTAACCATTCATGAGTAGTGTGTCTGGAGGAGTAGGGGCCTGGGGAGGAGTGGGGTACATGGGCACATCAAACAGACAGTCACCAGCACCTGGGCCTGAATGAAAGCAAGTTCCAACTCTCTCCATGGTTTATTCCTTTTTTAACCAGTTTGGCTGGTTAAAGATAACTACCAGCTATCTTAAAGAATTAGCTAGTCTTACATGGGATGGTTGGTTTCTTAACTAGAACCTGTTTATGCCATGAAAAGTCCAGCATCGGATCCCTGGGTGAATCTAATTGCAATCCTTGTGTCATTTCCCACCTGGCTGCGCCGCCTCTGGAGTGATTAACAGACATTACTGATGAAATATGTGTGTTCATCCAGCGTCAAGAGGAGAATCTGTGTTTCCGACAAGTTCCCGGGTACTGCCAATGCCGATAGATGCACGGAACATAACTTGAGTGCCTAAGTATTACAGATAAAGTCACTAAATGGGAACCTAAACAGATATGCTATGCATAAACATGGAATAGTCATTAAAAATCATAGTAACCCTGACAGTTGTTGGGTCATTAAAAAAAAAAACTGGCATGAAAGTAGAATGGGAACGAGGTGGATCAAGATAAGACAGCAGCAGCAGAAGGAGGGGACAAGTCAGGGAAACAAGAGGTAAAAATGATCAAAATACATCCTATGTATGTATGAAAATATCATGGTGAAACCCATTGTAGACAATTCATATATACTAGTGAGAGAATAAAAGTCAGAGAATCATGAAAATAAGACCTTATATTTGTTTAGCATGATGGAGTGTGCTCTAAACTTTCAGCATTATTACTTTTGACACTTATAAAATAATCTTCCTACCTATCTGTCAGGGGTGTATACATTTAGACACATAGCACATGACATTGTTTACTAGGGTATTCTTCGTGGAATATTCACTCAAGACGACATAACTCCACACTGTAGAGAAGAACCTGCAGGAAAGATTCTCCACCATCTTTTGGCTTCCAGGTGAGGAGAACTGCATCTCTCTGACCACAAACACTGCAAACATAAAATCCCAGCACAAACTGAGGATTGGAATTCAGGGTCTTCATATGTGTTTCCACAGGCACATCTCTTCAGGAGAATGTAGGGGAGAATCTAGAGTGCCACCACTCGTGGGTTTCCCTCTGGAGCAAATCAGTGTCCCTTTATACCAATAGCTTCCTAATAGAGTTTTCTAAGGCATATTAAAATATTGTTTTAAAAAGAAAGAAACAAAAAGACAAAGAAAGAAAGGAAGGAAGGAGAAAAGGAAGGAAGGAAGGAACCAAAAACTAGAAATAACTTGAATGTGCATCATTGATATAACAAATAGGCCAGTTGGAGATATGTGGTATGCTGGGTTATTTTTTTTTTATCATTTCCTTTCTTGTCCTACCCCACAGGACAGATTGAGGCAAATTTATATCTCAAGTTTAACAAGGCAACAGATAGAATCTCATCACTAAAGCAGACAAGATTTAGGTAGAGCCAGACGTGGTGGAACTTGCCTTTGCTCTCAGCCCTCTAGAGGCAGGGGGATTGAAGTAAGTGCAAGGCCAGTGGTATGCTGTTTTAATATGATGACATGCCTAAATGTCCTCCAACTGACAGATGGACGCAGGAAACGTGATCCGCGAATAATGGATGACTATCCAACATGAAAGATAATGAAACCGCGGTATTTATGAAGATGCGGGTGAAGCTAGACATCTTGATGTCAAGTGAAGTAAGCCAGGCACAGAGAGACATTCGTAAAATTTTAAATGATATCTCAGAGTTGTGAATGGGATGGGGGGATGATTACTACATGTTAAGAGAGAAGCAGGAGGGAGAGATGGGGACAGGATGCCGAGTGGGCCTGAGCTATAGCAGTGGGAGGAAGAGGTTCTGCTCTGTGCCCTTCTGTGAAGTCCGTGCTCACCAAAGCTGGAGGAGGGGATGTAGAAAGCATTCTGCCGTAAAGAACGCATCAATATTGAGGAGGCGCGTATCTCCACTCTCAGTTGAGAATTCCAAAGACGCACACACTGAAAACCCATGTTCTACCAGCAATGTGTACAAGGTATGCTTCCTTATAGCCGCTAAAATGAGTTTAATTTGAAAAATGAGATCAAAACTGAATCAATGAATGCAAGAGACTTGGTGAACTGATACTGAGAGTATACCTCATGAGAGAATTTAACTATCAAGCATCTCCTCTCACATAATTTATGAGAAATATGCAGAGCACACAAATTCAATTAAGTTTTATTCTTTAAAAACAAATAGGAAGGTGAAGATTATTCACGGATGTCAGTCAATAGGTGGCTGTGCAAACCAGGTCTGGGTTCAAGTCTTACCATTGACCAGAAAATGATGGCTCTATTTGGGGAGGCTGTGCAACCTTGAGGGGATGAAGTGGAGGTGGGAGAAGTCAGGTATCTGGGGTGTTCCTTATGGGCTGTATCCTAGCTGGTTCCGGCCCAGTCCTTCTGGCCCCTGCTGTACTGAGAGGTGAGCAAGCTGAGCTGCCAGCTTCCACCGAATGGACAGTGGTCCCACCCCCACCACTGTTCGGCCTTTCCCCTCATGAATCTGCGAACCCCGAAATCCCTCCCTCAATTTTTTTCCTGCTAGATATTCAGTCATAGTCAAAAGAAAAGCAACTAATAAAAATGCCTCGTGGCATGATTAAATTGTGCTAATCAGCATATCCATCACCTTCCTTTGCCTATCATTTTTTAATGGAGAGACATCTAAAATTTTCTTTTGGAATGTGCGGCAATCACTCTCCGTGCTGCAAAATAACGAGGAGGTAAAACATCATCTCAGAGAGTACGAGCTTTCCAGCCAGTAGCCTGAGCACGGCAGGGGCTCTGCCTTCACGCCATGGTAGCATCCAATCAGTGCACACGGTTCCAAACAGAGCAACTCACTGAGAATGTCAGCATCTCTGACTGATGACACAAAACACTGCCTTCATCCCCTCTGCACCTTGAACCCAGACAAGATCCTGCAACCTTCAGCTCTTCGGTTCTTGAGCCTTCAAACTAGAGCACAATCTTTCCCGGTGCACCAGCTTGCTGAGGCTAGACCGTGTGCTTTCTCGGCCTCCACACACACGTGACCTGGTGTCTCAGCCTCTCTATGCGTCCCTCCTACAGCTTCCATCTCTCCTGAGAGCTCTAAGGAGTACAGTGACTACATATTTGTTTTCTCGTCTAGAAATAAAGCACCCTTAGCTAATCCTCAGGGCAGGCTTAATAATTACATACGACAGTGGCTATGAAATGGAACCGCGGCACAGAGAAATTCTCAACAAATAGTAGTTGCTATGGGCATTAATTTTCAAACTTGCAAGTGGATCATTTCCACAGTCTGTAATTTTAGAAATCTCCTGTATTAGTTGTTTTTTTTTTAATTCCCAAACTGAATCTGCTTTAATATTCAATGGTTCCCATTACAGAGAAGGTCCAGGTATGCTAAGCCTGGCAATGTCATTGAGCATGGCAGGTGACCTGAGAGGTTCTACAATGTCATTGGAGCATGGCAGGTGTCACGAGAGGTTCTACAATGTCATCAGGGCATGGCAGGTGTCCTAGGAGTTTCTACGATATCATTGGGGCATGGCAGGTGTCCCCAGTTGTCCTAGGAGGTTCTACAATGTCACCAGGCATGGCAGGTGTCCTGAGAGGTACTGCAATGTCACTGGAGTGTGGCCCTTGTCCCAGAAGGTTCTCATATTCTCGCTGACCTCTCATTAGCATTTCAACATTCCACACACGATGTCCCAGTTCTTTCCTCCTCAACCATCTCCGCAGTTCTTTTTCTGATAAGTAAATGACGATTAGTTCATGTCTGTTTGTGTAGATGTCTACTCTGCCCCATCTCCAGACTGCTGTTCTCAGTAGGGCACTAGCGTTCATGCTAATGGAGGTTCTGACCTCATGAATCTCCTTACAGTCACAGGCATTTACGTAATATGGCTTCTTCCTACCCAACTGACTGGCAAGATTTTCAAGCCTGTTGGGTGGGTTCAGCTCCCCCTACTAAAATGAGAGAGCAGGCTGCCTTCACTCTATGTTAGCTCACCCTTGTGATATATGTTCCTACAGATTCACACTCTTATGTTTCAAAGATTTACTTTCCCTTTAGTCGTGCATGCATGTGTGCGTGTGCGTGTGTGTGTGATGCCCACAGAAGCTAGAAGATGGCATTGGATTCCCAGGAGCTAGACTCCAAATTTGGGTCCCCTGGAAAAGCAACACGCATTTTTAACCACTGAACCATCTCTCCAGCCCTCACTTTGACATTATCAGTTTCTACCTTTCACTTCACATGCTAATTCACATGTAATTTTTTTAACCCACCCTTTACTTTGTTCCCAATTGCGTGTTCACTTCCAAAGATGCTTACAGTATTGTATACGCTGTTGATACAGTTTAGGTAATGAAAAGAATTCCTCTTTAGAATCTCAAATAAGAAGGGAAGAACGTAAACAGAATGTGAAAAGCTGAGCAGTCAAACCGAGTCTGGACTGACGCGACAGATGACTGAGCCTGTGTCACACATTCCTCTACTGCTAAAACTTTAGCACAAGCCCAACTTGAGATGCTCGAGAGTAGACAGAAGGAGCTGGTCGGGAAGGAGTCACAGAGCTCCTGGGTTACAAGCAAAGTACTTGCTTAAAATGAATCACAGCCATTCTGGTTTTTAAAAGACAGAAAGACAAACAGGCAGACCTTCTGTGAGCTTCATATGCTAGCCCTGTTTCTACCCATAACAGAAGGCGTGAATGGACAGTGTCCTCTTAACGCTGGCCCTCACTGATGCTCTGAGAAACGCACTTGCCTGTCACAATGCAGAGGACTGGCCACAGGGGAAACAGTATTAGTAATTCTTGCTTTCCTGGAATAGAATGAGCAGCCATTCTCTTGATACTGAGTATTCAATAATTGCGTATGAAAGCAAAAGGCTGTAAGTATAGAGATAAATGCCACTGAATTATATTTTCTGCATGTTAGACTATACCCTTGAATTTTATCAAAATAACAGGACTTAAGGCCCAGGATATTAAATTGGGTTTTCCTTAAATTCTTTCATCATAATCACTTATGATTAAAATCATCGTAACAGTTATGATTCTTAGCCTGTCTCTCACTGAAAGAAAGATAGGATTGGCTGTTTTTCTTTTGCATGCAGATATTTATCACCAATCCCATCCACTTGGCCTTCTGTTCTCCTCACTGGATTCAGGGCAGTATAATAATAAAGGAGTTTGGGAAGCGGATTCTAAATTCATTGGCAATTTCAACTTTGAGTGATCACTGCTTTGTGCTTGCTTGGGAAATGTGATTGCTGGATTTAGAGAAAGCTGGATACAAACAGTGCTGCCCATTCTGCTGAGGAAATTGAACTGTTCTTTTTCCAACTGGGTAATGATACTTAATCTATTGGGATGTAAAAACTCTATTAAAAAAAAAAAGGCCTCTTTACAGAGCTCCCAGGCATCCAGTTAGGGAAAGTAAGCAGTGTTCTTAATGGAAGATAAATGGTTGTCCTATAGGGCTGTATCTGTCATTGTAATCTCAAAAGGCATCTCGTATAAAACTAGAGTTAAAAAGACTGTCAAGGCAGGCTACACGGGTCTGCAGACTAATTCCCGGGGCTTAGCACCCAAGTTCTGTGCATGCGAAGTGTTTAAAATACCTGGGAGAAAGCTTTTCTCTTCGAGTTAGTCTAGGCAGACTCAGTGAACCCAATGTGAGATAATCCAAAACAATCCAGGTTCAACAAAGGTTGGGAAAATATTGCCGTCGACTCGGAGCTTTGATGGAGCGCTTCTTTGATCTAAAGATTATAAAACACACAGTTTCTAATCTGACAAATTTTGAGCTGCAAAGCACAATATCTAAACATTCTTCTTTTGTCATAACAGTTTAATCCCTTAAGAATGTGATTTAAACCACTGGGGAGCAAAGGTTGCCGTGAGATTTCTATGAACGAGGAAAAGTGCCTCAGACACCTTGGCAGAAGTGTTTGGGGATCATTGAATGATAGAAGAAAATGCCACTCGCTGCTGGCTTGGCAGGTCACCCTCAGTTCAAGGCATGTCAAATATCCAGGTTTTTTCATTGCAACAATAAAACATCTCTCTCTCTCTCTCTCTCTCTCTCTCTCTCTCTCTCTCTCTCTCTCTCTCTCCCTCCCTCCCTCCCTCCCTCTCTCTGTCCTCCTCTCTCCACCTCTCTCATTTTACCTTTGCCTTTACCCTTTTATTTCTTTACTTGAGCAAATTTCCATGGTAACACAAAACTGATGCCTAAAGGTCTTTGAACAGCTGTGATTACACCCTCAATAAGAAAAGTACTAGGTTATAATCAAGTATTTTCTGTACCTAGAGGTTTGGGGGGATGTATCTGTGGTATTTTAACCAATGGTACTCAGATTTAAAGACAAGGATGGAAGTTAATCCATATTTCACATAGGGAGCCAAATGAAACAAAACAGGTGATGTGACCAGAGGGCCTCCCTGTTCCCTAGGAAGGAAGGAGATGTGGAACCAGGTAACAGGTGGAAGTAGAAGCTTTCTGGATCTGAACTTTGTCAGCAGCCCCAGAGAGCAGGAAGCCCCTCTGTAGACCTGTTCTGACCGCCTGTGGCCAATGCTCTCTTCTCTGGATCAGAATAGGATGGACTGTGGACAGTACTCACAGCCAAGGAGGACGTTGTATAAGGGGCGTTTGCTGTGTTTGCACCTGCGGTCTTCTTTTGCCAAGGGGAGGGGCTGAGGGGAAAGGGCTGGCCTCAGGAAAGGGCTTCAGAACTTTTCTCAGGGAAATTCAGTACTCTCACTCCCTCAGACTCCAGATGGCTGGAAAACCTAGAAAGCATGCATACTGTGTCTCCCAGACATGCAGAGCTAGGAAGACTCTTGCGACAGCATCTGCTCCAAGCAGCCAGATTTATGTATGGTAATGTCTATATGCTTCAGGAAACAGATATTTTTCCCCTAAATATTTTATAAGCAAATTAACCCATAAACAGAGCTTGCCAAATGACTGGTTCAACATCTTTCAGGAATAGGTTCCAGAAAACACAGTTAAACAGAACTGAGTCTTATGGCCCTGGTTCCTTGGGCTCCTACTGTCATAGGGATTATGAACCACCCTAATGTTGCATGAACATACCAGGGTCTCTGAAGGCTTGGTCCCAATAGGTCAATGCAAATCTAACCTGAATCATGAACTGACTGCCTCATCTGCCATGAGTTTGGACAGAATGCTTTACCCACGGCAAGGACAGATGTAGAGCTGGTTTCTGAAGGAGTTTCCTGTGATACCCTAGTGTTCCAAAAATCCTGCAGCTCTTGGAAACAGGTTATGCCTATGGTCACCTGGGCTACCTACCACGGCCAGCAATGACCTTCTAAGCTGAGCCATCACTCATCCAGTGCTCCCCAAATGTCCTGAACTGTAGGCCCCCAACACGGTCTCTGCTCTCACAGCCCTTTCTGCAGTGAATTAAAGCTTTGGGGCCCAGGATCTGCCATCTAGAACACATTTTGTGGAGACTAACAAAATCTAGCTTACCTTTCAAGGGCACAAGGTCATCCTCCCACAATGTGGTACAAAATTCAGCCTATACAAGAGTAGGTATGGCTCTTTGGGAGTTTTACAGCAGTGTCCGCCTTAGGCTCTCCTCAGAATTGGATGAGCCAGCATTAAATGGCTGTCTTTACCCATGTGTTCAGCTTGCTACCTTTGACTAGAGGGAAAATGCCACAATTTTAACAAGTAAATAAATGTGTTTGAGCTCATGGAAGTAACAACTTCATATGCCACGCTTTAAGGACACAGCTAAAATATTCACCAGACCACCAGATATGACTTTTAAGAACTCCTGGAGGACACTAAGGAGGTTCCAGAGGACTTTAAAAGGGCAAATGTGTCTATATTTAAAAATGGGAGGAACGATGACCCTGGAACTCTGGGAGTCCGCTATTTCCCTTACCTGGAAAAACGAGAACAAATCATCCAAAAATCAATTTGCAAGCTCTGAGGAGAACACATCCGACTGTGTAATAACTCAGGGGCTGTGGCGAGGGGAAGGGCTGTCAAGGCTTTATAATCTCCCCCTGCAATCGTGATAGCCTGGTAAATTAGAGGGCAGAAATGCCATCATACTTCTTCACCAATAAAGTTTATTGTCCCTTGTAACATTCCCGCATAAGCTGAATCACTCTGAGCTAGGACTGGAGGTCATAATAAAGTCACGGGGCACAGGCCTGGTGGCTGTGTTTCACCCAGAACGCAAATCAATTTGTACTTGTATTTAGATTTATTTTTTGTAACCTGCTCCAGTAGGATTTTGCAAGGTGTCTACTTGAGACCGAGGGCCAGTTCCTATGTCTATTTCTACCACACAGATTTTTCATTTGTTCATTAGACAATAATCTGAGAGGTACAATTATTCCTTTTAACAACAATATTAGAATTCAAAATGGTACTGAGATCATGGACAGAACGAGTTCCGCAGCCTGGAGGAATATAGAACAAAAAGCCCATAGAAAGGACACCGACAGAGAATTCCCAAGCACCCACTTTGAAAACCAGATTTAAGCTCAAACAAACACATGTGATGACGATTATACAGACCACCAGATTCATCATTTGATGTTAATAATAATCAGCTAATGGAAGAGGCTTCCAGCTAAGCTGCATCAGGCCGAGGCCGTGAATGCCATGCATCAGAACCTTAGCCTCAGACTGAGGGGTCTCAGGGGACCGGGCTCAGGCGCTGGGGGACAGGGAGTTTATGACACAGCTGTGGAACTCTCGTCGTCCTCCCGTAGACAGGACCTGTGACTGGGGTCACCACTTCGGCGTTGAGAACAGCCTGACAGCGTGATGTAGTCTGTTGAATCTAGTAATTTTTTTAAAAAGGACACTTACGTTTTGTATTCCATTTCTTTGATTTCTGTCTTCCTGGTATGCCATTTCATTGGCATGGTTTTGGCATGACTTTAAATTTTAAAATCCTACCTTTTCACCACAGATATTTGGAGGAAAAAAAACTGAAAGGCCAGTTTTGGGGGGAAAATTAAATTCTGTCATGATAAGTTTATTTAAGATCGCTTCCAGAAAATGAAAAAAAAATATTGCGGTGTTTGGGAAAACATTAAAAAGATTCAGCATTATGAACATCATTCAAGTGTAAGAAAAAAAGCCAACCAATAAAAAAATAAATCTATAAATATGAAATTGTCTTTTCCGTATTTCTTCAGGGTTGTTTTAAAATTCATTCCTTTCTTCCAGAACACTTACAGCAAACATACCTATTTAGCCTCAATGGCCACAAAAGACTCTCAATATCTCCATATTAATGGGTTATGCTTTAGACTATTAAGCAGCCCCGGCAGAGACACTAGTTACCTGGAAGATGGCTGCAGATCAGTTGCCAGGAGCTGCCCCTGATCAAAAGCCTGAAATCACACCCGACTGTCTCTGCATCTCCCCTTATCTGATCCTTATCATTGGGCCCATCACAGAGCACAGCCGAGTGGCCCTCCGAGGGCTGATCCTTGCCTGTTACTGGGGCAGAAGTGATTGGCGTCTCCTTTGATCTATTAAGAGGGCACTTTTCATCAAAAACCACATCTTCAACACGTCACTTGACAATAAAGCATAATGGGAGGTTTTCCATATGCCAAAGATAATGGGAAGAACTCAGAAGTGCGTGCACGCGCGCACACACACATACACACACACACACACATGCGCACACATGAGCAGCCTGGTGTAGAAGTCTGCCCTTTGTCCCATCCACCATTGTTGCATCGCCATGTCTGTAGAATTCTCAGCTAAAGGGCAAAGGATTCGCCAGCGGCTCTGGTCCTCACGTGAAGACTCTCCCAGCTTTGTGAACTGCGTGGTAGATACCCTGCCCAGCTGAACCAAGTGCAGTCCTGATGGCTTGTGGGTTAGGCTCTGCTATGGTTTCTGGGTGGGTGTGCAAAGGGCAGTTGTATACAATCAAGACAGTTTCTTACGCAGGGTGTCCGGATCTCATAAGCAGAAAGCTGGGCATTGTGTAAAAAGACGCTTGTTCAACCAAGTTCAGGCTGCATTGTGAGTTTGACCTCTGAGGAAGGCTTTCTGAGACTGTAACATGACAGGTTGTCATGGCGGAAGCATGACCCTGCCACAGAGCTTCTGAGGTCACGCTTACTCTTTCCATCTCAAACTGTACTCATGAGAACCAGGCAGGGACCTATGAAAGCTTCACTAATCCCTTCTGACACTGTCACCAAATCAGTAACCTTCCAGAGGGTTCCATCCATCCCTCAACTCTAGCATGAATAATAAAAACCCAGAGACAGATTTGGGGGGTTCAACCTGAAGATCAGAAAAGCAAAGCAGTCAAGCCACTAGAGAGCTCTGACCACTAAGAAATCCTCAGACTGAAAGAGAGTGAGTTCCTGTCTCATCCCAGCTTATATCCCTAGCTAGCGCTCAGATTAAAGGTGTGAGCCACCACCACCTGGATCTGTTTCTGCATTGATCTTGTATGGCTCAGATTGTTCGTGAACTCACAGAGATCCATCTGCCTCTGTCTCCCAAATCCCGGGAATAAAGATGTGTGACGCCACTGCCTGACCTCTAGTGGCTTAGTTTTACCTTCTGCTCTTCATGCAAGCTTTATTTATAAAACATAAATAAATTATCACAATACTCAACGTTGCAACAGACACCAAGTCTACAACACGTTCCGTCCAGATTCAAGCCGTGGAAACATCTGCATATGATAACTTGAGAGATGTCCTCATGCTCATCTAGAAATCCCTAGAGCAAAGCCCTGAAACTTTTCTACAGAATCTTGAAAAGATCACAGAGTCAAGTATTCCCCAGGCTTCAAGATAACAAAATAAAATAAGGTTTTATTAACATGCCATCAGACATCCAGCAAACATCATCTATGTGTAAGGTAGAACCCACTCATGGACCTTAGGAGCTCTCCAGCTCTCCAGTTCCTTTTGCTGGGCCTCTCGTTCCTGGGCAATGTGGTGAGATTAAAACAGACAAATTCTTTTCAACAATTCTGTTTATCTTTCTCTACCTCACCTCTTTTTGTAATAAAGCTTTCCTAATTTTAAGCAAAAATTTATTAAGAAACCCCCAAATATAAAACATAGATAAAACTGATCAGAAGAGACCCTCTGGCACTATGCATTTTTATTTCTTCACAAAAATAAATATTTAATTTGCATAGCCCCCAAACACCTGTGTGGAGCCCAGGGCTGTGCCAAGCTCATATTGAAAACTGCTCTTCCACACCTTTGAGCAGCAAGCCTTATAAAAAAAGATACATTTTACAAAGTATATTTAGCTCCATTTAGACACACAAACATTTCCGTGTGCATGTATATGGATACATACACACACCTGTGCATGCATATATAATGTACATACAGGAGCGCACATGCCACCGTTGAATAAACAGAGTCTTTTGAAAAGATGAACATATAATTTACATTGATTTTCCTCCACAAGTAAGAATAGGTAGAAGGAGGGAACTGTAAACAAACAGCTCCTTCCTCTTTTAACATTAGTGTGGATATTTATAATTAAAAGCAAATAAACCACCATGCATGGAAATTTCCTGGGGGGTCCTTTAAGCTCTGAGCATCTGCGATTCTGTTTTTCTTTAACTCATGGGTAAATCTTTCTCCTATTTCCAGTAACTATATGTATCAAAAACTTCTCATGAAAAGCACTGTTCCAATGATCAGTACTGGTATCTCCAGAAAGGGAAGCCCTTGTCAGAAACTACTCTGGGTGCAGGTGTTTTGACCGAAAAGGTGTGTCTGCTGTCAGGAACCCATGTTCCAAAGTATGGCCTTGGGTGGACATGGACTCACCAGAAATCCCTTTAATTGGGTTAAGATGAGTTCTGATTGTAACAAGAGAGACTCAGACATAAGATAGCCCCGTGGCAGTACACACAGGAAAAACACTCGCAGACAAAGTTGCTGTAGGATAATGCTATTGTATTCTGTAAAGATTTGTCATTCATATTGGCTTAATAAAATGCTGATTGGCTAATAACCAAGCTAACCAAGCAGGAAGTATAGGTGGAGTGATCAGAACAGGAGAATTCTGGGAAAAGGAAAGGCAGAGATGCAGTTGTCAGTCAGATGCAGAGGAAACAAGATGAGAATGCTTCACTGAGAAAAGGTACCAAGTCACATGGCTAAACATCGATAAGAATTTTGGGTTAATTTAAGTTGTAAGAGGTAGTTAGTAACAAACCTGAACAATAGGCCAAACAGTTTATAATTAATATAAACCTCTGTGTGTTTATTTAGAACTGAACAGCTGTGGGACCAGGCAGGACAGAAACTTCTGTACTCAGAGTATGGATAAGGATTGAGCATTGACCATGACTAGATGCTTGAGAGCAACAAGAAAGGATTATACCTCAAGTCCTCCCACATTATAATCTCCCATTATAAGCAAACTCTCCACACCTTGATGAACTGTAAGAAAAAAAAAACTAAACTTGAACTGTGTGAAGGCACCTGGATCCAGATCCTCACTAGCAGACGCTGGTAAGCCAACAGGCAAGTGTTCTGATAAAGGCCCCTCTCCCAACAATCACCATCCCTTTCCACATGCTAAAGAAGATAATTTTGTGTGGTGTCTGTATTAAGTGCTCTTGGGCAAAAATTCAGGAAGTACTGGAGGTTCGAGTCTTCTGTCTGTGAAACATGAGATGTTTAAGATGACATCAAATGGAACATTCGTCACATTGAGTCCTCTGAGATCCAACAAAATCATAGCGATTTATTGATTTTACTCCCCTTCAGTGGTCAGAAAAAAGTTTCAGTTGAACCATGAATGTTTTTATTAAGAGACCTCAAATTTTGAAAGTACCTTCAAGAGTAAAAGTATAGCTGCGACCTGGAGTCAGTCCACTAGATAAGGTCCGTTTGACTTGGTTTAATTTAAATGTCTATAGAACATTGAGGCAGCATCATGTTTCCTCTGTGATAAATTTCTATTGGACAATATTCTACCACAAAGCCTAGGAATAAAGTCTCACACGGTAAATAAGAGGGCAAGTTCAATTGTGACATATTCGATAGAGACACCACACACCTGACATAAATGTCTTTAAATGGCTGAAATGCTTGTTGTTGACCTTGGCCTAAAGACATAAATGACTTCTATGAAATGAAAACATATTTTATCTTGGCCTCTCAATTGTATAGTTGGTTGGTTTTCATATTAAGCATTCTTCCTCCTCCTTTACCTCCATCTGGACAGGGTCTAAACACATATTTGTCATAGGAAGGATAGTGAGGGAGACTTGACTCACACACTAGAAAGGAGCAATGAGGCCAAAAGGGGAGCTACTGCTGCTCCCACAAACCAAGTACACATAACCAACATAAGAGGCATGAGTTGTATCTCAGAGACACATGGCTACACCCAGAGATAGTGACTGAGACTTGGATCTCCATAGCCACAAAGCCGTGGTGGCGCACGCCTTTAATCCCAGCACTTGGGAGGCAGAGGCAGGCAGATCTCTGTGAGTTCGAGACCAGCCTGGTCTACAAGAGCTAGTTCCAGGACAGGCTCCAAAACCACAGCGAAACCCTGTCTCAAAAAACCAAAAAAAAAAAAAAAAGAATAAATTAATTTTGTTTGGGGCCACCAACATGTGAGACTTATTAGAATGTTCATAGAAAACTAATACAGTCAAGAATCATTGTGATTGAAAGTTGATTTTAAAGTGTCAAATAATCTCTAAAATCTATTTCTTTTACGTCTACAAAATATCTCCAAAACCTCCTTTAACTTATAAACCAAGGGAAAAGGTGATGATGCAGAATGATCATGCTGAGTTTCCTTACATGGTAGAAACACTTAATCTCATGATTTTACGGAGATCCCACCTCCACCTCCACATTTACGTCAGTCTAGTGATATTTGCATGATCCGGGATGCATGTCCCATGCCCTTCAGTGAGTGGAAAACTCCTGTGATGTGAATGCTGAGCACTTAGCAACAACTTTTTCTGTACACAAAGACTACTGTGGCCTTGGGAGTTAAAGTGCATTGGTGGAGTCCTTCCAGGGACCCATCCTCTGGCTCAGGGATCCATCACTGTGTCCATCGATGGCGCTGTATGCAGGGTCTGACACCAGAGCTGCTGGTCAGCAAGGTGTTGGGCAGGGGCTTTTCTCATCACTCACAGCTCATTTGCTAAAACTGGCTGTGTGGTCACACCTAGGTGGGAGAGTGTAGGTAAGTGTGGGGAGTTCATGGATATTCAGGGCGCCATACACCTCTCTGCTAAAACATGAGCTGTGATAATGTCACCCTGATTGCTCGCATTCAACTTGTCTTGTGTAAGAGACACAAAACTTCCAGGTGCTCTCAGAGGATTGTGCTGCTCACGGTGATCACATCTAGGACACAATGCTAGTTAAAAGGCTTCGCGGTTAGGCTAACAGTTCATGGACCAGTGTGACATGCTACACTTGCTATGCTTGCATCGACAGTATCTGACTTTAAGCCGCTGGTGGAAGAGGATCTAAATATCCATCCAGACACCCTCCACTGCAGGTTGTGCCTAGATTAGCTGATGTCTATAAATGATCCTAAAGAAAGGCGGAGTGAAGGAATTAATGAGAAATTGGCAGATTCCCCTCTTGTGATGAATGGTATGTTGACCTGAAACAATGCAGTCAATACTCCATTTAAAGTCAGACAAGGTTTTGTGCAGTTATTAAATACACCGTCAACTTGCTGATGATCCAAATGCTTTCACCATAAAATATAATGTGTGCGTACTGAAGATACATGAAGCACACACGTACATGGTAGGATTGCTTCTGCTTAAGATCATTTTGATGAAATACATGTTGGGTCAAATGTAAAACTGTGTCTATAAGAAAACATGATACATGTACACCAGAAGAAATATAACAGGCTATTCACTAGGTGTGATAAAATCATACAGCATATCACTGCTGGGAATAAAATAAGATCTTCACCTAAAACTTTAGTCCTTTGGATAAATTTCATGCCAGCAGCTTGTTGGTAGCCCATTTCCTCAGACCCCTTCTGCTATACAAGAATCCCCCACACACACATCTACAATAGACTTCTCTCTAAAACTCTCCCCTCAAAAGGAAGTACTTCTAACAAAGAAATTATGAGATAATTGAAACAAATGATTATCCTTCATCTGGGAGAATGTATAAATAAGCCGGTTTATTCCAGTTTCAGAATTCCATAAGGGGGTGATAAAATTAACTATGTCAATATGTATAAACTTACGTCTACTCCGAAGAGCAAAGTGAAAGGGGTAAAGAGATTGTGAGAGACAATTGAACTAAAAATTTCAGCAGAGCAATAATATAAATCAATTATGGATGTAAATATACAAAGCAGCTCGAATTTATGTACAGTAATGATATACAAAACTTTGGCTTTCAGGAAGGGAGGAAGGAGTTGTGGAAGGAAGCCCAGTTTGCATTGTATCTCCACTCTTCCTTTTAAAACATAAAAGAGATCCCTGAAGCCAATACTAAAAAAATATTAACATCTGTTGAGTGTGGGTGGTCGGAACCTGGGTGTCTGTTGTATTATTTCATTGATTTCAGCGTGTTTGAAATATATCATATGAAAATTAAGATGTTTAAAATAAAAATTGCTGTTTATTTTTCTATTTAAGTGGCACTCTGATATCTATACATGACTGATTCAGTTACTTCCGTGCTTTTAAAGACTTCAATAACCATGACAGTAAAAATGCAGTGCAGGCTTTCAGTATGGGTAAAAGCATGCCAGAATATGGCTGTGCCCAGAACATGACAGTGTGTTACAGTTATCAATTGGGTTGGGGTGATATAGAATGTAGACACAGAGAGATGCTACAGTGGGCCAACTCGGGGCAGAAGGAAGGAGGTCATTGGTTACAGTAGACATCCTGTGTTACTGGGCTCTCGTGGAGGGCTATGAAAATAACGACTTTTGAAACTACTTCATGCATATCCAAAAAGATGCAATAATTACATCATCACAGAAGAAAGTATAAGGAGCCAGGCTGTGACTCAGTTCTCACAGACATTAAGACCTGTAGAAACTTAGCCCTTTACATGGAGAGGCCGGTGACTTCTGATTTAGAAATCTTAAATTTCATGAGATTTGTATTAGGCACTAAATGATTTTGTACTGTGACCAGATGTCGCTATGGTATCGTGAGTTTCACTGGCAATGAGTGGTAAAGTTTTCTTCTCCTTTATATGAAGCATAATATGGGTGTTAGCAGAGGTCAGAAACAGGAAGATGTAGATCCTCTGTGATTTCCCACTGGTTTGTGCACACACACACACACACACACACACACATGTGCATGAGCACACACATGTGTATGTGTCCATCTGTCACTCTAACTCTGCCCTTTTTTCTCCCAGCATTCAGTTTAGTTTTTCCCGTCTAGCTCTGTTCCCCCATAGCTCTGCTATAAGCCCAAAGCAGTTCCCTAATTAACCAATCATATTCACAGCATACAGAGGGGAATCCCACATCAAATCTCCAATTGAGTTTCCATCTGAAGTCCCATGTACTAGACCCTCACAGTCCACATGCCTGTCAGCACTGTGGTTTTCTGGACTCTTATCAGAATCAGGAATAACTGTGTTTATGATATTCCTGGGTATCTGTCACCCATGGGTCCTGATTTGTCTAAATTCCTCCCACAGATTTTATTCTGAAGACACAAGAAACACACAAGTTTACAACAGCAATAGTTTCATTTCCTGTACTAATATTTGCTGTGAGTTGTATGTTGCTATTAAAAATATGCCTGAAATAACTTAAGGGAGGAAAGCTTCATTTGTGCTCTCAGTTTCAGAGGGCATCACAGTGGGAAGACAAGCAATGAGGCAGCAGAAGCGTGTGACAGCTTCTCCTGGTGACAGACAAGACACAGAAATGCTCAGCCAGAACCAGGAGCATGTATGACCAGCCCCCGCCCCCATCCACACACACATGCAGTGATTTTCAGGCTACACATCACATAGGTTCTGTGATCTTCCAAACAGTGCCACAAGGAAAAACAACCCTTTGGGAGATGTTTCAGATTTAAACCATCAAACCTCAGGTTGCTTTCTACACAAGGTTGTGACTATTGAATATATTTTAAAATGTTGGCCAATATATCTCTTTATGGTGAGATTATTGAGTGAATGGCATTGATTTGTTGTGTTTGTCTTGCATGCTTTGCATATCTTGCTGACTCCCTCTCCAATGTCAATCGTCCTTTTACAAATTCACCGAAGCTTCTCTGTGTGCTTCTTTGCCTCTGGGACCTGCAGCCTTCAGAGATCTTGTGAGTGTCATAGTGTGCTATGAAGAGTAAGGAGCTTTCTCACACACACACACATTCCTGAGAGAATTCATCCAGCTTTGGTTGATGATGGAACCATCAATATCTTAGACAGGGTAACTTTAAGGACTTCATAAGACTCCCTTCTTCATTGGAAATTTTCAGAACATTTCTACATAACTTTACATAACACACAAGCAAGAACTGAGAAGAAATTGTTACTTGTTCTATTATTCTAAGCTTCAAGCATCCCAACTCTAACATAAGACTCTCAAAGAAAAGAATATAGAAATGTTACTTTGCCCAGTATAATTTATTCAATATGATAAGCAAAAAAAAGCTGGGGAATAAGTTCCAATGATAAATTTTAAAATTGATGCTCTGGTAGTATATATTTTAATAAAATATGCTAAAAATGAGAATATAATATTGAGCAAATAATTATACTGAAGCAGGAAATGTAACTAGGTCATCCAAGATAGAGGGAAAGACTTGCTTAGTTTGTGCTGATGGAAAGGGATGTCTACGCAGATAAAAGGCAGATGAGGCTCCAAGCACCAAGCTCAGCAAGTGCAAAGGGCCTGAGGTAGGGTTAGCTGGAGTGCATGAGAAGCAGCAATGAGATTGAAGGGTTTATAGAGAGGACTGAGATGGGGTGATCTCAGTTAGGGTGGTCCTAGAGTGTGCATGCTTAGGAGGTCATGCTGACCTCCCAAAACTTGATGATGTCTGTTATGCTTCAATTACACCAAGACCTCAAGACCCAACAATACCACTTTCGGGTATGTACATAAAGAAACAGTTGCTCAACTATGTTCATAGCAGCATTATTCATAATAGTCAGAACCTGAAAACAACCTAAATGCCCCTCAACCGAAAAACGGATAAGGGAAATTTGATGCATTTATACAATGAAATGCTACTCTGGTTAAAAAAAATAAAGACATCTTGAAATTTGCAAGCAAATGGATAGATCTAGAAAAAGACACATTAAATGGGGGTAATTCAGACCCAGAATGATAAATAAAATATGCATTCACACATCACTGGCTTTTAGACATAAAACAAAGAAAAACCAGCCTACAGTTCACAACCCCAGAGAACCTAGACAACAAAGAGGGCCCTGTGAGAGACATACATAGATCCACTTAGGAAGGAGATAAAGACAAGATCTCCTGAGTAAACTGGAAGCGTGGGAGGCAGAGGGAGGGTAGAAGGGGCAAGAGGAGGAAGGAAGGGAATTGGAAAACTATATAGCTCAATAAAAACAATGAAAAATGTTGATTTTACTTGGAGTAAAATGGGGAAGCATTGCATGTTTGACTCGATAGATTTATGCAGGACTGCTGTGTGTGGGTCACACTATAGGTAGAGAGAGAAGTAAACGGGCATTGGACACACGTCTGTTAGAGGCTAGGTCTGGGTTTCCTGGTGGATTGAATGAGGCTGTAAGTGGAAGAGAAAAACAAAAATGCACAGCCTTGGGGAAACAAACACCCTTATGTTTGTTCTGGTGCGAGAGGACAAAGGAGTCAATGCGAACATGAGAGCTTACATCTGGAATTGGCAGACATTCTCTCAACATGGTCTCCTGTGTGCAAGAGGTTGAGGGGGGCCTCACCTTCCTTTCCTGGTGCTGTCTAGTGCCCTGTGGATCCCCGTGATCACCTGACAGGAGGCACACGTGTGCATGCAGACACATATGCATGCCCACAGGCTCATGTGCACCCCCCTCTGAAACAGTCTTCACAGACATTAGAGGACAACTCCATTTGTAAGAAAACTCACTTGCCTATGGGTCCAGGAGGCAGACAATGCCCTGCAGCCAGTGTACGCTTCCACAGAAACCACTCAGATTACAGGGTTGATCCTTCTTCCCCAGAGACACATGACAAGATGCCAAACTCACAACATACTTCTTCCCAGAAGAGGAGAGACCCACAAAAACAAACTCGTCTCACTCCAGAATACAGAAATTGTTTACTCTCTGTCTTAGTAAGGGATTCTGTTATGGTGATGAAACACTATTACCAAAGCAACTTGGGGAGGAAAAGGGGGTTATTGGGCTTACTCTTCCAGCTAATAGTTCATCACTGAGGGAAGTCAGGACAGGAATTCAAACAGGGCAGAAATCTGAAGGCAGGTGTTGGAGCAGAGACCAAGGCAGGATGCAGCTTACTGATTTGTTTCCTATGGTTTGCTCAGCCTGCTTCTGTAAAGAACTCAGGACCACTAGCACAGGGATGGTACCACCTACAGCAGGCTGGTCTCTCTCCATCAATCACAAATGAAGAAAATGCCCTACAGGCTTGCCTACAGCCAGATCTTATACAGGCATTTTCTTAATTGAGGTTCCCTTGTCCTGATGACTCTACCTTGTGTCGGATTGGCATAAAACTAGCCGGTACACTGTCGATAACTCACCACAGTCGGTGCCAGGCTTTAATATAAAGTAAACTTCATATTAGCAACTGTGGGAAAAAGTGTGATATTTTTCAGAACATAACAGATTTCCTTCGTTCCGTTTAGTAGGTTTAAAGCCAACGTTAATTAATCCTCATACCAGGTCTCCACTGGGGCTGGGATGACACCCAGAGAAGAACACCTGCCTTGTATTCATAACACTGTCAGTTCTTCCCCAGGACCAGGAAAAAAAAGGTTAATTAAAAAATGTGTTTATCATAACAAAATAAAACCCTGGTTCAAGCACTGAGATGAATAGAGACTTACTCTTCCAAATTTTGTCCATACGGGTGATTATAGAAGAGTTTCAGTTATCAAACTCCGTTTCCTTGAGATGCTCTCACCTGACTCCTCCGGCCTGCTCTCTTCCGCCTTGGCGACCTCTCCTTTGAAATGGAAAGGGCTAGAGAATTGAACTCTAGTCCTCATGCAACTTCGGTTTCCAGGTTTTTAATCCTAATTCCTTCTAGATCTGCACTATTTGAACATTTGGGCTCTTGTTTTTGGCATTGATTTCCCTCTGCTTGACCTCAGCTGACATTAACCCCTCACAGGTGTGCCCAGAGGCTGCTCTCCCAGGTCATGCTCTACTAATCAAGTTGACAATTGGAACCAACCACCAAATGTACATATGTGTGTGCCCATGTGTATTGTGTGTGTGTGTGTGTGTGTGTGTGTGTGCAGAATATGTCTGTGTGAATGTGATACACACACACAGAGGGGATGGTAGTCAGGCCTTCAGGTTGGGGACAGAAAGCAGAGCCAATGTGACAGTTCAAGTACAAAGGCCGTCAAGCTGGAGTACTGACCATATCCTGCTCGGGAGAGGTCAGCTTTGTGCCCTCTAGACCTTCACCTTGGATAACTCCCACCTGCATTCTAGAAAACAGAAGACTTTCCTCAAAACTTACTGATTTAAATGTGAGTCTCAACCAAAAACATACCTATGGAGACATCTAGAACAATGTCTAAGTATACAGGAACTAAAAATCAGCCAAGTTCACACTCACATACAGAGAGAGACAGAGAGACACAGAGAGGGGAGAGAGAGAGAGAGAGATTGATTGAGAGCACACACACAGAGTGAACCAGCAGAAAGAGGAAAAGCAAGGTCAAGGGTGGAGAAGAGGGATTCTGTCCTATGTTCAGAAGTCTGTCCTATCGCCCAGTGAGGGTCAGCCAGAGGAATAGTGAGAAGGGCGGGCTACTTCTGAACAGAGGACAGACATCAAGAAGGCAGTGAATTAGGATCCTAAGTAACTTGAAGACTGAGTCAAGAGAAAACGCTCACTGCCCTGTCCTCTGCAGATGCTGTAGGAAGGTTTGCTCTGTGTGTGACTTCCCCAACATCTACAGGTAGGTGATAGCTGTGCCCTTAGAGAATTTGCACTTCTAGGCTATGTCCCTGAAAAAGGAAGGAATTTTGCTCTAGTAACCGGTCACAGACATTGCTGGGTGGTGGCTTTGCTCATGGGTCACCTCCCAGGGTTTTCTCTGGATCCGCTCATGCCCTGCCTTAGCCTATTTGATTTTTTAAACCACTCCATAGTTTATATTTACAGGGCTTCTCAGAATACAAAGTGAGATCGGGCATTCCTTTACTCTATGCCCATTTTCCTATGCCCTCTTTCTCACTTCCGCATCAAACAGCGCCTCCGTCAGCAGCCGGGTGTCTGGAGGGTCCCTCAGTGCACTTCTTGACAGGCCTCTCCG
The DNA here is from genome assembly GCF_037038515.1 of Microtus pennsylvanicus. Classification (NCBI taxonomy): domain Eukaryota; kingdom Metazoa; phylum Chordata; class Mammalia; order Rodentia; family Cricetidae; genus Microtus; species Microtus pennsylvanicus. The sequence continues at coordinate 56,991,696 of NC_134587.1, read as the reverse complement.
CACATCAGGACTCTGGCTCTTATAAAGAGCTTTGTTGTTTCTCTACTGCTCCCTGAAGCCAAGGGTGTGAGTGACCACAAGGACAACGTGAATGACCCTGTTCTCACAGAGCCCTGGGATTGCTTGGAAATTGTCTTCAAAAGAAAATTGGGGAAGTAATTGTTTCTGTGGGAAAGTCTCCTCTCTGCAGATTGGCTCCCTCAGATGATGAGGTGGCTGAAAGCTGCATATGGAGAGGCAAAACTCTCCTGGAAAAAGGAAGTTATTCAGATAAGGGCGTGAAGGACGGTACTTTCCATAGCCCCAACATAATGTGCTTATTCTCTTGGTTAGAAGCACTGGACTCAGTCACCAGCTGCCCTGAACAAGAGTCTGTTTAGTTTACTCATAAGCAAGCCCAGGCTTCATTGATTCAGCCCTGTGTGGTAACCAATCAGCAGGGAAGACCAAACGGAGTGAACACTGTCGAAAGGTACCTAGGAGAGGTGGCTGCAAGGGGAGGGAATGAAACTGAGCCAAGCCACTTTGTCTCTTATGTGGTTCCTATCCAGATACGTAAAATAGGGATGTATGTATGTATGTATGTGTGACTTGAAATATACTTGGAAACTGAGCAAAATCATCTATAGGGAAGAAAGATTAACAGCGGGGGAAGCATGAGAAAGAGAGCATAGAGGGTTATGGGATGGTTGTGGGAGATATGCTCAAATCTATAAAACATTGACTTGTATGAAAGTATTATGTTCATAACACAGTGTCATGTACAATGAATATACATGATGAAAAACAATTTACGTAGGAAATTAAGGGGAGACCCTCAGAGAATGACCAAGGGACGTTGTGAGTATCCAGACGGCTTTCCCAGATGAGGGACGGGGTGACTCAATTTCTTAAGTCACCTCTTTTCTGAGAGACGAGGACGGGCATCCTCCCAACTCCTCCATAGGCCCTAGCTGGAGGCTTGTTTCTCTAATTCGGTGCAGCCATTATCATGCTGCCTGACTGTGAGGGGAAGTGTGTGAGTGATTAACACACTCACAAAGGGTGACTTGATAGCTCGATGGCTCGCACCTTCCCTCATCTTCTAATAGAAAGTGATGCTCGTGCAAAAGTAAATGAACATATCTGTCTTTTGACAAAAAAAAATGCCAAGAAGTTATCATAGAAATCCTGGAACTGCCATTTAAAAAGAAGAAGAAGAAGAAGAATAGAGGTATCATATGCTGTCTACGTTGTCTCTCCTGTAAGTCTCAGTTTTCATCTTGGTTCCTTTAAGTAGGATAGCATATAAAATTATATAATATATAAGAGATTGTAGGCTTTGTTGTTATAGCCACAAACATCAACTTGAAATATCGACGTTAATGTCATAGTAATTTCTACACCAGTATCACGCGTATTAGTTACTCTTCCTGTGGCTGTAATAACACATCCTGACAAAAGCCACTAGTGGGAGAAAGGGTTGATTTTTATCTCATAGTTCAGGGAGGACAGTCGCACCAGCAGGAGCTTAAAGCTGTTGGTCCCACTGTCAAGAGAGCATGACTGATTCCCATGAGCTCTTTCCCCTTTTACACAACCCAGGATCTAAAGTAAGGGAATAGCTCCATCCACAGTGGACAAATCTCCCCACCTCAACTGACCTATACCACAATAATCCTCCATCCGCCCATTTCCCAGATGATTCTGTCTCAAGTTGATAATTGGGGTAAACCTTAACTGCACACACACTGTACTCACACGAGTGGGCATGAATGATGACACTCGATGCCTCCTGACAGGTTTGGAAGCCATGGCATGTCATCACCAGCTAAGGGAGACACCAGAGAGATGGCATCACCAACCCTGCCGTGGCATCACCAGCTAAGGGTGCCACCAACACCAGGGATTGATTTCCCTCCACAACCATGTTCATCCTGCTTCTGAAGAAGCAGAAAGTGGGTAGTGAACAAACTTGGTCTTTGACCTTAAGCAAAAACTAAAAAAGAAATCAGTACTCAGTTCATAAACAAGAATTTGGAACAACACCCTTTCACAAAGGGAAGAGATCTCTGAAAGGGAAGGCAGGGGGTAGAGGTACCAAAAACTTGATGTCCCCTCACGGTCTCCAGTCGGTGTATATCCATATGCCACAAATTCTCTTTCTAAATTCATAGCTCAGTTCCCATTTTCTCATTTTATCCAGTTAATATCCTTACAATATTTCAAGTACCCTTCAGGCCCTCAATCACTTCCAGGAAGAAAAAAGAAATTATGATTTTTTTTTCCAAAGGAGACTGTTCTTTAAGGAGACTCATCAGCGACACAGTGAAGAGATTTAAAAGCAAATTCAAAGACTTAGAAAGTAATAAGGAACAAGAAATCTTTAGAAACGGCTGCTGCATCTGTAATGTCTTAAGGTGCTAAAATTTGAGTTAAGCAAACGAGTTCATCTGCAGAGGGCATGCCACAGAACCAGCCACCCCGATTCCTAGTCAGGAGTAAATGTTTTAAAATATCCACCCCCAAGGCCAATCTCCATTTGTTTGTCGTGTTCCAAACTGATGAGAGAGGGCTATAAAACACCTGTAGTCCCCGAGAATGACACTCTCAGAACCGCTGGGCAGCTCGTGTTCATCCAGTCTTTTCTGGGATATCATAAAAAGATGAGCTTAATTGCTGTAGCCTTGCCTGGTTAGCTAGCCAAGCCCAGGGCTGCTTCTCACAGCCTGAGATGCCAACTGCGTGGTCCTGAGGGGGGCCTGGGGGGAGAGTCTCAGCAGAAGGATTCTTCCAGTCCTCTTCACCTGTGCAGCCTGTGCAGGGCCTGTCTGGGTTCTGCCTGCCTTCCTCGCCCAAGGGTAAATAGAAGATTCCTCTGGACAAGTTCACGGCCTGTCTAAACAGGAGATACTGTTTTTCCCTAGAAAGAAGCTTCACTCTTTCCTGAGAAAATGAAGCTTCCAGACTAAACCTGAGCAGTGAAATCAGCCCCTTCTTAATGTAATGCTTGCAATATTTATCTGTTTGCCAGCAGAAAGTGACTTTCACTTCAGGGACCCTCTCCTTTTCCTTTTGTGGAAGTGAGAGTCGAAAGCCCCATTGCGTGCCCATCAAACACTCTACCCCAGAGCTGGGCTCCCAGTCCCTCACTCATCTTTGCTAGCCCTCCTTCTCCCTCGAAGTTTCCTTGATTGTGGTTATGGTTGTGGTTGCTTGTATGCCACATGTGATTTGTCTTCTGCTTGCTGGTGTGTCCCTCCAAGATTCTTTGAGCACACAACCACGTCTGGTCAGTTAAGCGCATTGTCTAAGTCAGCCATTGGAATAATCCCTCTGCACCTAGGATTACGGTATCATCTGTGATAAAACCCAACCAAGTGCTTGTGTACTTCCTCATGTTGGAAACAATTATATAGGAGAGAAAAAAATACACTGTGGGTGAGAGAGGAAATAATAAATTTCTGGTAAAGTTTTAACAGGTAAAATCAGGTCAGCAGCTCAACCGTGTGAGTTAGGTTTCTCATTGCTTCACACACTCCTGACCAGCAACCACTTACGGAAGGGCGAGTTTATTTTCACCCATAGTTTGAGGTCATTCCATCACACCGGAGAAGGCATGGGGTCAGGGCTTGAGGCCTTAGTGACAACAGCGTGAGCCTGTTTGCTGACATTCAGCCAACCCAGTGACAGAGACTAGGCATGAAGTGGGTTCAAGCTATAGAGCTCCCCAAACCTGCTCTGTGACCCTCTTCTCTCAATTCTCCACTGCCAGAGACCTTCCCCACACAGCGCCACCCGCTAGGGACCGAGAAGGGGATGCATCACATTTAAACCACGGTATTTATGAAGTTAGTAACAGCAGCACTACTGACAGGAGCCGTGTGGAAAGTCCTAGGGCTTGCTGATTTAAAGTGCCACACAGTTCTCCTGGGATCTGAGCCGGGCTTCGCAAGGAAGACTTGCAGCTGTCCATAATGGGCTGATCCCAGGGAACTGCTCATCTAGAAGATGGTGACGATTAGCTCTGTTTGGTGACCTCAGAACAGGCTGACTCTGTCTCCACAGGGAAAGGAGAGCAAAGGATTGTGGGTCCTCAGCAAGCCTAACACAGCACAGCAGGGGGTTGGGCTGCTACTGTTTCTGCCGAGAGGGGTTGAGCACAACAGGTCACAAGCGTTACTCAATTTTGTACAAAGTTTCTATTCTTTCGAAGTTACAATTGAGTCCAATTTTAACCTCCTTGTTATTCTCTGATGAGAGCAATCACATTTGCGCTAACTTTTTTAACCTACAACGTTGATTACGTTTTGTCTCACAAACTCAAGTGGAAAGATATCCTTAATGACCTGGGGCTGGGAGGAAGGCTCAAGCAGATAAGAGCATCGTTCTTGCAAAAGCCCTGGGTTTGATTTCCATCACCCACCTGGCAGCTCACAAACCACCTATAACTCTAGTTCTAGGGCATCGGATGCTCCCTTCTGGCCTCCAAGAGCACCAAGCATGCATGTGCTCACAGATGTACATACTGGCAGCACACCCAGACACAGAAAATAAAATAAAATCTTAAAAGATACAAGACCTGCCGTGATAGACACTATTCCTGCTGTGGTTGCTCTCCGCTGCCTGTCACCGTTAGTCATGATTGGATCATTTTGGAATATTGAGAGATGAAGGTGAATTTTAGCCTGGGGATAGCGGGGTGATGGGTCCATATTGACTAATATTTGTGTGACGCTGAGTGTGAGACCCACTCACCATGACACTGAGAGGTAGGTAAAATGACAGCATAAAGACGTTTCCTAAAGTGATCCCTGCAGCCTGCGCTGGATGTTTATCCTTGGAGATTCCTAACTGCAGCCTCCGGGATTAACTGCTGTCCACACCAGGCACGGTGACATTTTCCAGAGAAGTAGCTTTCACTTTGCAGGACGAGAAGACTGGCCCATGTTTCCAAACTCTTTTCCCTCATCAAGGCTGCTGCTGACCTTCGGCATTCACAATAGGTTTTTTTTTTCCATCAAAAGGTTGAAACTTTGGCTTTCAACCCTTTTTTTGAAGGCCACAGAAAATGAAGACATCTGTTTTACATGGTTCTTGTCTATTTACATGTCTGCGTGTTTGTCTGGAGGGGCTGATGTTTATGATGTGCCCTTGGTATGGGGAGCAGGCACCTGTGAGTGTGCACTTCCTGCACCTGTGAGGATGGGGTTCCTATCCCAGGGAGTGTGGGGTTCCCGCACCTGTGAGGGTGGGGTTCCTGCTCCAGGGAGTGTGGGGTTCCCGCACCTGTGAGGGTGGGGTTCCTGCCTCTGGGAGTGTGGGGTTCCTGACCCTGGGAGTATGGGGTTCCTGACCCTGGGAGTATGGGGTTCCTGTACCTGAGTGTAGGGTTCCTGCCCCTGGGAGTGTGGGGTTCCTGCCCCTTGGGAGTGTGGGATTCCTGCCCTTGGGAGTGTGGGGTTCCTGCCTCTGGGAGTGTGGGGTTCCTGCCCCTGGGAGTGTGGGGTTCCTGCCCTTGGGAGTATGGGGTTCCTGCCTCTGGGAGTGTGGGGTTCCTGCCTCTGGGAGTGTGGGGTTCCTACATCTGGGAGTGTGGGGTTCCTGCCTCTGGGAGTGTGGGGTTCCTGCCTCTGGGAGTGTGGGGTTCCTGTCCCTGGGAGTGTGGGGTTCCTGTCCCTGGGAGTGTGAGGTTCCTGTCCCAGAAAGTGTGGAGATCATGATGTGTGAGCAGGCAGGTTCTGCACCTGTTAATATGGGGTGTCTGCCCCGTGAGTGTGGGGTTTCTGCACCTCTTCCTGAGCAGGCCATCAGTTAAATATTCTTGAAAAAGTTGTCTCAGCAGCTGTGGGGGTTAATTTTGGTTGTGAGTTTAACAGAACCTAGAGCTGTCTAAGATGCGAGTCCCGGGTTAAATGTGATGGGAAGACCAGCCCTAAAGGTGTGCGGCACCATTCTCAAAAAAAGGAGCTAAGCACAGGGTTTGTCTCTCTTGGCTTCCAGGTTGCAGGTTCGATGTGACCAATTGATTCCGGCTCCTATGCTCCTGACTCCCTCACCACGGTGGACTGTATCCTTGAACTTGAGTGATAACAAACCCTTTCTCTCTGCAGTGGCCTTTCTTTATTTTCATCACAACAGGGAAAGTAACTATGAGAGCTAGATGTGTACATTCGTTCTTTAGTCAAGGGAGTGTGAGAGCCAGAGGGTGATTGTGGGAAGATTGTCTGATGCCCTCAAACCCTGCGGGACCTTCCTCTGCTTAGTTCATGAAGAGATAGCACCTTAGTTGGGAGAGGACTGCCTGAAGGCCGCAATGAGGTGAGAAAGCTGGGCTGGAGACATAGTGTTAGGAAAGTCCGGGGTGTGTTTGCTTCAGGGCAATGGGGAGCGGTGCCAACAAAATGCTTCACCCTCTATTCGCCAGCTCAGACATTCTCCTTGCTATAGACACAGTGTTTGTGGCCTTCCACTCATCCCCATACACTGAATCCTAGTTCCTAGTGTGTGGCAGATGAAAGTGTCTTTTGGTGGGTGATTAGGAATGGGATCGCTGCTTTTTATAAGCCATTCCAGATAGTCTCCTCCATTGTGTGGCTGTGTGAAGACCCAGCAAGAGGACAGCATCTACCAAACATGAACTGAGCTCTCACTAGATGCTAAGTCCTAGCTTTCACCTTGGGCTTTCTAGCTTCCAGAAACACTCTTCATGAATGGCTTTTGTTTCAAACGGCCTAGTCACTTAGTCTGTGGTATTCAGTTACAGTCCTAACAGACACAAACAAGAATAGTGTGGGTGCTGCTGGAACATATTTTAAAATGCTCTAAATATCTTTGGAGGTGTCTGGGGGACAGGGAAGGGAAAGGCTTGAGGCAATGTGCTTGATAAACCTCTATAATTCTGAGGAAGACCCATTTGGTTTCTAGCCATAAATAAAGGACATTGGGCTTATAATGCATGTTCCTAGAGAAGCTAAGTAAGAAGGTGAACCCAAGGACAAACACATAGGCATCCTCATGAATATTAACCTTCATCAGGCGATGAAAGGAGACAGAGACAGAGGAGCACGGGACAGAAATCTCAAGGTCCAAATCAGGAGCAGAAGGAGACGGAGCACGAGCAAGGAACTCAGGACCGCGAGGGGCGCACCCACACACTGAGACAATGGGGATGTTCTATCGGGAACTCACCAAGGCCAGCTGGCCTGGGTCTGAAAAAGCATGGGATAAATCCGGACTAGCTGAACATAGAGGACAATGAGGAATACTGAGAACTCAAGAACAATCACAGTGGGTTTTTGATCCTACTGCACGTACTGGTTTTGGGGGAGCCTAGGCAGTTTGGATGCTCACCTTAGGAGACCTGGATAGAGGTGGGCGGTCCTTGGGCTTCCCACAGGTCAGGGAACCCTGATTGCTCTTCGAGCAGATGAGGGAGGGTGACTTGATCGGGGGAGGGGGAGGGAAATGGGAGGCGGTTGCGGGGAGGAGGCAGAAATCCTTAATAAATAAATAAATTTAAAAAAAAAAGAAAAGAAAAAGGATAGCTCCGACCATTTTTGGAGACTATCCCAGCAATCCTGAAGGGAATGATGGTGTCTGTGTTCTAATGTTCTTTGGGAGGCATAACTTGCAAGCAGGGATGATAGATACTAAGACTGATTTCCTGTGTTGAGCGGGTGGTCCCTGGATGTTTCTAGCAAAATGGAAGAGGGGCAAGAATGACTTGAAGAGAGAAGCAGGAATTTAAACATTGGGGCTTTTTCTTCTTACTCATTTTTCACAGAATGTGAACATTAAAGTCCAACCAAGTGATCACTGAAGGAGAGATTGGTGTGGATCAACCATCTCAACACCTGTGGCTCACTCAGACAAGGGAAGGGTGACCTGAAGGTGACTCGCAGAGGATTTTCCTCATGCCTCAGCCTCAGAGACATTTCCCATATGACAGCCCAGAGTGCAGAAGCCTAGAGTTGGGAGGGGAAGGGCAGGAATATAGTTTCTAGGAAAAAGCCTTACAATACTCACAACTTTCATACCCTACCTGCCCAGTGCCTTGCCATAGCTCCAGCTCCACTCCTCGTGTGTAGTTCTAGAACCTTTGGCTACTTTAGCTTGGTGCCAATTGGTCTTAATTGCATGGCCACCTCAAAGCAGTAGCATCACCATGGGGCCCCCTCTGCTGGCTCACAGAATACAGAGAACCAAGCCATAAGGCCACCTCCACTTGTGATGATGAATCTTTGTTATCAGCTTCACCTAGAACTGGAATCACACTTCTGGACATGTCTATGCAGGCATTTCCAGAGAAGTTTAACTGACTCTCTCCTCCCCTCCCTTTCTTTCTCTTTCCCTCCCCTTCCATTGCCTTCCCACCCTTTCCCTCTCCTTCCTTCCCCTTCCCTCTCCTTCCCTCCCTTTCCCTCTCCTTCCTTCCCCTTCCATCTCCTTCCCTCCCCTTCTCTTTTTTCTTTTCCTTTCCAGTCCTTCTCCTCTCCCTCTCACCTGCACCCTCTTATTCCAGCTTCTAAGCATCTTCAATTATTCCCTAATATAAAATAAAATCGGCAGCTCAGTGTCCCCTCCCTGCTCTGTGTCCCCTAGCAGCTCAGTAACTCTCCAGCTCTTGCTCCCCTCAGACTTGCTGCTTCCAGGTGATAAAACTGACACTGGGTCCCCCCTCCCCACCCTCACTTCTGTTTTCTGCCCGGAAGGCTCACAGGAAAGGACTCCTGAAGTGTTGCTGAGACATCTTTATCACCAGAGCCCGCAAACACTTTCCAGCTTTTGCCTCCCCAGACACCACAGCCCTTCTGTTTTAAAAACGTCCCTTGGACAACTGTCTCCCCTCTAAAGCCCAGGTATTAACTAGCCTGCTGTGTTTGGGGATGTTAGCAACAGACACTGAAGTGTCCACGAAAGCTGTCAATCAGACATGTTTGTCCTTAACAAGTTCCACTTACTTCCTGGTGGAGCCTGAGCTGATTCCGCTTCCCTTTGTTGTGACATCCCTTTCCTTGGGCTGCTTTATAACTGAGACAGAAAAAGGGCTATTTAAGGAAAGAAGTCTGCCTGCAGTCAGTCCTGGTAGATCTGACCTGGCAGATGCTCTGCCCCCTGAGGTGACCTGACTCCCCTTTGACTTTGAGATGATTCAGTTGAGGATATGGTATGACAACCTTTTGTACATGTCTGGGGGGGCTCTGAGATGTGGGTTTCCTCTGTTCTTTAGCAAAACACAGTATGGAGAATGGAACATGAAAAGAGACCCTGAGCCATAGGGAAAACCCCCTTTCTGAAGACGATACCCCTCCATTGTGCAGTTCCTATTAATCTATCCATGGAAACCAGAATGGATCTCTAGCACAAATAAAAACCCAGAGCAGATATTGGGGTTCAACCTGAAAACCAGAAAAGCAAAACAGCCAAGCCACTAGAGAAGTCTTACCTCTACCAAGGCTGGGTGACCACAGGCTAAGCAGACTATGCAGACTAAACCTCTCTCTCCTATTTTATATTCTCTCTAGTGCTGGGATTAAAGGCATGTGACTCCCTAGTCCTAGGATTAAAGGTGTGAGCCACCACCACCTGGATTTGTTTCTGCATTGATTTCATGTAGCCTAGGGTAGCCTTGAACTCACAGAGCTCCATCTGCCTCTGTCTCTCAAATCCTGGGATTAAAAGTGTGTGACACCACTGCCTGACTTCTAGTACCTTAGCTTTGCCTTTCTGATCTTTAGGCAAGCTTTATTTATTAAAACATAAATAAAATATCACTCTATGGATCCAATGTCACAATTTACATTCCCTCAGCTAGCCTTAACCAAATTTCTAGACAAAAGAAACTTGCTTCACGATAAAAAAAAAAAAAAAAAAAAAAAGCCTTAGTCAAGGTTCCACAGGAGTTGCTGAGGCCATTTTTGTGGCCTCCTCAAGGTTTTTTGCCGTCTCTTTCTCCCATTCCTTAACTGAGACTGTTTCCCTCAGTTGCTCTGTTTGGTTTTCGATGACCCCTGGAATCTTTGTCCTGACTCTCCCCCACCCAGGGAATCTCACATAGTTTGAAGGCTATGACACCCACAGTTTGGAAGCTCCTTGCCTCTCCAGTACCTTCTGCTCATGGACTCAAGACATCAGGCCCCCCAGTCACTCTTTGTGCTGGGTTTGTGAACGCTCCGCTCCCAGTGCCTCCCAGGGACTTCCCAGTACCCTCTGCATCTCCAGTCTCAGCTCTTGGGAGGGGAGCGAGAGGGACAAGAGAAAAGAAGGGAAGGAAAGTCTAGATGACAACCCTGTTTATAAGACAAGCTCAGTGACAGAATTGTCTCTGTGTCCCCAGGAGCATTCCCAACCCCACCATACTCCAGTGCTCTTCCGTGCCCACAAACTTAAATCCCTCACCCCTGCCTGGAAACATCATTAATTTCAACAGACGAAATAAAAGGATAACAGATAAAGGAAAACACCCGAGGCCTCTGTCCTGCACACTCTGCCAGAGAACAATGGCCACTCCATAGAGTCCCTCTAGATGGACTTTTTGGATGGGGATCTCTTGGGGGACATGCTTTGAAAACTGTAAACAGAAATCTCTGGATCTAAGTCCTATGGTCTGTTGATCTGTTAATATTGCTCAAGGCCTTTCTCTCTTCTTCCTTTCTGTTTTGAGAGAGAGAGAGTCTCATGTAGTGCAGGCTGCCCGCAAACTGATTCCATAGCCAAGGATGGATGGCACAGGCTGCCCGCAAACTGATTCCATAGCCAAGGATGGATGGCACAGCCTCCTCCGGCTCCCAGGAGCTGGGATAGGAGATGTGTGCCAGCCTGGCTGCTGTGGGGGTTTCTATCAGAGTAAAGCTACAGAGTGAAAAGACAGCAAACAGGCTCGGCTCTTAAGGGCACTTGCTGTGTTAATCCGAAGATGGAAAGAGAAGGACCACCCACCCAAATCATCATGGCCAAATTAATTAAAGCAAATGACTAATAAAAACAATCTTTTTATTCGTGTACATGGGCTGCCTCCCTCTAAGGCGGGGCTCAGCCCTGGTTGTGAGGAAGGAAAGGTTTTTATAGCTCAGAGGTAAGGGGTTTCCAAATTGGGGGGGGGGGGCGGTGATGGGCAAAATAGGGGTTACAGGAGCAGAGCAGAAGCTTAAGAAAGACACAGTTATGAGGTGGGCATAGCATGGCAGCCATAACAACAGGCTGTGTGTGTGTGTGTGTGCGGAGAGAGAGAGAGAGAGAGAGAGAGAGAGAGAGAGAGAGAGAGAGAGTTTTATAACCTTTCTAAACAAAGGTAGTGTTGCATAATGGTTATGAACAACTTTTAAAATAAAGACATGATTGCCATTCCTGGAACAGGGAGTACAGAACCATTCGTAGTTAAGGTTATAGGAGGGGCAAAGCCCAATCCTTGAGAAACAGGTTTAATCATAAGCAGAAGTGAACTTGGTTTTCTTTGCTGTAAGATGGATTTTAAGCCTAAGATGGAGGCAGGGCTCTTTCTTCAGCTGCTCAAGAGAATCAGTGTTTTGTTCCTAGCACCCAAGTCAGACAGGTCACAACCAAGGGAATCCAATGCCCCCTTCTGGCCTCTGTGAGCATCTGCACACACAAAGGCTGCATTCACACAAACACAGGCACATGTGTTTATGTAAACGAAAATAAAAGATAAATACTTACAAATATATCTTTAAAAAGAAAGAAAAAGAGGACACCAAGAATGCCTATTCAAGAGTAAGCATTAAATGCCACAAATGACCTCTCTACAGTCTACTGGGGCTTCTACTATTTATCTGATCAAATCCATGAGTCACGACACAGAAGCAGGGGCAGCATCTTGTCTATATTCCCGTGTTGCGGTGAAGCAGAACCTATCTAGACATTCCCGGTATCTAGCCAGTTAGGTCAAGCTGAATCCAACATGACTCTTCGTGTGCGCTCACTGAAAGGGGCACTGGCATAAGAGGGGAACCGTGTATGTGGGCACAGGACAGAGAGCTTCCCACCTAGGTGGCTTCTTTCTAAGACCAAAGAGGAGTCAAAGAGGAATTCAAGATTCTACATCTGCGCCTCTGAAAGCCTGTCTATGATCTGACCAGTTCTTGTCAGTCTAAACTTGCTGTGTGATTCACTGAAACTCAAGGGAACCCTGGGAGAGCCACCCGCTGCTGAGGTAAACAATGAGATCTGGTTTCCAACAGATCTGAATCTGAATGAGCTCCCAGGGTCTCTCCTGTGTTGCAAAGACTCATGCTGAGCAACTGCGGTCCTAAACCAGAAGCTGTGTCCCCAGGATGCGTCCACCACACCCCAGACTGCACCCTTTTGACGGAGGCTCCTGACTGAGAGCTTCTTCCTCCTTCCCACCCCTGCAAACCCCTGCAGTCCGAAACAGGAATCCAGAGACTCCAAAGTGCCTTTCACACGACAGCGCCTGGTGGACTGTGTCTGCGCTCAGAACCCTTTCATCTGTCTGCCTCCCGGAGGAGATTTCCTAATTGATAATGAGTTCCTTGGGGGAACATGATTTCGGGCTGTAAATTAATAACTTCTTCCAAAACATAGCACCCAATTTTTAATAATATTATCTACTACATGACATGGGTGATTTTTTTCCCCAATAAACTATTCCAAAGAAAGCAAATTTATGAGGAGAAAAAAATTATAATAATTTTGATGGTGAATACTTAAACAAGTCAATAATTGCAGCGACCTACTTTTCTCAAATATGAAAACCACACATGTGTTGTCTCAGGCAATTTGTTGAGTTTCAAATTATTTCAAACTGGGAGCTGAGTATATGTAGGGCAGGTGTCTCTTAAATCCCAAATCACGAGGTGCATGTTGATGATCGTCTTCAAAGCTTGGGGTATTTAGAAAAAAAAACAAAAATAGCAACAGCAGTGTTGGGGGGGGGATGGACTAAGGGAGAAAGGGGGAGGAAGAGAGAGTGAGAGAAGGAGGGAGGGTGGGGAAAGCTGGGAAGGGATATGTTGTGAGAGAGAGGGGGGGAGGGAGGGAGGGAGGGAGGGAGGGAGGGAGGGAGGGAGGGAGGGAGGGAGGGAGGGAGGGAGGGAGGGAGGGGAATAAAGAACAGATCAGATCAGCTCCTGGTCCACCTTAAAAGGGTTCTTGGTGTTTCAAACAACCCACAAACAGGATCCTGGGTAAAACGCTAACGCTGACGCTTTGAAGCAAATCATTCGCGAGCCTGCGCAGAGCCACCCTACCCAGCTGCGGTTTGTTCTCGCTGCACTGTAAGGCCCGCCACTCTGGGGCTGGGGTTTCACCAGCGTGCCTCTGCGGCTCCCCCATTGTCGCGCCTGAAAAGAACATTCCCACAGTGCTGGCTCTAAAAACAATAAACATCGTATGTAAAAAGAAATGACATAACCTTGGCACTGATAAGGAGCGTTTCCCAGGGCTGTGGGGACTGTCGCGGGAGGGGAGACAGGCCACCCCCACTCTGGGGCCTGGGAGGAAGTGTCCAAGGAGGCCTGCTGGGGCCCTTGGGCACTCCCAACACAAAGGGCTGGGAGTGGGCAGGTCCCTCCCAGCCTCTGGAAATCAATCTAAGGAAGTCTGATGCCATGGAACGGTTTCCTGTCCACTGTGTGGGAAACCTAGCTGAGTGCAAGCGCCAGTAACAATGGGACAATATATTATAATAAACAGGAAAAATAGCATTGGCCACGGAAATCAATAGCCTGAGTTCACCAGGCATTCATAAGATTGACAAGTGAATAAATTAAAACCAAAAGGTTAGCACGCTGAAAGAGAAGTTAATTTTATGTCTGCCCTGGAGCCCCTCTTTTGAGGCGCAAATTAAGACTGTATAATAAAATGAACATACAGTCTTGCATTTAAAATAAAGCCTTCCTTAGGACTTACATGGTTAGACAAGCAAAGATTCCTTTGCCGGCTTCCCCATGCATGGGTAGTTTCAGACTGCATTTGCGACCCCCTCCACAGCGTGACCAAAGACTTATTTAAAGAAATTTCTTGCTTTAGATAAACCTGCTCTCAGCAGCCAACTGTTCCTCCAGGAAGTGGCGGGGCACCCCAATTCACTGTAGTAGCCTACCGGAGCAGAACCAAACGAAGCCGTCTACACGCTGCTCTGTAATTGAAAGGAGCGCGGAGGAGGCCACTCGAGGCTGCTCCAAACCCCCAAATCATCATAAACAAGAGAGCGTAACCGACTCTAGAGCCGATCTCAGTTAAACAAACAGATCGACTCCCGTCTTTTGTGTTTCGGCAGCTTTCCCTTTCTGAAAATGCTTTCATGTTTGGGTTTTCTTTTAAGCCCTAAAATGGCCTTCATTAGAATTCACGGTTGGACTCGGGCTCACGATAAAATGTTTGATACACGGAACTCCTTCCCTTGGTTGCTGATAAAGACACCGCCATGGGATTTGGGGGACAGTTTAAGTGACATCCGGGTTTTGCAGCGAACTCTCCCTGCAGCACTGATCCCTGCACAGTTCAGCGTTGGTCTACGCAAGTTTCTGGACGTGTTTGAACATCTCAGAGTACACAAGACGGCGCTGGCTGCAGGTGAATGAGGCCGCGGACGCTCGTGACGGACCCTCGTGTTTGAGTGCCCTGACTCGAAGGCGCCTGGTGAAGTTTTGCCGGGCTTTGAAGACGCTCCACGGCATCCCTGGTTTTCCCTCTTTTGTGTGACGGTAGCAGTTTCCGTTCACAGTGAGGAGTACTGGTAGAATCCCATGTTTAGGGAAGTCGAATGGTTCGGTCTTTAATAAATATTAATTAACCAAGGAGGCGCTGGATACATGACGATGACCTTATGAAATGATCCACTTGAAAGCTCATTAAAGCATAAATACAAGACAGCCGGAGTTTATCTAAAATAAAACACCACAATGCTTGCTTCTAAATAGAATCCTTCCATCAATTTATTATGTACAATAAATCCCTAAATTTTAGGTTGGGGTGAGAATTTGCGTTTGCTATTGTTTATGTTTTGAAGATTTGCCAAGGGGGGGGGGGTGGTTAAAAAAACAACATTAGTTAATTTATTATTCATTTACTTATAAACTCAATAAGTTTTTATTTAAGGGATTTCGCATGTGATTTCTTCATTGCCTCTGGGGGTATTAATTAACTCATTTTCCTTCTATCCTCTGCAGCTGAAGAAAGAGAAGGGAAGTATCTATTCTAGCCAGCAGGGGGCAGTATATCCCAGGGAACGTTCTATTTACTTAAAAGGTAAATTTTACTCTAGTAGTCAAAAAAAAAAAAAAGTCCCAACACGAAGCTATTGCCAACATTCTGGCGTCAAAACGCAGGAAGAAGACCTCAACACTTCCTGGAAAATCCACTCTGTTGGTGAACTTTCCCACCCAGGACTCCAAATGGTTTAAAAGAGCCAAAAATAGAAATTGACTTCCCCTCCCAGCTTTCGGTTTAATTTAGCATCAATCTCCCGAGCAGTAGAAAGGTCCAGGACTGTATTCTGAAAACGCACAGGGCTTCTTTGCTTCGGGTTCACCGGCAGCATCAGCAGGGGCCGGGGCCTGTAGCCAGGCCTGCTGTCAGTAGCCAAGCAAAGTACAGCAGGGTTGGCTGTGTCCGCGTCCCTGCGGGAGGCCGACCCTATTCCCTCCCACGACGTGCCTCCGTCTCTATTGTCTTCCCTGTCTAGGCTTTCACTGTACACCTGACATCGCTGGATTCTTCCAAGTGCTCTCCAGAGGGGACGAGGAAACACAGAACCTCGAACAAAGCTTTTGGTCCACCCCTGGACCTCAGGTTCTTCCATGGACTTTAATAGTCGTTGGGTTAGAAAAAGAATTCTTGCTTGGGACTCAGACCTAGGTTCCTGTCTCTTCAGGCAATGGGCACAATGATTCCTACGAGGGCCTCCTTCCTGCAGGCACCACCACCCTTGTCTCCGTACTGGGCACCACCATGACTTTCACCTTCAAAAACTCTTGCCCTGTGGCATTAAATTGAGAGCTGCAATAGCCCATTGGCCTGACTTCCAGGTCATTCTCGAGGCAGGCCTCCAACACTTCTGCGAGCTGGCTTTTCTCCCAGCTCAGGGTCCTCACTTCTTATGGCTTGGGGATTTTTTCTTGGTTTGGTCTCTTCCTAGGAAAGCAAATCCAAAGGCAAAGGCCAAGGACAGACACGAGGAGCACAGGAGGGGGAACAAAGGCAGCTGCTCCTTACGTAACTGCAGTCAATCAACCTGACTCCAGTGAGTAGGACTAGGGTAATTTCAGTAATGAGTGGGCTTGCTTTTTAAAATTCATTGTATTATGAAAAGAAGGGGAAAAATCGAGTTTCTGAGTAGTTACCTCCTCCCACTGAAGTCGACACAAACTGTAAGGATTTAAAAGTCATTTCCTTGTGGTTTTTTGTTTGTTTTAAAGGGCACTTTTGGCCTCAAATGTGTCTTTTGGGGTTGCACGTTGGTTTGGACTAAAGGATAACATGAAGACAGCACTTTCAAACACTCCAAATCAGAAAAGAATAAGAACTCTTCAAAGAAATTCTAGTTATACCTATTTAATTTTAAAGGTAAAAAAAATAAAGCTCAATAATGCAGTTTTTAGGAGCAACTCAAACTCACGCTGCCCAACAAGCATTGTTTCTCCACTCTTGCTCCCAAGACTTGTCTGTTTCAGGAAGTTCTCCTGTTTGTTCTTCTGTTCAGCAAGGTCTTCCTGTTTGGCCCTGAACAAAGGCCCTTGAATGTTGTCTCTCTCTCTCTCTCTCTCCCCCTCTCCTGAGTAAAGTTCCCAGGTGCAGCACTGGCTCAGCTGCATCTGGGGTGATCTTGAAAGTCACACTCACCCTTAGCTCTTCCGATCAGCATCCAGAGGGTGTCTTTGTCGGTTTGTTCTGTTGTGGATGTTCCAAAGCTGTAATTATTTCCATTGATCTCAGGGGAAGCATGCTGGTTCTCAATACGGAGAGGGATTTATGGGGCCAGAGCCTTAGGAAGCGTCTGGCAGTGACTTAAAGACTTGACCTTCAGGCCAGCCTCTAAGAGCAATGCAGTCACAGACGCCAATGCAAGCCCTCGTCTTTCATTTCCTAAATATCCCCAGAGCTGGAGATACCACCATCTCCAAAACAGGCTCCTTCTGTCATCAGAGGGTAGAATGGCTGGCCCACGAGTCCTCGTCTCAAGCCCAAATTTGTTCATCTTCATTTTCATTGGTCAAACTTTTAACATCTGGGCCCAGGACAGAAAACTACGCAAGCACCCCTCTGAGGGAGCATTTGAAGAATGCGGCCATGTCGTCTTGAAACTTCTCCAGGCTAAACAACCTCCGCTCTCTGTGTATATGGTGTCATAACCAGCACCCTGGACTCACTGAGGTCATGTGTCTGTGCAGTGTGGCCTGGCTAGCGTGGGATGGTGACACCGGCTCACCTTCTGTGTCAGCAGTTCTAAAACAGTTATGTACGCCTGAATGACTTTTGGGGATTGGTTCAAAATAGACACACCTAAGCCCTTTCTTAGAAACTCACATTTCCAGAAAAGCTGTTTTTAAATAAACAGACCACGTATTGCGAGCAAACACTGTATTTTGGGAGGAGTTTCTGTAGGGGCCCAGTTTGTTCCCACGTGGCCTTCGATCTACTTCGCTGGTTTTCCTGTGCTTTAAGATCTCTGCTGGTGTCACTCGACCTGAACATTTCATATCGCCCTTAGCAGACGCCCCAGCTGCAGACATACAAGTTTAAGGTTACATTGAAACATGTTGCGTTTACTCCGGTGGTGTGCTGACGGGTGAAACACAGGGGACCCATTAAATCTGAGTGCACACACACACATACACACACATATACACAGCACACACACATACACACACATACACACATGCACACACATATACACATACACACATACACACAAACACACACTCATATATACACACATACACACATATACACATACACACACACAAATAAAAAAACTATCTCTTTCCTCTCCAAAATTCAAATTTAACTGTCCCATATTTACAAAATTCAGTAATCTTGCCCTATGGAATTATCTGAATTTGATTTGCTTTTTCTGGTCAGGCCTTCTGTATCCACTTTGGATCTTAGGACTATCCTCAGAGGTTCCTGTTTCTTACACATGCTGCTTCTATTCCTGATTATCAGATAAATTACCATCCCGTTCATGTAAGTTCCCAAGGACGATTGGGGTTGATGCCCTGGACATTGTATCTCACTGAGGTTTCCCATTGTCTACAACAGTCCCCCAAATCTATGACCGCTGGTATTTTTATTCCAGAAAACCTAATAATAGAATTGAAAGACCCGAATTTAAATACTGGACCTACCACTTACCAAACAACTTCAGGCAAATGCACAGATTTCCTCAGTTTTCCTACTCGTAAAATGGAGATAGGACCATGACAAGAGGCTAATGATATGAAAAATACAAGATCTAAGAGCTGTGTTTAATAATTAATAATTCCTTTAAAAAGTCTTCATTCATGAATTTTTTAACTCCTTATAAAAGCTTCAAATTCAAATTGACAAAAACGGGGACCGAGATTGCTTCTTGTTACCCTTTACGTCCATCACAAGCATAAAAAGAAATAAATCCATAGCTATAAAGAAAGGAATGGAAGTCATTGCAGACAGGAGTTACTGGAAGACAGAAAGCAAAGCCTATGGGTGTACCGAGCAGAGGCCTGGGAACAGTGCTGTGAGGAGGCCTCAGGGAAAGCATGCAGGAGGCTCTGGGGTAAAGGGGAGAAGCAGGTTTGTAAATTCTGGCCTGCAGGCATACACATAGACAGAATATTGTATACATAATAAATAAATAAATATTAAAAAAGAAAGAATGGGGGAAAAACAGTATGGCTACCAACCATGTCAGTACATACTGTTCCACTTAAATGAGGCTCACAGTTAACCAGGGATCTGTTTCTAGTAAAACGATGATAGGAAAAGTAGCAGGGACACTGGGACTTTAGTGTAGAGCTCTGTGGTTCTAACGTGATCTTGTCTTTTAGGTGAGTGGGGGAGCTGGAGAGAGTTCTTTTTACCCTAGAGAGAGTCCAAGTGGAAATATATCTACAGGGTTCCTCATGAGTCCGTCGCATGAAGGGAATCTGGGAGCAGGAGGGAGGCAGAGCCTTCACTTGGGAGGTGGGAAGGCCTCAGCTAACTCCCCTGGCTTTCAGTCTCCTCAACTGGGGATTGCCAAGAAGGAAATGCAGCGGTAAGAGGAGAAGGCGGGACCCACAAGAGGAGCCCTGACTCCAAGAGACAAGCTATTTAGAAAACAAGGATTTGAAATGAAACATTTAGAAAGGACCTCTCATTGATAAGAATCAGAGAAACCTGAGCAACTGTCCTATTTACAGTGGACAGTCCCACAAAATTATAATCAGAGGACAGTTGAGTGATGAAGTAGGCATGCTGGCTAGTTTTATATCAGTCTGACACAAGTTAGACTCACCTGAGAGGAGGGAGCCTCAGTTAAGAAAATGCCTCCCCAAATCAGGCTGTAGACAAGCCTGTAGGGCATTCTCTTCATTACTGAGTGGTGGGGAGGGCCCAGACCATTGTAGGTACTTCTATCCCTGGGCTGGTGGTCCCGGTTTCTGTAAGAAAGCAGGTTGAGCAAGTCGTGGGGAGCAAGCCAGTAAGCAGCATCCCTCCATGGCCTCTGCATCAGCTCCTGCCTCCAGGCTCCTGCCCTGTTTGAGTTCCTGTCCTGACTTCCTTCAATGATGGAAGTGTAAGCCAAATAAACCCTTTCCTCCCCACCTTGCTTTTGGTCTTGGTGTTTCATTACAGTGATAGAAACCCTAAGACAAACGGAGACAGAAAGTAAAGTCTAGAAACCTCCCTGAATGTGGAATGAAGTGACAGAAAGAGGAAATCCGTGGTATAGAGCGCAGGCACGGAGGTGTTCCAGAGGCTTAGAGGGCTCAAACTACCTAACAGGAGAAGTTCTTCGAAGCATAATATCTACTCGTAAGTAGTAGGGCCTTATATCTGGAATACACATACCAAGGAACTGAAGGCTGCGGGAGTTTTAAAAGGTGAAATAACACCTGATGCTTGAAATAACAATCCTTGGCTGCAAGAACCCATAGCTAGAGCGAAGTCAGTCTGAGCTTAGGCAATCGTTGGGCAGGTAACCTTACATATTTCTGAGGGAGTCTTTTGCTTTGTTTTGTATTGTTTCTTAAGGTGGCAGTAGCCTTTGTATGGGTCTTGTTTCTGACATCATTTCTAGATAGTTCTTGTTATCGGGCATACATGGCCTCCCCTCTCTCAGCACCAGAGAATCAATTACTCTGCTTATTCTGTAGCAGCTTTGGTTCTGGCGATGCCAGCGTGGCTGTGGGGGTGACTGAGGATTGAGGACTAAGAGGAGAAAGCTCAGGAGCAGGGAGGTCACCCACAAAAATGAAAGGCTGTCTGGGAAGAAGATGACAATGTGATATTTTCCCAGATGGGAGGTGACTTGGTGACTGCCGCAGGCAGGAAGAGGGGTAATAAGGGCAGGATGGAGTTACTGCTCTGAGCTTCACAGATGTCAAAGTAGGGACTTGCCATTTCAAAGCAAATGGGGGTCAAGGAAGGAACCAATGTCATGTTCTGTCCCAGAAGTACGTGAAGTACAAGAGAATATGCATGGCTGGTGGCCGGGTTCTGGGGAGGTTCTGGTTCCTGACGAGAACCAGGTGATAAAGCAGGAAGCTGAGAGGCTTCCAAGAAGAGATTGATAGCTATGGTGTTGGGATGAGAGCGGCCACCATAGGCTCTGTGTTTGCTGTGTTTGAAAGGCTAGGAAGTGAGGTGACCTTATTGGAGGAAGTGTGTGCCTTGGGGGTGGACTTTGGGGTTTCGAAAGTCCACCCCAGATGCAGCATATTCTCTCTCTCTCTCTCTCTCTCTCTCTCTCTCTCTCTCTCTCTCTCTCTCTCTCTCTCTCTCTCCCCCTCTCCTCCTCTCCCTCTCCCCCCCCCCTCTTTCTCTCTCTGCCACCTGCGGCTCGGATGCAAACTCTCAGCTGCTTCTCCAGCACCATGCCCACCTGCATGCCCCCACATTCTCTACCTTGATGAATATGGACTAAGCCTTTAAAACTGTAGGCAAGCCCCCAGTTAAATGCTTTTTTTTTCTGTAAGTTGCCTTGGTCTTGGTGTCTCCATGATGGGACATATCCACTGAAGGAAGGCTGGCAGGGTGGGGTCAAGGCAGCAGTGCTCACTACTGAGCAGACTGTCACACTTCACCTCAGGCACTGGCTTAAGACGGAAAGATGTGCAGCTCGCTCTCAGCACACTCTGCTAGGACTTAGCTGCGGGCTTGGCATGTGTTTTAGCCGGAGAACAAAGGAATCCTCCAAACTTCAATGCTCAGGATTCGCATAAATACCAAATCAGTGGAGTACTGGCTAGCAAGATTTTATTGTAATCTAAGGCAAATAAAAGAAACACACTGTGAAAGGATCTTCAAAAAAAACTCATTTGTAAAAACTGGAGAGGGAGTTGAGGAAATTAATGATTCTAGCTTGATGATACCAGAATTGAGGTCCACATATTGGCCTAAAAGCAAACACGGCATTTATATTTTAAATAACAGCAGACAGTACCCAAAGGCAAGAACAAGGCACCTTTGACCTAGAGATGAGGGATGTGACAGATCATGTGTGTGGCCATGGTGTTGTGTGACCACTGGGTTGTGTGGCCCTGTGCTGTGTGACTGTGGTATTGTGTCGCTGGGTTGTGTATCCATGGTGCTGTGTGACGACTCCAATGGTGTGAACATTGGCCGTGATGGAGTGTAGCCATTGTAATATGGTATGTGGCTATGATTTTGTGTGATTATAGCATTGTGTGGCCACAGTGATAGCTAGGGTGTTGTGTGGTCATGGGTTGTGGGGCCACAACACTCTGTTCACATGATGGTTCAAGGAAAATGTGGTGTTTTTGTTTTGTGGGAAGTCTTACCAAATGGTATCAGGATTTAAATGTAAGATAATAATAAAACAATAATGATGAAAATGATTCATTTTCAGTTCATCTGGCAAGAAAACTCACAGTCAAAGGTGATTTAAACCGACACAAGCTTTACAAAATAGCATTCCTCAGACTTTTCTGTGGAGAGGGCATTTCAAAGCCAAACTGTGAGCATTCTGCTCAGAAAATCCACCGATTTCCACCCAGCCAGAGGAACAACCAGGAGAAGCGGCAGCTGTGTCTGTGTTTCCGAAGACCTGAGACTACCTCCAGACATTCCTAGCAGGTCACCACCGATGACAAACACTGGTCCTTCTGATGAACAGACACAGAAGGATGGTTCCAGAATCTCTCCGCAAAGGACACCAGATGACTTGGGACCTCAGGACGGCACAGAGCAAATCACAAGATGGAGAGTAATTACTGCTAATGGTCACAGGTGTCAGAGGGCGGCGAGGGGATCAGCAGGACCAGAAGATGGAACGGAAACGCTGCTCTCGAGACCCACACAGGTCAGAACAGACAGCGCAAGGACACGGGGCAGCCTGAGAAACAAATTATGATGCATGGCAAATCACTTCCGAGTTCCTCTGTAATAGAGACAAAGTACTGGGAAGGAGGCTTCCAATTATCGGCAGCACTGACATACAGGAGCAATGGCCAGGGTAAGGGAGAAAAGAACTGACCAACACACAGGAAGGCAAGGCAGAGACAGGAGCGCCTGCAGCTAGCTGTGGCCCCATGGCAAATGTGGACCCCCTAAGTAGCATGCCCTTTGACAGGAGACAGACCTATCGCCTAGTTATCCCCACACACTTTCGGAACGTTAAATGGGAACGTGCTGGTTTGTCCCAGAAGGAGCACAGTCAGGGAAGGTTTCTCCAGACACTTTGTACATGAAATGCTTAGAAAAGCTTGCGCTGAAGAGGTAAACAGATCGGCAACGCGAGTTGAGGGGTGTGGAATGGCACGTGTCAGAGCTCCCCAATGTTGTTAGGAATTGCGGGGAAGGGGAATCTCAGAGTAGGGAAGAAATGGGGAGTGAGATGGGGGAAGGAACTGCTGTCTGGCATGGTGGGTGGGGAAGGAGTCGGCCGTGGGTTTCCAGGCAGCCTCCTGGCATCGGGTATTTGAGGAACTGTTATTAAAGCACAGACCTGGAAGCATTTCTGTCACCAGGTGGGATGGTGACAGGAGGTAAGAGGTGCCAGACAAGTCTCAGCCATGCCCTATGGCCACCGCTTTACAAGTGTGACCTGATTTATTCCATCCAGGAATCACGTGAGCTGGAGCCAATCATGTCTGTATCACGGATGTGGGCTTCTTTCTGAAGCCGGTTTTATATTTGTGATATTCCAGCAATATAGTCTAAAACCTCCAGGTTCATGTCTCTAAAAACACACTGTTTACACGCATGTGCTACTGAGGGACAAGACTCTATGTACTGGTTGTACCTAGACTTACTATGGCGAGGAAACAGCTCATGCCTCTCCCCTTAGCTTCTGTGTTGCAGGCAGTACCACAGCGCATGGCTTTCTGAGGAAATATAGAGAGCTGACCCGTACTTGCTGATACCACGCACGGTGTCACTTAGACATCGACTCTCGGCAGGTGCCAGGCACAGGGGATGCTGGATCCTTGCTTGGGAGGATCAGGGAATCTCCTCTGAGCAGCTTGCTGGCTCTGCGAAGCGTGAGTGTGAGGGATGGGACAGGAGTCAGTGTCCCCTTGTCACCCAGCAGGCTCTTCCTGGGGGAACCTAAGGTGGAAGCTTCGTGCAGAGGGGGAACCATCAGGATTTTAAACCTGGCTCAGACACAGAGTAACCCGCGTCTGGACTGAATACTGACCGAGATGCAGGTAAAAGAGCACAGGAAGCAAGTGAACCTAGAAGCTAAAACACCTGCTAAACGCGTAAGTGAAAAATCTGTTCGCAGCGTGCGGTACCCTGCAAAGCTAAACAAGGCCACCTGCCTTAGAAGCCCTTCCTAGAAAATGTTTTTTTCTACTTTTTTTTTTTTTTTTTTTTTTTTTGGTTTTTCAAGACAGGGTTTCTCTGTGACTTTGGAGCCTGTCCTGGAACTAGCTCTGTAGACCAGGCTGGTCTCGAACTCACAGAAATCCGCCTGCCTCTGCCAGGCTTCACGGTCCCTGTGCTTCAGAAACCTCAGGCGTGGGACAGTACACATTTCTTCAGCTTGGGCCTCCTCGGGAGCTCAACCTGTCAAGGTGTTCTCCTTGCTACCCACCCTTGGCCCACTCTGCTATGGAGGAGGCCACTTGTTTAAGAGACTGGTGTGTGTGTGTGTGTGTGTGTGTGTGTGTGTCTGTGTCTGTGTCTGTGTCTGTGTCTGTTGTCTGTGTGTCTTCCCCTTCTAGCGCATTTTCCTCTTCCCTCAGATTTCTTGGCTTCTTACAAGGGACCCGAGGGCAGGAAGCAATTATCATCACAAGAAACCAACCCGTCCTTTATCTGATTCTCCAAGTCTCTCCTGCTGGTGCCCCCCAAGGACTGTCTTCTTTCTTTTTCTTCCTGAGACATTGCCCCGGGGGTTTTGCCCTGCTGCCTGATCAGATCTTTCATTGACAAACAATGGCTTTTCTCCCTCAAGGCCTTATCACCCTCAGTCTCAGGTCTGTAAGAGCGACTCTAGTTTTCCTACAACCAAACCTTAAAAGACCTCCAAGCCTGCATCTTAAGTGCTTCTGTCCTCTAACCACCGAGCTTATCGCTTGTGTAAATAACTTTCCCGGCCTTTGTGAAGTAGGGCTACAGTTAAAAATGCATTTGGTTGCACTTCTATGCCTGTTTTCCATTTACACAAGTCAATACCACCCCAGAAAAAAAAAAAAAAGCCCAGAGTTGTAAATAAGAAGGCTGTCCCCAGTATGGCTGCCCTGCAGGCTGTCTGGTGCGTGGAGCTTAGACCTCTCCAGCACCCGCATTGTTAATGGATGCAGCAAGAGCCCAGCGTGGAATCTTTTCTTTCCCCTCTCTGCCTCTCTTCTGCCTGCCTCATCCTGTAAATGCATGCAAGATAAATAGCAGCAAATGGGGCACTGGAGAGAAACCTAAACCCAAACTGCGGTCAGAATATTATCCACCCCCACATGGGGCTCGCATCCCAGATCCCTCTATAGTCTGCCCCTTCCATGGGTCCTTTCCTTGTACCTCTTGGTCCATCTTAACCAACAGGACCGGGAGAGCAGTGTTTGTGTTCCAAGATTCTAAACTCCCTAAGGTGACTGACTCCCTGCCATGGAAAGGAGTCTCTGACTCTCCAGCATGGTCTCCAGCTGCAGAGCTCCTAGGAGCCCCGTGTACAGTCACAGCCCTGGCCATGTCCTGAGGGTCCTCTGCTGCATTCTTGAGTCTCCAGAAATAGCCAACAGCAGCAGAGCATCTCCCCTGTGCCTCAGGAAAACAAAGTGAGCATCAACAGAAATAAACAATTCTTCTCCAGCTTGGTTAGGATTGTCTGGGTGCAATGACTGCAGCACACTCCTATTCACCCTAAAAGAAACACGCCAACCACAGGACAGCCCCTGGAACTGAACTGAGAGTATCGGGTGATGGCCCAGGGAGATGGTCCAATAGTCAAATTCCCAGTTCAAAGGTCATGTCCCACTGCGCAGTAATTTTGAATTCAACTTTCTTTTTTTCTTTTTTTTTTCCTCTCTCTCTCTCTCTTTTTTTAATGGAGTACAGACCTAAACAGAGAACTTTCAACAGAGGAATCTAAAATGGATGAAAGACACTTAAGGAAATGCTCAACATCCTTAGTCATCAGAGAAATGCAAATCAAAACAACTCTGAGATTCTATCTTATACCTGTAAGAATGGACAAGATCAAAAACACTGATGACAACTTATGCTGGAGAGGTTGTGGGGGGAAAGGGAACATTTCTGAATTTCTGGTGGGGGTATAGATACCTGGGAACAGACCTACCTATCTAAGTAACAGAAAATGTGTTAGACAACTCTTACATTGCAGATTTTAAATTCAGAGTTGGTATTTAACTCATTTAGCAAAACCTGGGGTGTAGCATGAAGTTCCTAGCTAGTTTAGCTAGTTTAGTTGCACAGTTTAGTAAAAATGTTAGGTATAGAAAAGATGAAAATCGATACACTTGTCTTTTACATAACAGGAAGCAAGACAGACACAAAAGAGCTTGAATATTTGACCGTGGAACCCATACAGTCCTCAGAGTAGATTTAAAAATTGGTGCCTCCTCCATGGCCAAGCTGTGAGCTGCCATGATATTGGTATACAATCTGATTATATAGCCTCAAAACAGCTAGGAAGGAGTAAAGGATCGAAACCCAGCAGCCAAAGCAGTCGTTTGTAAACTCAGGGTTTTCTGACCTAGGTGGTGTCAGTAGGCCCAGCCAAAGCCTTGGACCAGGGAGTTGCAGATTCATATCCCAGTACAGTCCACCCCATAGGGTGTGGATGCACAATTCAGTGTGACCAAGGGACTCCCGCAGAGACCTCAGTCTGCACCTCACAGCTTTGAGGGAAGAAGTCACCCCGCACATTTACCCTCATCTCAGACCCCGACCCAGGTCTCTGTGTGCAACGTCGGCGCGTTGATCATAGAACACGGGGTAATAAATGATCTCCAGCCAACAAAGGATGGGGGATACCCCAGAGGTCTTTGGGGTTAAGTGTATTGTGACCTCAATTAAATTCATACTGTGACGGCTTTGTGTTCTGTTCAAGAATAATAATATGGGTATTTGGTATCTAAAGAAATTATCAAATTTAAGAGGAACTGACACAGTGAAGAACCAGAAGACCAGCCCTGGGATTGTAATTGACTTACTGACCTCCACGTGAAAAAAACCTTCTTCGTGTGCAGGTTTGGGCATGCCTCCTTACGCAGCTGTGATTCCCTGGGTGCTGTCTACGATGATGCTTTTGATACAGAGTCTCTCACTGGTCTTGAACTTGACAAGAAATAGATAATTCAGGCTCTCTACCCAATGAGGATCAGGGTTCTACCTGTCTGTGCTTCCCCAGCACTTACATTTATGTATGTGGTGCTACATCCCGAGAGAGAGGGGGGTGGTGGTCAGAGTACAACCTGTGACCAGCCTTGCCTTCCTTCCTCTGTGTTTGAGACAGGATCTCTTCTCTACAGCCACATACGACAGGCTTACCAGCCCTTGAGCTTCCGGGAACTCACCTGTCTCAGCCTCCCACACCACTGTGAGTCTGAGATTACAGATGTAATCTGGCCTTACGAGCTTGCTGGGGACCTGAACTCTGGTCCCCATGCTTGCCTGTCAAAAGCTTTATCTTTTGAGTCATCTCCCTGTCTCACACCCGGCTTTTTTTTTTAAACATGGGTTGTGTGGGATCTAACTGAGTTCCTCAGGCTTACGTGGAAAGCATTTTAACAGCCAGTCCACCATCCCAGCCCATAGATTTGCCATGTTAAATCTGTAAGTAATATTAAAACATTTAGAACCAACTATCTTCTCGAATAAACACTGACTTTGCATTTTTGTATGGAATTATGGTCTCTGTCTTTGTTCATTAACATACAAATTATCAAATAGGAAAAGCCACACCCTTTCCCTCATTCCAGGTAGTTTTAGTTGTTCTCGACATGTTTAATCTCTTCCTTTTTTAAGCCTTTAGACATAAAAGCTTTGAGAATAAACAGATCAATTCTCTAGCCATATAAAGGAGGAAATGGAGACTCGAAAATGAATAGATTGCTTAAGCCGCAGGGCTGTTTGGGATAGCACCAAGAAGAGGTTTCATGATGCACGGGTATTGTGTTTGCCGCTGTATTATCAGACTGGCTGACTCGGCAGTGATGCTATGTGCTTTGGGTAGTGTGGTGTATTCTCTGCGTCTAAGACACTACCCATGAGTTCTGGTGTTTCCAGCCAAAGAGAAAGTATTTAGGTTATGGCCATCTTTACAACAGAGAACATTCCTCTTGCAGGTTTTGAAATATTCTTCTGCGTATGTAATAGGAAGACAGCTATCCCAACCAAACCTCAGGCATGGCTTTCCTAAAGCCACTTTGAAAATACCCCACATCTGTGCTCTAGAAAGTTCCAGCCACAGTTTATCTAGCAAACAGCAACAGTGACTTTTCCAGAGTCCAGGGTTCGGTTTCATAACTATAATGAATAACTTATTCCATGTAGGACTCCAAGAAGTGCTTAAGACATGAAATGACCCTCCTGGGACAGTCTCGAGGTGTATTTTCTGCTGTAAGGACACGGATTCCTTTGTCCCTGCTGCAGGCGCAGATGGAGCCCTGCTCTGAAGTGTTAATATTTCTCTAGGGGTGCACGGAGAACAGTTGAGCTGGGGGAGAAATCTGACTCACTGTTGACAAAGTACTCACAGCTCTGGGGAAGACAGGAATTGTGCAAATGCAAAGCTATTATTATATAAAAGCATTCAGAGGATAATATTAGGCACAACTGGATTAAATATTAATATTAATGCAAATAGTGGCTAAGAGCTCACAGAACCATAAAAGTCAATAGCAAAGGCAATAAGGGTATATAAAATTTGTATATTTCCCCACTATGCACCCCATGCTAAACCAACAAGCTAAAAAATAATGAGGAAGGAAATAGGCTGTCCAGCTCAGCCTAAGCTTTTGACAACAGACGAAATGGTCAGACGTCTCTCAGGCAGCACTAAAAGTCAGACTGTAAAATATATATATATATTATTCTTTTGTTTCCATGTGTGGTGGGCTCCTCAAGTGTCAGCTTGGACTAAACTTACTTGTCTCACTCAGCCCTGACCCAGGCCCTTCTGGGACAGGACAGAGGCAATGTGATTAGAGTCTGGCTGGCTTGGAGGGAAGTACAGAGAGTTTCTTGGTTGTATCTGATTTTATCAAATGGGCCTATGAGATCTGGCTTAGCCTTGTGGAGGTCAGCAGCTGTGTGCTATGTAGCTGTGTACTTCAGCTTGTGGGGTTGTAACCAGCCTGGGGCATCCCTTCCATGCCTGACCCATGGACTTCAGGGTTTCTGAGACAGATCCCATAATTACATCTATTTACCTGCCTGTGTACCTTTCTATCTACCTATGTATCTACCTACTTACCTACACACACACACATACACACACACACACACACACACACATCATCTATTTAGCATCTATGTTTTCTTGATCTACTTATCCACCTCATCTTCTTCTCAGTTAAGTTTTGATCTATCTACATATCTATATATCAATCATTTATTTATCATCTATCTATCACGTATCTATCATCTATCTATCCTCTATCTATCTATCTATTATCTATCTATCTATCTATCTATCTATCTATCTATCTATCTATTATCTATCTATCTATCTATCTATTATCTATCTATCTATTATCTATCTATCTATCTATCTATCTATCTATAATCTATCTATCTATCTATCTATCTATCTATCTATCTATCTATCTATCTATCTATCTGTGCTGGCTCTGAGGAAACATTTCACAGGTGTCACTTCAATGTTGGCAGCCTCTTCTTTTTTTTTGACAATAACTTTTATTTTAACATTTTTTTTAAAATTTTTTTTAATGTTTACCATTTTTTTTATTGATGAAAGAAGAATAAAGAAAAAAAAAACAAATTTCCACCTCCTCCCAGCCTCCCCTTTCCCTCCCCCTCCTCCCACTCTTCTCCCCCTCCTCCCACCCCTCTCCCCTTCCCCCCACTCCTCTCCCCCTCCCTCTCCAGTCCAAAGAGCAGTCAGGGTTCCCTGCCCTGTGGAAAGTCCAAGGTCCTCCCCCCTCCATCCATATCTAGGAAGGTGAACATCCAAACTGGCTAGGCTCCCACCAAGCCAGCAGATTGCGTAGGATCAAAACTGCGTGCCATTGACCTTGGCGTCTCATCAGCCCTCATTGTTCATCATGATCAGAGAGTTCAGTTTTATCCCATGCTTTTTTTGGTAATAGTCCAGCTGGCCTTGGTGAGCTCCCAGTAGATCAGCTCCACTGTCTCAGTGGGTGGGTGCACCCCTCGTGGTCCCGACTTCTTTGCTCATGTTCTCCCTCCTTCTGCTCCTCATTGGGACCTTGGGAGCTCAGTCCAGTGCTCCAGTGTGGGTCTCTGTCTCTATCTCCATCCATCGCCAGATGAAAGTTCTAAGATGATATGCAAGATATTCGTCAGTATTGCGCTAGGATGGGGTCATTTCAGGTTCCCTATCCTCAGCTGCCCAAGGAACTAACTGGGGACCTCAGCTTGGGCACCTGGGAGCCCCTCTAGGGTCAATTCTCCTGCCCACCCTAAAGTGGGTCCCTTAACTAAGAATTGTGGTTCCGTGCTCCCCTATCCAACCTTCCTTTATCCCGATCCTCCTATTTCCCCAAGTCCCCCCTCCTTCCCTTCTACCTTTTCTCTCCCCATCTCCCCTTACCCCCTTCCCACCCCACCCCCAAGATCCCACTTTTCTCCCCGGCAATTTTGTCTACTTCCCTTATCCAAGAGGATAACGATATGTTTTTCCTTGTGTTCACCTTCTTACTTAGCTTCTTTAGGTTCGCCAATTGTAGATTCTGTGACCCCTATTTATGGCTAGAAACCAATTATGAGTGAGTACATCCCATGTTCTTCTTTTTGGGTCTGGGATACCTCACTCAGGATAGTGTTTTCTATTTCCATCCATTTGCATGCAAAATTCGAGAAGTCATTGTTTTTTACCGCAGCGTAGTACTCTAGTGTGTATATATTCCATACTTTCTTCATCCATTCTTCCGTTGAAGGGCATCTAGGTTGTTTCCAGGTTCTGGCTATTACAAACAATGCTGCCATGAACATAGTTGAGCATATACTTTTGTTGTATGATAGGGCCTCTCTTGGGTATATTCCCAAGAGTGGTATTGCTGGATCCAGAGGTAGGTTGATTCCGAATTTCCTGAGAAACCGAAACACTGCTTTCCAGAGAGGTTGCACAAGTTTGCATTCCCACCAGCAATGGATGAGGGTACCCCTTCCTCCACAGCCTCTCCAGCAAAGGCTATCCTTGGTGTTTTTGACTTTAGCCATTCTGACAGGTGTAAGATGGTATCTCAAAGTTGTTTTGATTTGCATTTCCCTGATTGCTAAGGAAGTTGAGCACGACCTTAAGTATCTTTTGGCCATTTGAAGCTCTTCTGTTGAGAATTCTCTGTTCAGTTCAGTGCCCCATTTTTTAATTGGGTTAATTAGCATTTTAAAGTCTAGTTTCTTGAGTTCTCTATATATTTTGGAGATCAGACCTTTGTCTGTTGCGGGGTTGGTGAAGATCTTCTCCCAGTCAGTAGGTTGCCTTTGTGTCTTAGTGACAGTGTCCTTTGCTTTACAGAAGCTTCTCAGTTTTAGTAGGTCCCATTTATTCAATG
This sequence comes from Microtus pennsylvanicus, assembly GCF_037038515.1. NCBI lineage: Eukaryota > Metazoa > Chordata > Mammalia > Rodentia > Cricetidae > Microtus > Microtus pennsylvanicus. The sequence continues at coordinate 56,960,365 of NC_134587.1, read as the reverse complement.
TTGCCCTTAATGCCTGTGCTTCTGGGGTTATACCTAAGAAGCGATCACCTGTGCCCATCTGTTGTAGGGTATTTCCCACTTTCTCTTCTATCAGGTTCAGTGTTTTCGGGCTGATAATGAGGTCTTTAATCCATTTGGACTTGAGTTTTGTGCACGGTGATAGATATGGGTCTATTTTCATTCTTCTACAGGTTGACATCCAGTTGTGCCAGCACCATTTGTTGAAGATGCTTTCTTTCTTCCATTGTATACTTTTAGCTCCTTTATCGAAAATGAGGTGTTCATAGGTTTGTGGGGTAAAATCCGGGTCTTCTATACGATTCCATTGGTCGACTTCTCTGTTTTTATGCCAGTACCACCCTGTTTTCATTACTGTAGCTCTGTAATAGAGTTTGAAGTCAGGGATGGTAATGCCTCCAGAAGATCCTGTATTGTATAGGATTGTTTTGGCTATCCTGGGTTTTTTGTTTTTCCATATAAAGTTGTTTATTGTCCTCTCCAGATCTGTGAAGAATTTTGATGGGATCTTGATGGGGATTGCATTGAATCTATAAATTGCCTTAGGTAGAATTGCCATTTTTACTATGTTGATCCTCCCAATCCAAGAGCAAGGGATGTCCATCCATTTTTTGGTATCCTCGTCAATTTCTTTCTTCAATGCCTTAAAGTTCTTGTCAAATAGATCTTTCACTTCCTTGGTTAGATTTACCCCAAGATATTTTATGCTGTTTGTGGCTATCGTGAATGGAGAAGCTTCTCTGATTTCCCTCTCTGCTTCCATATCCTTTGTGTATAAGAGGGCGACTGATTTTTTGGAGTTGATCTTGTATCCTGCCACATTACTAAAGCTGTTTATCAGCTGTAAAAGTTCTTTGGTGGAGTTTTGGGGGTCGCTTATGTACACTATCATATCATCTGCGAATAACGAAAGTTTAACTTCTTCCTTTCCAATTCGAATCCCCTTGATCCCATTATGTTGTCTTATTGCTATTGCTAGAACTTCCAGCACTATATTGAAGAGGTATGGCGAAAGTGGACAGCCTTGTCGTGTTCCTGAGTTAAGCGGGATGGCTTTGAGTTTCTCTCCGTTTAATTTGATGTTAGCTGTCGGCTTGCTGTATATAGCTTTTATTATATTTAGGTATGACCCTTGTATCCCTAATCTCTCCAAGACTTTTAACATAAATGGATGTTGAATTTTGTCGAATGCTTTTTCAGCATCTAATGAAATGATCATATGGTTTTTTTCTTTCAGTTTATTTATATGCTGGATTACATTGATAGATTTTCGTATGTTGAACCAGCCCTGCATCTCAGGAATGAAGCCTACTTGATCATAATGGATAATTTTTCGGATGTGTTCTTGGATTCGGTTTGCCAGTATTTTGTTGAGGATTTTTGCATCGATGTTCATGAGTGAGATCGGCCTGTAATTCTCTTTCCTGGTTGAGTCTTTGTGTGGTTTTGGTATCAGAGTAACTGTAGCTTCATAAAAGGAATTTGGTAATGACCCTTCTGTTTCTATATTGTGAAATACATTAAGGATTATAGGTATTAGGTCTTCTTGGAAGTTCTGGTAGAATTCCGCATTGAACCCATCTGGTCCTGGGCTTTTTTTGGTAGGGAGGTTTTTGATAACCTCTTCTAATTCTTCGCGACTAACAGGTCTATTTAGATTGTTCACCTGGTCCTGATTTAACTTTGGTAAATGATATTTATCTAAGAAAGTATCCATTTCCTTTACATTTTCCAGTTTTGTGGCATATAGGCTTTTGTAGTAAGATCTAATGATTCTCTGAATTTCCTCTGTATCTGTGGTTATGTCCCCCTTTTCATTTCTGATCTTATTAATTTGCAAATTCTCTCTCTGCCGTTTGATTAGTTTGGATAGGGGTTTGTCAATCTTGTTGATTTTCTCCAGGAACCAGCTTTTTGTTTCATTGATTCTTTGGATTGTTCTCTGTGTTTCTATTTTATTGATTTCAGCCCTCAGTTTGATTATTTCCAGTCTCCTACTCCTCCTAGGTGAGTCTGCTTCTTTTTTTTCTAGAGCTTTCAGGTGGGCTGTTAAGTGTCCAATGTGAGCTTTCTCTGTTTTCTTTAAGTGGGCACTTAGTGCTATGAACTTTCCTCTTAGGACTGCTTTCATAGTGTCCCATAAGTTTGAGTATGTTGTTTCTTTATTTTCATTGAATTCCAGGAAGACTTTAATTTCTTTCTTTATTTCTTCCTTAATCCAGGTATGGTTCAGTAGTTGGCTGTTCAGTTTCCATGACTTTGTGGGCTTTCCGGGGGTAGCCTTGTTGTTGAATTCTAACTTTAATCCATGGTGATCTGATAAGACACAGGTGGTTAGTAATACTTTTTTGTAACTGTGGATGTTTGCTTTGTTACCGACTATGTGGTCGATTTTCGAGAAGGTTCCCTGAGCTGCAGAGAAGAAGGTGTATTCTTTCCTATTTGGGTGGAATGTTCTATAGATGTCTGTTAAGTCCATTTGTTTCATTACCTCCATTAATTGTCTTATTTCTCTGTTAGGTTTCTGTCTGATTGACCTGTCCATTGGTGAGAGAGGAGTGTTGAAGTCTCCTACTATTAGTGTGTGCGGTTTGATGGCTGCCTTGAATTTTAGCAATGTTTCTTTTATGTACGTGGGTGCTTTTATATTAGGGGCATAGATGTTCAGGATTGAGACTTCATCCTGATGAATTGTTCCTGTTATGAATATAAAATGCCCCTCTCCATCTCTTCTGATTGATTTAAGTTTGAAGTCAACTTTGTTAGAGATTAGTATGGCCACACCTGCTTGTTTCTTAGGTCCATTTGCTTGATAGGCCTTTTCCCAACCCTTTACTCTGAGTAGGTGCCTGTCTTTGTGGTTGAGGTGTGTTTCTTGTAAACAGCAGAATGTTGGATCCTGTTTTCTTATCCAATCTCTTAGCCTGTGCCTTTTTATAGGTGAGTTGAGACCATTGACATTAAGTGATATTAATGACCAGTGGTTGTTAACTCCGGTCATTTTTTTTTAGTCGTAGAGTTTGTGTGTATCCCTTCTTTGGTTTGTGTTGATGAAGGGTCTCTAGATGTCTGAGTTATTGTGGTCATTATTGGATTCCTTGGTTAGTGATTTTCCTTCTATTACTTTCTGTAAGGCTGGATTTGTGGCTGCATATTGTTTGAATTTGTTTTTATCCTGGAAAATTTTATTTTCTCCATTTATAGTGAACGAAAGCTTGGCTGGGTATAGTAATCTGGGCTTGCATCCATGGTCTCTCAGTTTCTGCAGTACATCTATCCAGGACCTTCTGGCTTTCATGGTTTCCCTGGAAAAGTCAGGTGTAAGTCTGATAGGTTTACCTTTGTAAGTAATTTGGCCTTTTTCCTTTGCCGCTCTTAATATTTTTTCCTTATTCTGAATGCTTTGTGTTTTGATAATTATATGGCGAGGGGATGTTTTTTTTTGATCCAGCCTATTCGGTGTTCTGTATGCTTCTTGCACCTTCATAGGTATATCTTTCTTTAGGTTGGGAAAGTTTTCTTCTATAATTTTATTAAATATATTTTCTGGACCATTGAGCTGCACTTCTTCTCCTTCTTCTACTCCTATTATTCTTAGGTTTGGTCTTTTTATTGTGTCCCATATTTCCTGAATGTTTTGTGATGAGAGTTTGTTGGACTTGCTGTTTTCTTTGATCATAGTGTTTATTTTCTCTATGGTATCTTCAGAATCTGAGAGTCTTTCTTCTATCTCTTGTATTCTGCTGGTTATGCTTGTTTCTGTAGTCTCTATTCGTTTACCTAGATTTTCCATGTCCAGCCGGCCCTCTGTTTGTGTTTTCTTCTTTGCCTCTATTTCAGTTTTCAAGTCTTGAACTGTTTCCATTATCTGTTTGATTGTTTTTCCTTGGTTTTCTAGGGTATCATTCACTGATTTATTCAATTCTTCAAACTTTCTGTTATATTTCTCATCCATTTCTATAAGGGCGTTTTTTACATGCTGTTTAAGGGCGTCAATCACTTTCATGAAGTCAATCTTTTCTCCTTCTTGATTAAGGTGTTCATGTCCTTCCGTTGTGAGGTCGCTGGATTCTGGTGGCTTCATGTTGCTTTTCAGTTTGTTGGGCGAATTCTTCCCTTGGCGTCTGCCCATCTCTTCTTCCAAATACTCCCTTATGGGTCTTCTTTTATCAGATCAGGTCTCCTTGCCTACCCAACGCGGCCTCCCCAATGTTGGCTCTCCTGGCACCAAGGGATCAGGTCTCCGTGCCCAACCCTGGCTCTCCCCAATGCTGGTTCTCCTGGGGCCGAGAGATCAGGCCTCCGTGCTGGTTGGGCAGCTCGCAAACAAAGCGCCTACCCTGCTGGGTGCAGGCAGGCCACAGAAACAAAGGAACTGCAGCCCGCCTGGAAGCCCTGAGGACTGGGACCCAGCTCCCAATGCCACACGCCAAAAGAGGGTGGGGGGGCCCAAGTGGGGAGGGCTCTGGACGGAAGCTGGGTGGGCCAGGAAGAAAGAGGCAGTAACCAGGGAATAGAGGTCCTGCAGAGAGCCCAAGAAAGACAGGAGGCCAAGGGACCCCCGAGATCCCTGTCCCTGGCTGGCACCGCGGGCCAGAAACTCGCCCCAACGCTGGTTCTCCTGGGGCCGAGAGATCAGGCCTCCGTGCTGGTTGGGCAGCTCGCAAACAAAGCGCCTACTCTCCTTGGTGCAGGCAGGCCATAGAAACAAAGGCAGTGGAGCCCGCCCGGGCGCCCCGAGGACTGGGACCCAGCTCCCAATGCCTCGCGCCAAAAGAGGGCGGGGGGCCCAAGTGGGGAGGGCTCTGGACGGAAGCTGGGTGGGCCAGGAAGAAAGAGGCAGTAACCAGGGAATAGAGGTCCTGCAGAGAGCCCAAGAAAGACAGGAGGCCAAGGGACCCCCGAGATCCCCGTCCCTGGCTGGCGCCGCGGGCCAGAAACTCACCCCAACCTGGCAGCCTCTTCTTAATCACCAACAGTTTTTTAGTTCCACCTGACCAACATCAATTGTCCTAGCAATGTAAAGGTTCTAATTCAATGGTTCTGGTCTCTTGTTAATCACAGTTATTTCTTCAGTTCCAGTTGAGGAGAACTACAGATTCTTAACTTACAGTATGTAATGGTCCAGATAGAGACATTGAGTGAGTCTCAAACTTCCCTCTGGAACTTCATAAGCCATTGCATTTCTCTGGAAGTTCTTATCTTCTACACTCCCACAGAAGCGCACCAAGCTTTGAACTTTAAATGGCTTTTCTAGCCCAAATTTCCAATGTCTTTCCACAATCGTCCCCAAAACAACACAGTCAGTCTGTCACAACAATACTTCTGGTACCAAGTCCTGTCCTTATTAGTGTTACTATTGCTGTAGTGAAACATCATGACCAAAAGCAACTTGGGGATGAAAAGGTTTATTTGACTTACATGTCTATATTACTGTTAATTATAGGAAGTCATGACAGGAATTCGGACAGGGCAGGAACCTGGAGGCAGGAACCGATACAGAGGGGTACCGCTTACTGGCTTGTTCCTCATGGCTTATTCAGCCTGCTTTCTTATAGGATCCAGGACCACCAGTCCACAGGTGGCATCACTGGGCCCTCTCATCAATCACAAATTAAGAAAATGCTCTGTAGGCTTGCCTACAGCACACTCTTATGGCAACATGTTTTTTCAATCAAGGTTCCAAACTCTTAGATTACTATAGCCTGTGTCCAGTTGACATAAAACTAGTCAGCTAGCCTTAATATATCTACTTATCTTCCAGTGGGTCTACCTTTTTGCTTGGATATCAACATAAACAACACATTTTCCAGGAAATGTGATTTAGCTTATTGGGGCTTTTTTTTTATAGATTGAAGAATGGGTGTTTTAAAAATAATTTTATTTTGTACTAATTGCACTTTAAAGAAAAGCAATTATTGATTAGTTTTGCTTCCATTACAGGTGACATAAACCAGGGTGTATCAAGGTGTGCCATTACTCAAGACTAATGAGTCTTCAAACACTTTCAATTAAATTTCAGTTAAAAATTCCAATCACAGTTATTGGTGCACGAAAATGAAGACATCAATACTTAGGCTTAAAGTTTTAATAATAGTTGGGATACTTGATGGATTTAAAAAGGGAATGTTTGTGTTCTTGGTGCCTCTCATTCTCCATTTGTTCCATGCATGTCACAGGAACATATGAACACATTTGCTAGCCAAGTCAAATAGAACATAAAAGCTTGGCCGGTCCTTAGTCAGTCTTATGAATACTAGCAATGTATTGAAATGTTACAGTCTAATTACATGTTATATATGTATGTGTGTGTACTATATAGTATATGTTACATATGTGATAATATAGATCTTCAGCAATTCCACCTAGCAATTCTGTTGCTGTGACAAAACACTGACCAAAGCCTACGTGGGAACAAAGGGTCTACTTCAGCTTACATCTTTGGGCTCACTCTCAGTCTCCAAGGGACATCAGGGCAGGAATGCAAGGCAGGCGTCTGGAGGCAGGAACTTGAAAAGAAAGCAAGGAGGAATGCTGCCACCTGGCTTGCTTTCTGTCTCACACTCAGCTGCCTCTCTTACATCTCCCAGAACCGCTGCCCATGAGTGGTCCCTCTACAGTGGGCCAGGTCCTACTACATCAATCATGAATCAAGAAAGTGTCCACGGGCCAATCTTATGGAATCATTTTCTCAACAAAGATCCCTCTTCCCAGATGACCCTAGCTTGTGTCAAGTTAGCACAAAGCAAAACAAAACCACCCACATTTCAGGAGAAGGTCTTCCACATCAGTTAAGGCTATCAAGGCTCTTCTCCAGTTGATCTTAACCTGAGGTAAACTGATACAAGAGCCAGCCCCATTACTTTCATATCAGTGAATTTTTAAATCTATGTATTTCTGGGAAAATGAAAAATGTTGGTGTTTGTATTGGGGATATACAGACTTGATGGATGGAAATAGAACCACACATAGTATCCCATTGCACAGGTGGATCCTGGCAAGTGTTCAGCTACGGTATTCCTAACCATCAGGATCTGTTTCCGAAAATTAAATACCAGTTCTATTCCTCAGCCCTTACTGAAAAATTATTGAATACATGCTAGATTACTGGTGGAAGAAAAGCTTTGCAAGTATATAGTACTAATGATTGCTGAAGTAATAGAAATCCCAATTAAAATAGTAACAGAAACCAAATCATATGGAGGCAGGGAAGGCCAGAAATCCTATAACTTGATTAAAGTTATGTTCTCAAATCAATAGTCAGGAGCGACCTGCTAAACCAGCGTTCCTTTTAAGAGAGGAGCGGAACCTCGTTTGCAGTTACCGACAATATTTGTGGTAATTAGAGTGAAGACATCAGCAATAAGCAAGCACGCCAGAGGAGCATCTTAATAGAACGGCAGAAATATTATTAGCACTAGAATATAATTTTCAACAGAGGAAAAGTCAAATAGAAATCAAACGACATAATCCTCATTGCAAGTCTAATCTAAACTACAGCAGAGTTTTGAGCAAAATATCATAATCTTATTTTAAAACTCAAATGAAAACACAAGACTAGATCAACGTGGGAAGTCTCTCTGTATGATGCATTGAAGAACTGCTGGAAGTCATATTGCTTAAAATTCTGGCGCAGAAGCAAAAATGTACAGACAAAGCAGATGGCAGAGACTCCAATGCATTGGAACCTGGTCCATCTGATCAGAAAGCAGGGCAGTAAACAGCGAGCATCTATCTGGGAGTAAGGAATATGAGACAGGTGGATACATAGCGACATGATGTGGAAACAGAGAGGACGTTAGACAAAAAGCAGCCAGAAACTCCTTGCAGAGTCTTGTTTTCTCATGGTCTTTGCTCCTTCCAAGGGCTCTGAAGTGGACCCAGAACAACGACAGACTCTGGGAGTCAGGCCCTCCAAGATGGGAGCCCCAGCCCTTCCTCATTTTGTGTAAGCTGGCCACAAATCCCGGGGTTGCTTTCTGTTTTCTTGCTCTTCTCTTTAGGATTTAATTTTTTTGTTACTGGTTTTAATGTGTATGTGTTTTGTAAATGAATGTCAAGTGTGTGTAGGTGCCCCACAGAGGCATTGGGAGTTGATTCCCTTGGAGATAAAGTTACAGGTGCGGGTATGGAAGCTGAGCTCAGCCCTTTGGAAGTGCTCTTAATCACTGAGCCATCTGTCCAGCCCCTACATCATCATCATCATCATCATTATTATTATTAAAGCATAGTCTTGCTATGTATCTCACTGACCTGAAACCTACTATGCAGCTCATGATGGCCTTGAATTCATGATTCTCCTGCCCCAGTCTCTCAAGTACTAGGATTACAGGTATAGTCACTAAGCCAAGCTATAGCAAACAATCAGTTTATCTCTCCTGTCTGCCTGGTGCCTTGTGGTCATGCTCAGTGTAATTAAAACTAAGAATCAAATAAGAATGTATCACGAACTCTGAGATTTTCATATTAAGTCGGGTTCCATAAATGTAACTTTTATCTTCAGAAATTAAAGACAATTTAATTAATAATCACAATTGATTATTAATTGTCAGGCATTCTGTGACTGCTGATGTAGAATTGATGTCATGGGTTATCTAATCTAGAAATAATCACTGCAGAATACAAGTAAAAAATAAGTTCGAGACCAGCCTGGTCTACAGAGCTAGTTCCAGGACAGGCTCCAAAATCACAGAGAAACCCTGTCTTGAAAAACCAAAAAAAAAAAAAAATAAGTTATGATCACAAGAAAAAGCAGTATTTCTTTAGCGGTTCTGAATTTTATGTTGATGTCTTCATTCTAACCTCCTTTCTCATTCTCCACATTGATGGGACTCTGTCACCTATGCCCCCGACCTCATTTTGTGTGATGGGTCAAAGCATGTTCTGCCCCAGGATTCTGAGGAGGTCCCCCCAGTCATCTCTCTGCCCTGTTCCCCATTGACAAGCTCACTGTCCAAGGAAGCAGGATTGCCAGGTAGCTGCCCTTGTAAGCAAGCATTGGTTTGGGCATTGCAGCCACAATTCCTGTGGTTGGCCACCTTTCTGAGCTGGGGTCTCTCCCGATCTCCCATGTCCTTTAAGGAACATTACACAGTAGTCAAGTGGACCCAGGACTTGCAATGCCGTGAATCTCTCATCCCCTTCTTCTTCCAGGCCAAGACGACTTCTTTGCTGCTGCCCTATCTTGAATTAGCATCCATCCTGTGAATATGCTCAGGTTTCTGAGGAGGTGGCCAGGTTTGGTGAGCTACAGGTATCTGCATCAGCCTCTTTCACAGAAGTACTAATGCCACTTTCTCAACAAAGCTGAGGAAAATGTAGGAAAGCCGCACTAATTAATATCTCATTAAGCTGTACTGTTACACATGAATCCACAAGAGAAGGGTGGGGTGCTGTAGCTTTTGAAGTTAACATGGCTGGATGAAGTTGGAAACAAACAAAGAGGAACTGTTAACAGGAAATGAAGCTCCATCCCTACTCCCTCTTCAACCGCAAAATTGGGTCCGTAGGTGTAGTAGTATTTTGTTTGTGTTTTAACAAATAAAGCTTGCCTGAAGATCAGAGTGCAGAGCTAAGTCACTAGAGGCGAGAGAGTGGTGGCACACACCTTTTATCCCAGAACTGAGGAGACAGAAACAGAAGGATCTCTGTTAGTTCAAGGCCACCCTGGGCTACACAAGATTGAATAAGTCTAAAAGAGAAGCAGAGCTCACACAAAGGCGATCCCAGCACTTGAGATCACAAACCTTTAATCCCAGCATTAGGGAGGTAGAGACAGGAGTGATATGGCTGGGTGAGAGGAATATAACGTGCAGGGAGACTAGAGCTCAGTGCAGTCTGAGGTTTAATGGAGACAGTTGCAGTCTGAGGATGCCGTCTGAGGAAACAGTCTGAGGACAGGGTCACCCCCCTTGAGTCTGAGCATTGGTGGAGGTAAAAGGTCTCTCTAGTAGCTGGCCACACTGCTTCTCTGATCTGTCAGCTTTCACTCCCTATGACTCCAGGTTTTATTTATTTAAGAACAATTAGAATTTGTGCTACAGGTAGACCAGCTCATGGTACAGACTCACTCCATCAACACTTACAGAGCTTTCTTCTGTTCTGTGCCAGAAAGAAGAAGAAGGAAAAAGGAGGAGGAGGAAGAATAAGAAGATGGAAAAAAAGACAGAAAGAAAGAAAGGTAAAGAGAAAGAGGGGAAGGAGGGAGAGAGGGAGGGAGGAAGGAAGGAAGGAAGGAAGGAAGGAAGGAAGGAAGGAAGGAAGGAAGGAAGGAAAGAAGGAAAGAAGGAGGCTGCCTTGGGCTACACAAGATCAATGCAGAAACAGATCCAGGTGGTGGTGGCCCACACCTTTAATCCCAGTCCTAGGGAGTCACATGCCTTTAATCCCAGCACTAGAGTGAATATAAATTGCGAGGAGGGCGAGGCTGAGTCTATTATTCAGTTTGTGGTCACCTAGCCTTGGTAGAGGTAAGACTTCTAGTGGCTTGGCTGTTTTTTGCTTTTCTGGTTTTCACGTTGAACCTCAGTCTCTGTCTCTGGGTTTGTATTATTCACACTCCAAGGACAGCAATGCTGTCCAAGGAAAATGTGGTCCACAGTAGCATTCATACCTAACCCCATGCACAGAATAATTGCCAAGCCTTTCACCGGCATATGTCCTTGGTTCTACCCAAAGGTTCTGATTTGTAGATGAGTATATTTAGTAAGCATCAAGTTGATGCTATAGCAAAACTTCTATGTCACTCTGAAGATCAGGTTAAAACCCACATATGATTGTGTGTATATGGATATATATATACAATACATACGTATCCATAGTAATTTACCTGTGGCTGTATCCATCCAGGCTATTTGGAAGAATGGAGGAAATTTAAATAACAAACTAAAAATAGTTGTTCAAAATATTTAAATTGTCTTGATTGAAAACCTAGGGGTGTCTTTGCCCTGATTTTAAACATAAATTTACTTCCTACATGTACTTGAGCAGAAAATAAAAGCAGTCATTCTTCCCAAATATTATTTGTTAGAAATCATAATTCCCCTCCAAAGTAGCTCAAATTTAAATATTTGAACAAAAAGAAGAAAACAGAGAGTAAGCCTGGAGGGAAGAGAACAACTCTTAACTGAGTACAATGGGGGCTCTACCCAGGAGGCCCATGCACTGGCCAACACTGACGCCTACAACCCCAGTTTCCGGCACAAACACTCAAGCCTACACACCCCTTCTGTTTCGGCCTCGGTTTGATTTTAAAGCACTGGCAGGTAGCCGTGTTTTGTTCTCCGCGGTGGATGGATTTCCGGATTGGGCTGGAGGATGTCGGGGAGCATCGGGAAGGGATTCCTACTGCCCTGGTCTTCCTAGATCACGGATGACCTGTGTATTCATCAGCTGACCAGAAGAGGCAGCTGAACCGTCAGGTTAGAAACATCTCACTTCAGCCCTCAAGGATGGACGTCTCAGCGCATTTATGGTAAAGTTGAAAAGCATTTTAACAAAATAAGCACAGTGGGATTTAACGTACAGTACGGAGGTGGGCATTCTGGCTCACTTTCGCCGTCCCAGTACTCAAGAGGCAAAGGGAGGGCAATACATTTTATAATTATTAATTATGTGTGTTCATATGTGTGCACATGTGTGTGGCAGCCAGATATCAACCTTTAGTGTTGTTCCTCAGTCACAGTCAGCCAAGGTCTCTGATTGGCTTGGAGCTTATAAAATAGGCCAGGCTAGGTAGCCTGAAGCCCCAAGATTGCTCTTACCTCTGCCTCCCCATCAGTGGGATTATATGCAGGCTACCATGCCCATTTTTTGTTTTCTGAACATGGGTTCTGTGGGTTAAACTGAGGTCCCCGTGCTGCCTAGCAAGCAGCTCACTAACTGTGTTGTCTTCCCAGCTCTGTTATGAATTTTGACTCAGTCAGTGATGTTGGGTTTCCTCATGTGACATCGGCTTATCATTTTTTTCTTCTGCCTACCTCTTTGTCACCCGTGTCTGCCCTTGAAAGATGGATCACTACAGAGTCTGGTAAACGCAAACATTCACTGAACAAGGAATCCCTCTGTGTCCTCAGTATGAGAAAGACTTAGCAAAATAATTTCTAAAGCCTTTTTGTGGCCCCCGACTTAGATCGCAAGAGTAGCACGTAGAGAAAAGTTGGTACAAACCCACAGAGTGCATGCTCAAGAGTAAGCAGCAACCTGGGCTCAATACCCTGGAGTCTAGGATGCTGGCACATGGAGATGGAAAGTCCTTAACAAGTGACAAAACAAAGCACACAGTCAAACAGCAATGCCTCCTGGGACACAATGAGGAGCGGATAAAACTCTGAGAGACGCTATCGATGGAGATATTTAAAATCAAGCAATAAAAATTAGCTTTGAGGTAGTGGTAAATACAATCACCCCACCTACAAACGGGCAGCTCCGCACTGCCTGTCTCCACATTCTTAACTGTTTTATGATTGGCATTTGGTTTGGTTAGTGACGTCAGGTGGACTTATATAGAGAGCAGGTCTGGGAAGTTTGGGGAGGAGTGTGGCATTCTTCTGCTCCATACCTTCCTGCTCTAGGCATTGCCCAGCCTCTCCTCCTCAACTGGGTTGCAACTGAGCATGCTCTGAGTGAGCAAGGTGCTGGCTCTTTTCTCTCGGGGTTTGCAGCACTGTGGTGGATCCAGCAGGTAGCTCTGAGAAACCCCTAGCCTACCGGTGACCCAGGCACAGAGAGTCCTGAGGCAGTGATGATAGTGTGGGGAGGGAGGCATGTTGTGGGCGACAGAGAATGGCTTTGCTGCCTCGCCAGGCCCTGAAAATGATGTCACTGACCTAGTTCAGCGTGGAGTTGGGTCTGCTTTATTCACTTACAGCTCATTGCAATTTGGGGTGGATAATGAGAGCCATCTTGGCGTGAGGACGGCTGTTTGGGAACAAATGAGGGACTGGAAATTGAAAGCAGAGGGGAAATGAAGTCAGGGTTCTCTGCCCAGTATGCGGAGAGAGCAGACAGCAGCGGGGATGGGTGGAAAGGAAACTTTAGGCTGACCACCAAAGGGACAGGCAGTGGTTTAAGAGAAAAAAGATGGTTATTTTAGCTTCCAGTTGGAGGGAGTACAGTCTGAAATGGGTTTCACCAGCCTATTGATGTTATTTAAACCCCAGTCCCAGGTTTCTGTGCTGTTACCCTGGAAAGCAGCCTGCATGGCAGATCATGGGGACAGGGAAGCTGCTGGTTGATGACCAACATCAGAGGCAATCCATCCAAGGAATGCTGAGGAGGAGATGCAGCTGGGAGAGGACAGGGGATTGGAGTGCAACAGAAGCCCTCCTCACGCTTCTTAATTTAAAACAACTTTGGGGAAATAAAGTAAAAGTGCGAGGTTAGACATCAGAATTATTACTTCTGTCATTGATCGGGCACTCTGTTTATTTAAGGTGCCATAGCTAAAAAGACCCATGAAGAAGTCATTGCGTTTTTAGATGATGCTAATGTCAGGCCAAAGCCCTTGGCATTCACAGGCCTGTGCAGGATCTGAGGGATCCAGGAGGAAAGGCAAGTGTGTTCAAGCAGCTGGTCGGCATTACCATTGCATAAGGACTGTAATTGTCATTGAATAAGGACTGTAAGACTTTTGTGACTTTAGGAGCCTATAGCAAAGTCAGAAATTGACCAAACTGAACTTGTACGTTGCTGAGGGGCATGAGTGTTCTTTACTATTAGAGGGGCATGAACATCCAAAGTGCAGTGTGTGTGTGTGTGTGTGTGTGTGTGTGTGTGTGTGTAGTCCTGCCTCAGCCTAATCCTTAGACCTATTAGAGACCCTCTGAAAGTGTCATGTGGAAGTGGAAAGAGGACAGAATGGTCAGGAACCATGAATCTGTTCTCTTTCCCAGGATGTCCATCTGTCTGTGAGGAGCCTACAACTGTTGACTCTGAACTGGAACAAAAGAGGTAAAAAGACAAATTATCTTTTCTTGAGTACTTCGCTTGAGAAATCCTGGCCTTGGAGATACAATTTCTAGATAATTTGCTAATGGTTACAGCACAGCACCAATGCTAAAAAAAAATAAAAAATAAAAAATAAAAAAAAAATTAAATTCCCCGGGAAATAAAATTCTCCCTATAAAACTATAATGCAGGAGAAAATTCTATCCTGGTGTTACTTTGGTGGGAATTAATATCCTTCACTAAGCCATTTTGCTGTAATGAGCACCTGGTATTCACAGGAACACCTGGCCTGTAAGGATCGCCGACGTTTCATAAGGGATGTCAACCTCTCTGACGCTGGGACATTGGGACGTCCGCAGACGCACAGAGCAGTTGCAGCGTTGCTATGTGTGCTCTCCTATGCCACCCGTCGTCCCAAATGTCTGCACTGAATTGTTAGCTTTTCCATCACTTTAATGTTTTATGTTTCCTCCATGCTAAGCCTCTTCAGTAACGCACTCGGTTCATTTTTGTGACAAGCATGGAGGTAGGTTCCACGCTCAAATGCATTGTACGAAAATGGAAGAGTGAACGTAGAGACTGCATGAAAGAATCGGGGCGTCTAGGCCTGAGTTTATATTTCCTCAATGTGCACAAGCCTGGCTGTGTTTATCATCGAGGACAAGCATGGGCAGAGTTTGTTCCTGGGCTTGAAGGAGCGATGAAGGTGTAAAACTAACCACATATTGCAATTAAACTGTGCGGTACTCTGAATGGTTCTGCAATGGAAAAAAAAAGGCAAAAGGGAAGGAAGGAACTTAAGCAAAATCCTCAGTGTTTTTGTTTCCCCTACCATGCTCCCTCTTCTCTCTCATTTAGAGACCACTTTTCTGTAAAGTGTATTTTAACCCAAAGTGCCTGTGACAGGTTTCCAACCCCATACACCTAAGGGCTTGAATGCTAAACACTTATTAATGAGAAAAATGTCTTAATATCGTTAAATGTGGGCGAAATTGTATTTACTTAAAGAATATGCTGAGGCATATGAAAAAAAATGTTTAAACAAGAAAATGTAGCTCCAAGTGGATTTGAGCGGAAGTAACCCAATATCTCCAATTGGAGGAAGAAGAGAAGGCATGTATGAAAAGCAGTTGAATACTGCGCTCTCTCTGCCCCACTGACATGCAATCTCTACGGCCCTCACGCTCTCACACCCTCACTGCAAGACATGGCAGGAGAGGGACCTTTGTGACATCCCATAGACGGCATGGGTAACAAGCATGCCATGTAAAGAGAGCTTGAGAATGGAGCTTTATTAGAAGGGAGGGAAGAGAGAATGAGAGAGGGACAGAGAGACAGAGAGAGGGGGAAGAGGAGAGGAGAGGGAGACAGAGGCCAACTTGCCTAGGTGGGAAGAGAGAGAGATTAGGAGTGGGCAGAGCTTGTCTCTTAAAGGGACCTTTGCACTACTCACAGTGGAACTGCTTGCCATATGCCGAGGGGTGACTGTGCCCAAAGGCAGGGCCAGAGTGTGCCTGGAAACCAACTCACAGCACCCAGCATCCCTGCTACACCCTCGGCACCTGCCATCCCTGATACACCCTCAGCACCCACCAGTACCCTCACCCACTCTCAGTAGACCTGTTCCCATAGACAACATTGTTTTATTATTGATTTTTATTGAGCTATACATTTTTCTCTGCTCCCCTTCCTTCTTCCCTTTCCTATGGTCCCCACGCTCCCAATTTACTCAGGAGATCTTATCTTTTTCTACTTCCCATGGAGATTAGATCCATGTAAGACTCTCTTAGGGTCCTATTTGTTGTCTAGGTTCTCTAGGATTGTGAATTGTAGGCTGGTTTTGCGTGCTTTACGACAAACAACACTTTCTAAACATTTTATCTCTTCAGTTTTTCTCTAGGCTTCTAAACATCTTATCTCTTCAGTCTTTCTCTAGGCGCTGTCATTTAACTAAGCACTTTGATACTGTCTTCGTCACCGGCTGTGAACATTATCAGGTTTATTATTATTATTATTATTCCAACGGAAGATGATGAGGTTTCATCCATGAAGAAAACTTTTTGATGGGCAAGAAAAGCTGAGGAAGAAGGGGGCTGGGGGAGACTCGAAGTCAGAGACAAATGGGCCTCATCACACATGGGCCATCACCCCCTCAAGATGGTGGGCAGGAAAGGTAAGTTTTGGAATCTGAGAGAAGGAAATGTCTGAAGTAACCAACAGTTATTTGTATTTCTCTAAATGCTAAGAATGTGACCTCTGCCCTCTCCTGTAATGAAGAGAAGAGAGGGCTCCACAGAGAAAGCCCAAAGGCCCTTCATCCCAGCCCTTGCTCTTTCTTCTTTGTTTTAACCCGTCCTCTTCTGCTTGGCTGGCTCGGTAATCCAGGACTTTTTAAATTCCAGGGCATTGTATGTACGGGCTAAGAAACCCAACACCAAGCACAGACTCCAGGAAGTCATCTTAAGGGACCCAGTGTATTTTGTCAACAGACAAGCAGCTTTGGATTTAAAGCAAATACACATAAGCCATCAAGTGTTTCTGTTTGCTAATGGTTTTCAGGATTCTGGCCAAGCTTCAGCTGAAACCCAAATTTAGCCAAAATTAGCATTTGCTAATTACAATCACATTATATCTTTTGTTTAAAAATGATAAACTTTAAAAAGTGTAATATTTTATTTTTATAAGCCTACCAGAGAAAACTGCAAGCTATCTTTGGGAGATGAGGGTGGGGATTGATTGAACAAGGACTCGGGGTTTTGAAGTAGACTTAGAGAAGTGTGGATGGATGAGACCCGAAATAGCTGGATGTATTATTCCTAGTTCTTGTTCTCGGAAACCTTGGGATTATTTATATGATCTTAAAATACCCTTAACAGTATGAGATAATAACAGACCTACTGTAGTTTTGATCTGAGAATCAACGTAACAATCAAGCTCCTTTTTTGGCATATCTCCTAGTATTACTGAAGCAGGAAAAAACACCAAGGAATGTCCCCGTGCATATATTCAAGCAGGCATGGATTGAGTAGCACAGGAACGTGTGTGTATAATTTATATGTCTGTGTGTTATATGAGTAGCAGAATAACTGTATAAGTAGCTCTATAACATACTGTTTATATATAGTAAATATAGACATGTTTATACATGAGTACATAGATGCATGAGTAACTCATATCAACCCAAGAGTTTTAAAAGGAACCTGATATTATAATACTAAACCTTTGGTCCTGAGCCATTCAGGCCTTGTCTCCTGCTCTGCAGACCGTGGGTTTCTGGTCCTTGACCTCACATCAGAGCTTGTGAATCATGGAGTGGTGGGGGGTGGTTAACTCAATTTTTCTTCATGTTCCTGACATTGTTTACAAGAAGGCTATCACTTCCTATTTCAAATATGCAGTACATAAATGTCATGATCACAGATTCTGGGGAGCGGGGCTTTCTGGTGTGTAGTGGGGCAGCTGACTGAGGCAGTTGGACAGCCATCTCTGTGATGAAGGGAACTTAATGGCAAAGCCAGACAGCTGAGGAGAAGTCTCAGCTGGTACAAGGTACGTATGCATGAGGCCCTGAGGTCCATCTCCAGAATTAATGCCAAAAAAGCCAGATATAATAATACCTGCTTTTGGTAACTCCCCCCCCCACACACACACACACTCACCCTGGGAAGAAGATGCAGGGGCTTCCCCGCTGGCCAGTCTAGTCAATCAGAAAGTTCCAGATTCGATGAGAGCCCCTGTTTCAAAAAATAACATGGAGAATGAGCAGGGAACAAACCTAACATTGACCTCTAGCCTCTACAAGCACATGCACACACATGCACACATACATGAACACACACAAATAAGAATAAAAAGAGGCCAGTCTGCACAAAAGAAGACACTCTTCATTATAACAAACAATAATTTCCAATCAACTAAGTGGAAAACAGGAAGTCATTCGGTTTCGTCGATGGGAGCCAAGGCGTTGTCCATAGCATGGATGTTATTAGCAGACATGTTTCTCCTGTTTCCCTCTCAAATTTTCCATGACACAGTGACCTTTATATCTAGAAAGAGCTAAATGGGAAATGTCCCCCACTGTGTCCCCTGCTGGAGGCCTTCCTTCAGGAGGTGCTGGAAGCTCTAGCTGGGGACCTAGCAGGGGAAAGCAGCCCACTGGTGGCATGTCAGAGGATGACATATTGTCCTGGTCCCTCCCTGTGTCTCTCTGGTGCCAGGAAGTTCCTGCGCATTACCCTGTTGGTACCGCAGGCTGCTAACTCTGAACCGAAGCACTTAAGGCTGAATTTGCCTACCCTTGATGGATTCCTGTCACATGGGCTGAGCTAATGAGGTTTAGAGAATGGGCCCTCCTGGTGCTTCATATGCATTTTGGGAGATGCTGCAAGTTCTAGTTGGTGGACCGGCAGGAGAACGCAGCCCATCTTTATCACTGGTTTATTTCTGAAACCCAAGAGTTGACCCCAGCTCTGGCCCAGAGTTATCCCTCCTAGACAGATTACCATCCTTGGACCACTGCTTTTTATTTAGGTAGCAGTTACCTACTGCAGAAGGGGATTAGCAGGTCCTGCGGCTTAAATGACAGGCCAAACTCATTGTACTGTAAACTCTTCTCAGAACGGATATCATTTTACAGAAGCAAAAGCAAAAAGGGCTCGATGCTCTTTTGATGTGGCCCCCAGGCACTTGTCCTACTCTGTAACAATTGTCATGATGGTACCAATCTGTCCCTTATAGTATTAGCTACCAACAGCTAAACGTGGAGAACATTATCATCAACACTGGGCTGTGATTTAGAAGTGCCACAGAGATGCATGGGCGTAGTGAACGCTCACCAGCGAGACTTTGCCTTAAAAACAAACAAACTAAAACACTCTGTTCCCCAGATAGCTGTTGCCTATAGAAAGCCACCTTAACACAAAGAAACCTGGTGTGACCTTACTAAGTGTTCAAACTCCCTTGCACTTACAGTCATGGGTTTGATGTGCCCTGAAACAGAAAAATAAAGACCCAGGGAGGCTCGTTCAAAACACCATGGGAACCTCTCCCAGCCTTTGAGGTTGTGTTTCGTGTGTGTTCCAAACACAAGGAGAAGGACGGAATGGACCTCCGTTGGAGCAGATTCAGTCTCCCACAAATCAAGTGACCTTCTCCTCGGTGACTGGCCTCCTTACAGATCACTTTGGTGTTGTTCCGTTCAATCAAGGAGGGTGCACGAAAAACGCTTGCCTTTGTACTTCAGAAGCATTTTCTGACAACATTCTTGTTATTTTCAGTAGATTTTGAGACTTTCCTGTTTTCTGAAGAAATGATAGGCATCTGAAAAAAGTTCACACGGGTTTCATTTCTTCTGTGGCCTGGGTACGGCAGCATGTGGGCGGATTTTGTTCATAATGACCACAATACTGTCATAAGTGCTCCCAGAGCAGCCAGAGAAGAGAAAACTGAGACAGTATTCCACACAAGGGGGAAGGGGGGCGTGCTGGGGGTCCGGGAAGGTGGGAGACATGCGGAAGCTATGGGCAGGTAGGGGATGGGTAGAGGGTATATTGGAGAGGGCCTTGGGGTGGGAAGGCAATGTGGGAAGAGTCTGAGGGGAGAAGTGGAAGAGAATATGTGGGGAGGGCTTGGTGGTGGAAGGAGGGAGTTGGGAGGGATCTAATGAAGATATGTCACATACATGAATGAAATAGTTGTAGAATAAATAAAAAATAGACCTAAGGAAAAGAAAACAGAGACGAGTCTCCGTTCTCACAGCCTGGAAAATGATACTTTTAACTTTATGCAGTTGTTCAGCCCTTCACTTCATTCCTATTACAAACCCTGCCGTTTCAGAGAACAAAAATGTCTGGAGAGCCAATGACAAGAAAAGCTGGAGGGAGACACAATAAGAATACCTCACACCAGTAGCATCGCGGGCTCTCTCCATGCAGCTCGCTGTGTGGACAAATAGTCAAACACACACAAGACTAGAGAATGAGGGGACCACTTGTCTTTATAAAGAGCACCCTCTGTGACGGACAGAGACTCAACCAGCCAGAGAGGCTTAGCCATGAACGTAAGAATTTGCCGACTCTGTGCTGGATTGTGTACATTGATGACTCCACATTGTATGTATGAGGTAGTGACTTCCAAACCCCCCACCTGAGGTCGCATAACTATGCTGATTTTAGTCACTCAATCTTTCCTGAAGATGTAGATCTTTAGATGAAGTTCCACACATTAGGCTACATTTCTAACTTTAACAAGGTCTCTAAGAGCAAGGGCTCTGCTGTCAGAATGTCTGGGTTTAAGCCCTTGCTCTATATCATGAGCTGTATGACCTTGGTCGAGTGACCTAACCTATCTGTGCCTTCATTGCTTTGACTCGAAAGAGCGGGGAGAGTATAGAATCCTGTTAGAGCTGTTTGAGTTTTGGATCCGTTCCTTCAAGCCTGGATGACTGCACAACTCACTGTAAGCCCTTGGCAGGGTCATGGTCTCATGTTTACAGCTGTCATTCTTTTCTGTTTGAATGAATGACAATCAGAGTCACTTGGCCACTTGAGAACAAATCTGGAAGGAAATTCTGCCCTATCGCTTACAAGCTGAGGGATCCTGGGACAGTCCCACGGTCTCTGTGAGTTCCAGCTTCCTTGGGAAGTTGGTCTTTCTCAGATTTGGAACACAGATTTAGGGAAACAATCCCAGGACGTACTTAGAACAGGCCGAGCACACAGCAAAGATAAGGAACACAGCAAATCTGAATCCTTCTGCTTCTCTCTTCTCAGTTCGTGTGACTAATTCCATCTTGAGGACCCTCATCCAAATACTTGGAGAGGTAATTGTTTCCGTCCAAAGATTTGTGTACATGAACAATCTGGGGCACGAAACACAAGCTCACCAGGAGCTCCCTTCACATCTTGGATAAGGTATTCTAGGAGGAAAGTCCTTCTCAGCCAGATGTCTCGTGTCATCCTTCCTGGCCAGCTGGACAAACGGGGCCAAGCCATGCACTCCTTGCGTCTGTTGTGAGAACTCTCCCTTCCTGTCACCTAGAGTGTGCTGTGTCCCATGTCTTTCAGCATGGACTTCCTGAGAAATCCCTTGTTTATCTCTTGGTGTTTATTAACTCTAGGAGAAGGGGGTGGAGCCTTCATCTATGGGCCAGAGACCAGCAGGATCCCAGACAGGTGGTTGAAGATCATGTTACTATAAGGAAAGGAGTTCCCAGAAGTGTCCCGTATCTAGAGTGAACCGGAACTCACAGACCCAGACCAGAGTGCCCAGATCTAGAACAGAAACTGCCAAGATGCTCCCATCCATCCTGTGATGGAAGTCTTGTGCCTGCTGGTGCCCTTTGTTACACATGGGGAGATGATACGAAATAAATTCCAAAATAATAGGAATAAAGTTGCAAACCAACATTGAACAATTGGCTCTTTCCTCCAGGATACTGCTCCCTGAATCTGTGAGTAACTTCAAGCATTTAGAGTCACCTCAGAGTGAGTTTCCAAAGATGAAGGTCAGCGCATCCTTTCTCTTCCCTCTAGGTGCCCCTGGGATTTGCTTGTTTCCTTGTTACCCACAACTGCACTCTTGAAGGCAAACTGCCAAAAAAAAAAAACCTTTCAAATTGTTTCTGTGGTTTTGTTTTGGAGAATCACGCCCCTACCGCTTTGTCAACATGTAAGCTACAATAGCAGCAACGGTGGCCAAGCTGATAAGAAAGCAAAACCTTGTAAAAGGACAAACCTTGGACAAGAAAATTTCATTATCCTGAAATTAAAAACAGGCTGACAGGAGAGTAGGTAGGTACGGAAGGGTCCTCAACTTGTCTGGAGTCATCGGGGAATTCGGAGAGGAACAGGGTATCATCCCTCCTCACTCAGCCCCTCCCCCAGAGAGCTGCAGTGTTGCCTAATACAACCCATAGCCAGGATGTGCAAGGACCTGCTTCCTGACCCTGGTTGCTCCTCTCGGGTCCTCTGGCCCTTTAAGACATTCAGTAGCAAAGTCAAGAAGTTTAAAACAAAGCTAATCAGGACAGACCTTGATAAGGGACTCTGGATTTCTTGAAGCTTTAGGGGTTGGTCTGTTCTAATACAGAATGATGCAATGAGGCTCTTTTGAACAACAGGGAGGTGTTCCCAGGATCTGGGTGGGCGGAAGACATCCAGCCAATGAGCCGCCTCCTCTGGACTCCCGGGTGGAGGACTAGATGAGGATGTGGGGAGCCAGGAGCAGCCGTACCAGGCTTTTCTAATTCCTGCAGCTATGTTTGCCTCCTTCGATTTTTCCTTTCCTTTTTTGGCTCAATTATCTGATGTTGCAATCAGAACACTGAGAAAGGCCTCTTTCAGTAGATAACCCTGAGCTGGGAGCTCAGAAAAGGTGGGTGTACTAAGCGACCCTCTTTCTTCCACCAGTCTACTTCCTTAACACCGAGAGGATAAAGGCAGAGCAGAAGATACTGGTAGGGAACTGCAGAAAGTGCGCCCCCTTGCGCCATGAGGGTCTAAGACACATTCTTCAGTTATTGCAGCTGCCTGATACCCACTCTGCTCATCTCAAAACACAGGCTGGATGTGGAGACATGTCCCTCGTTGGCATAACACATCAGGTCGGGCTTCATAACAACACTGAATTCCTTACATCCCCATTCTGCCAGGAGGAGCTGAGATCACGTGAGGTTACTAAAGTCCCTTTTAAAACGTGATTAGTAAGCAGGAGGATCCCTCATCTATCTCTCTGAAAGTAAGGCCTGGAGAATGATTTTGGTAGCTGAGCCTCCCAACTTTGTCTCTGTAAATCACAGAGACAGCAGGTCTAAAATGCATGAGTGTATTTCAGTAGGAGTTTGGGCTTTTCAAATCTTTTGCTAATTGGGTTTTTTTTAAAAAAAAAATATCCATTTGAGTTTTCTTTTGCAGCTCAGTCCTTGATAGAGTATCATAAGAGAAAATTTGTGGGTTTTTTTTGTTTGTTTTTTTCTCAGGAAAATAAGAAAATGCAGCTAAGAAGATCCTCCCAACCACTCTGAATCCTATAACAGCTATGATAGCTACTTTCTCACATATAATTATGAATACTATTTTACATGCCCTCAAAATGCCTACATCCAATGTGAGCACTTGAAGCTTCCCTAGCCTTATCCTTTCTGGTAAGCAAAGACTTTTTCAGTGGGAGGGGGTGGAGGCAGTAAGAGCAACTGTATCTGATTGTACTGATGTTGAGGCAGAGCCCCTGCTAGGCTACCAGCATCCCAGTGACTCTGTGTTGGTGTCTCCCTAACACAGAGATTTACTGAGCAGTAAGATAAGACAAAACAGGAAGAAGGATGCTTAAGGATTTTCCAGTTCCTAAAAGGGCTTTAAGATCCCCCAAACTAAGAGGAACATGTTAAATTCTGTGGATTAATTAGATAAACATCCAATTAAGGGATTCCTGGTCAGAAGTAAGAGAGTATTTTTCTTAGTCCCAATGAGCCATCAAAGCAGGACATGTATCAAAGGGACAATCCCAGAAAAAGGTGGGCTGCGGTGCCCAAAGGTTAAACAAACACTAGACAGTCCCATGGGAGCCGTGATTAATACCATAGGCCTTCCCATCTCTCTAGGCTTTTTAGTATAATTTTTAAAAAATCTATTTAAAAATGTTGGTTCTATACAGAAGATACTAGTAGTCAAGGGTTTTAAAATATTTTTTAAGTAGCATTGGATGAATTAGCTAATAAATGCTGTAAATTATCCACGGCTGGCAGCTTGTGTTAGCTGAATGTACCGGGTTATCCTAACAGATACAGGAAATGTGGCAGCTATTGAAATCGTCAACACAGCACCAGAGAGAAATAAACAGCACCTACAAGAGGGTAAGCCTTTCAGAACCAATCTCATTATATTAACTGACAAAATCACGAACAATGAGTGGAGGAGAAAGAATGAATGCTGAATAGCAACATTCATGAATGAATTCAAGGTTCTCAAAAGCCCGTATTTACAGGAAAGAACATGATAATAATGAAAGCCATGTTTTCATAATGAAATTGTTATCCTTTGAACACGGTATTTAGAAGATTTAAGCATGAAGTCGTGTTTAAAATACACTTTTTAAATGATATGTAATTACCAAGGAGAACAAAGCCTTGTGACAGGAAAGCATCCTGTCCTAGAAACAGAACACTACC
This sequence comes from Microtus pennsylvanicus, assembly GCF_037038515.1. NCBI lineage: Eukaryota > Metazoa > Chordata > Mammalia > Rodentia > Cricetidae > Microtus > Microtus pennsylvanicus. The sequence goes on along the minus strand of NC_134587.1, from coordinate 56,936,235 downwards.
ACGTCCCTGCTTAGAACTTGAAATAATTAATACCTCTGACCTCAATTTTGTAAAGTATTATTATTTCTAGTTTGCCTATAGGGGAGTGCTTTGTGAAAAATCATTTATAGCTAGCTCTGCATAAGGCTGTGTTTGACTGAAAACCCGAATCGGAAGTGACTTGCCTGAGGCCACTGATAATAACAGTTCAGAGAGAAGAAAAAAAATCCAGGAAAGCCAAACTGTCAATGTTTTTAATTTATTTAGATAATGTTTATAACACATTTAAATATGCATTGTTTTGTGATCTGCGATCAGATTACATATAGACTAATACCATAAACATACAGGGTGTGGGTGATTACAAGAAGGACCGCACACTCAGAACCCGTGATGTCTGTCACATGCTCTGACTCCCAGAATCCTTGTGTGCCACTGAAGCAAGAAAGATGAGCACAGGCTGCGAATGGCCTCCGTTAGAACCCAAGGTTCTTAAGTCAAGATGATTTCACATTTGCATAAGACTGCTGTGGATGTGAGTTGGCTGATAGAGTCCTTGCCTGGCATGCATGAGGCCCCAAAATAGCTCCCCAGAGCCAACATTTCATTAAAAAAGGCATAGGGACCTGTGATCAGAACACTTGAGACACAGAGGCAGGAGAATCAGAAACTCAAGGTCATCCTTGATTACATTAGCAAGTTTGGGGCTTGCAGGAGTCCTTGTTTAGGAGGAGGAGAAGAAGGAAGAAAGAAAAGAAAGGAGGGAAAGAGGGAGGAAGGGAGACAAGCAGGGAGGGAGAGAAGGAAAGAGGGAGGGAGACAAGAAGGGAGGAAGAAAAGGAAGGAAAGAGGGAAGCAGTGAGGGAGGGCAGGAAGGGAGGGCAGCGAGGGAGGAAAGGAAGGAAGGAAGGAGGGAGGGAGGGAGGGAGAGAGGGAGGGAGGGAGGAAGGGAGGGAAGGAAGGAAAGAACCCAGCTCCACAAAACACATATTTCCCATCCACACACACTCCACACAAAGCGCTGAATGACCTTTGCACTTAAAGGCAGCAACACCGTCCCAGCTGGCTCCGTGGATTCTGCACTCTGTTTCTGTCTGGGCATGCCTCTGTGTTGTCTCAGCTGGCGCACCACCCACTGTTGAAGACTCATCTCAGAGGTCGTCCTCCTGGACACACCTTTTTATATTTTCAGTTGCCACGGTTTGAGTGTAAAATATCCTTCTCGGATTTGTGTGGTGGAACACCTGCTCCCCCATATGCTAGTTCTCTTTGGGGGAGGTTATGGAACTTCTGGGAGGTGGAGCTGGAGGAAGTCGGTTGTTAGATGGAGATGGTGAGCTCTGAGGTGCACAGACTGCCTCCCCTTCCTCATGTCCCTGCAGCCCCACGGAAACTGTTCCCATCAGTGTGATTGTATGGCCGCAATGGACAGTATCCTCAAACTGTGACCCTAAACAAAACCTTGTTCCCTCAAATTGCTTCTATAGCCAAATTGCTTGGCTATAACAATGAGAGAATCTCAACACACCAGTGCCAACCAGACCTTCTCCCATTCTTTTACCAACTTCCTTGACTCATCTTGATGAGTGATCTTTATATATTCTAATTCAGCGGATTCGTTTTAAATGAGCAAGTTCTCATAGAAACTCTCTCTGATTATGTGTTTGGGGTGATACATTATTAATGTGTACACATCCTATCTCCTGCTTCCATAGGTTTCACGGATTCTCCTTGTGAAGTCCTAGGATCTACACTCAGAAAACTCATGTTCTAACTCTGGAATCCTTCCTCTTCTCTCTGGTGTTTGGCCTTAAACAATAAATCTCATTGACTCATTTTCATCTTTGACAAATGAAGTGATAATGGTACCTTTCTGCAGGGTATATAAGATAAAGTGAAATCACTGTTAACTTTTCAGCATAATCTCTAGTTACATTTTTTTTTCAAAAAGTTTAGCCTCCTTTTAAGGGGAACTGCTCATCATCCATGTTAAATACATTTCATTTCTCTGTTATTTTTTTCCCTTTTTCTGTCTTTCTTTGTTTTACTTTCTATCGTCTGGCAGTTTTGTACATTTATATAATAAATTGTCACGTTTACCTCTCTTCCATCCCACTTCCCCTCCTGTTGGATATCTTCTATACATCATGTCTTCTTGATTTTTATAAAATCTTCTGTTTGATATACATATTAATTTTATCATTTTATGAGTATGTGTGTTGCCTGCGTGTGTATATGTGCACCACTTGTATGCTTGGTATTAGTGGAGGTCAGAATAGGGCATTGGATCCCCTTGAATTGGAGTTGCAGATGGTTGTGAACCACCGTGTGGGTACTAGGATTTCCCCAGGTCTGCTAGAGGAACGGACAGAGCTCTTATTTGCTGAGCCATCTGTCCAACCCTCTTATCTTCTGTTTAACCTTGACTGCTTAAATGTGCAGTTGGCATTTGTTGCCTGAGCGTGCGTATGAGGTTATCTAGTGTCTCCATGGCTCCTTGTCAGTAGCTGCACCACTAAAGACAATGACCTCCTTGCCCAACATCTCTTAACCAGCAATAGGCCCTTTTGGAGGGGTTGAACCTCGTGCCCTGCCATCCATGATAAGATGTTTAGGGGCTCAATCCGACCACGTACAGGTTTTGGGCAGGTAGTCACACTGTGGTTAGTTCATGAGAGCAACTGTGTCACGTCCAGATGTGTTTCCGCCACACATCTCCCCAACCTCTGGGTCTTACATTCTTGTTTGCACCCCATTTTCCATGATGCTACCTGAACTTTGGAGGGAGGTAGCTATTTTCTTTTTTCTATAAAAAGCAAGCAAGAGAGAGAGAGAGAGAAGAGAGAGGAAGAAAGGAGAGAGAGAAAGAAAGGAGAGAGAGGGAGGGAAGAGAGAGGACAGAGAAAGAAAGAAAGAAAGAAAGACAGAGAGAGAGAGGAAGGAAGGAAGGAAGGAAGGAAGGAAGGAAGGAAGGAAGGAAGGAAGGAAGGAAGGGGAATTTATTAGTTATTTTATTTCTAATAGTGCCTATTCATATTCTGTTTTATTGTTTAATGCAAGATCATAGATACATGTGACATATATTAAAAAGACTATTAAAATCTGTGCTAACAAAACGATAAGGAAAAGCCTCACTGACACTGATATTGAAATGCCTTTTTGAAAATGATCCCTGACTAGAAAATTCTGTTTGTCGGATGCCCCAGTGGACAGTCTTGATACTAAATCCTGAACGCATACTGGAAGGAAGTCACACAGTCTGTTACAGTGTTAAACCACAGTCAGAGGCTGAACTCTTTCTGACCCCAAAGGCCTCATGCCCTGGAGTAGCTTCCTACTTTAGAGACCACAACCAGAGCTGTCTTCCAGGAAAATTGCAAGGACTGTACATAAAAGCTCCCACTACTCACAAAAACAAACAAGAAATTTGAAAATCAGCCATGCCAAGGCGGACTCCTAGTCAGTAAGCGTTTTAGCTGCCATGTCAACCAGTTGCAGTTCTTGGCAAGCGTCGGAGAGCAAGGAGCTGAAATGTCATTCATTACCTGTGCACAGGGCATTTTCTTGCTCAGAGTCTCCAGCTGCAGCTTCCTGCTGAGACAGAATGCTGTAGAAAGTGTCTCTCCCTGCCTGCTCTCTCCTAGATGCGGTAATTACTTTGACTTGTGGGTGCGCAGCTCTCTAGTGTGTAGAAACTTCACAGGGGAGACCTTTACCAGTCCACTGCAGGTGGAGTTGCCATATTACTAAAATTTCTTTGGTGGGGATGCCAGCCCTCGCCTGCCTCATCTCTGTATCGCTGTTGATGACCCTGCAGGGTGAATTTCTGCCTGTGTTTGCTCAAAGGAGCCAATCAGTAAAAACAAAGGTTACCTAGGGAAGGCCAACACTGCTGCCAGGAGGGGAAAAGCAAAACAGATCCTTCCCTGCTATGCAGGATCTCAAGGAGGCCCAGCAAATGGGGTGGACACCTGCTCTCAGCAAAGGCGTCTTCCAGCAGCTTCTGGCTTCAAAGGTCTGGAGGACAGAGTCCTCCCTCCCCCACTTTCTGTCTGAGTCTTGTGCTTTTGTGTCTAGTTGAAGCGCCCCCTTTTTTTAAAGGGAGGTTCCTTCTCTTTCTCTGTCTTCTTTTCATTCCTTTCCCCCTTTTATTCTTTCTCTTTGTCTTCAAACATAAATAATACGTTGTTAAGACGAGCTTAAAGAATAGAAGGAAGACAATTAAGTTAAAAGAAATGACCCTTTTACCTTTTCCTTGTGACTTTCAACCCAGAAGGGCCTCTTGGTTTCACTTCACCTGTCTTAGGGTCTCTCAAATCTCCATAAATTAGTCATGCCTCCGCTGAATACTTTCCTAATTCCCAGTTGTTAGAATAACCACTTTAATAATTATTGTCGGTATCATTTCTTCTTCTTCTTCTTCTTCTTCTTCTTCTTCTTCTTCTTCTTCTTCTTCTTCTTCTTCTTCTTCTTCTTCTTCTTCTTCTTCTTCTTCTTCTTCTTCTCCTTCTCCTCCTCCTCCTCCTCCTCCTCCTCCTCCTCCTCCTCCTTCTCCTCCTCCTCCTCCTCCTTCTCCTCCTCCTCCTCCTTCCTACACAGCAGGCTTGAAAATCTCTGCATTAATTGTGTCTCCTACGGCTGGAGCTACAGTGACCACAGTAACGAGATGAGAAACTGAGTATTGCTGAGAAATCCCTGTCTCGAAGTGGACTTTTGCTAACTCTTGATTTTTCTGGGTAGTCTGAGGTCTATCAGTGGTATGTGGGTTCCATCTCTATGGTAACCACTAATGGTGACAGCTTCTGGTCTACAGAACTATTCCAAACAGAACCTGATGAGAGTTACGGTTCATTATACCTTGTCAGATAAGTAAGACTCGGATGGCGTTTGGATGTCAGTTCTTTGAAAAGCCTTTGCCATTCCTTGACCTTTCTCTAAGGTTTCCAAATACGATAATTCAAGTCTGGTTTTTCTTGATTTGTGGACATGCTTCTGTTTCTAATTCGTAAGGCATTTTTGCAGCTAAACGAAACTGTCTTTATATTTATCTAAACAACCTTTCTGAAGACAGCAACCCAGAAGAATACAGTAGGCCTCATGTGAAACACTCACCTCTCCTCAAGCGTGTTTCCTGTGCCTCCGAGGGCCAAGCCACACTATCTAATCACGCTCTCAAGTTTCAGCAGTCAGGATGGGCAAACCTAAGACATAAGACGCCCCACTCTTACGGCAACAAAATGCAAGGCCAGCACATGAGTACTGACATTGTAGTCAGCCCCGGCAACCACTAATCTAAGAAGACGGAGTGGAAATGGTCCACTCACACATCTGGCAAAGAACTTACACTTATTTCCCAGTACTAACCTTCGACTCTGCCTTAACTACATTCTGTAATCCCATGTACTACACTAGGAAAGATACAACGATATAAACAACACAGGCAGCTTGGAGAATGTTCCCCTCCCTCACTGGACTAACTGCAAATCACAGTTATTATTAGGATTCAGACTAAGAAAGTTAGGATGAGGCCACTCGAATTTTCAATGCAAAACCATCACTTTTATATGCATATAAAACAAACCATTAAAGATTTTATTTAAATCATTAATAAAAGATGGAGTCAGTCAAGTGTTAAGTTAAAAAAATAAATTTAAAGGGTATATATATACATACACGCATTGGCAATCAATAGTGCTGAAATCAATTTTAAAATGGACACAAAATCAATTTATATCCAATAAATACGTTAAATGTGGCATTTAAAGTCATCTTACATTTATGCTAGAATTACTTTTATGTGGGATCAGATCCAGAGTAAGGCAACTTGCCATGTATGTTACATTGGCTAGCTCCTGCAGAGACTTGTGTTGGGATTGGAGGCAGGTGATCTTTTGTCCTGTTTTCTCAAATGCCAAGGTGCCATGTTATAAGATGGTGACCCCAGCACTGAACAGTTTCCCAGATGAGCAGTTCTTGTGTGCTGTGTTGAGTGTGAAATATCCTTCACAGGCTCGTGAAGCTGCTGTTTGAGAAGAGGCCGTGGTGCTGTCAGATGATGAGGTCTGACTAGAGGAACTAGTTTGTTGGGAGGTAGCTTTTGATAGTTATAGCTAACCCAGCTTCCTATTAGAGCTCTTTAGAGCCCCCTGCATCCTGACCCACCATGATATACTTCCTGACTAAAATGCAAGCTCTGGCCGATGGGGTCTAGTCATGTAGTGGCATTTCATCTGTATTTTAATAAATAAAGCTTGTGTGAAGATCTGAGTGTAAAACAGCCCCACTGGTTAGCCTTACCGATCAGGCAGTGGTGACACACACCTTTAATCCCAGAGTCTATTTGCCATAGAAACAGAGAGCTGCATGTCTTTAATCCCAGTGGTGCATGCCTTTAATCCCAGCACTAGAGAGGATTATAAAATGGGAGGAGACAGCTCTTAGTTACAGTCTCATTCTGAGGCACTTGGAGGCAGGGTCGCCATTTCAGACTGAGGTAGAGGTAAGAGCCAGGGGCTGGCTGCTTTGTTTTTTTTTTTTTGTTTTTTTTTTTTTTGATCTTCAGGTTGAACCCCACTTTCTCTCTGGGTTTTTATTAATTGTGCTATGCAGTCACTCTATCTGTGCCCACCACCAGGCTATCCCTGCCATCGGGGACTTTATCACAGTAGAGCTTAAGTCAAAAACGTATCTTGCCTTTAGCTATTTGGTCAGGGATTCTGTCCCAACAATGAGAAGGACAAAGATGCCTGCCTTCTGTTTTACTTTAGCACATTTGTTTAGGCTGTGGGCAGTAAGCTCACACCCACGCCAGACAAAATCAGGTAGAAGGTCTACCACTCACAGACCCAGGCTGTGCGACTTTATAGGAACACGAAGTTCTTCAGGCCTCATTTTCATTTGTGAAATATGAACAATAACAACCTGTTCTGCAAAGGTTATTAAAGAATTTAATGGGAAACTCTATATAAAAATACAAATGTATTATGTAGACCCAAGGAATAGTATCTATTGTTGTTTTATGACTCAAATACTGACTTTCTCTGTCTTACATATTCCAGTTAAAAGCAAGTTTGATCCCAAAAGGTCATCATCGTGACCCCTGCCTACTGTAGTTTTCGACATGACTATTGGCCTCTGAAGTTACCGAAACTGGGTAGCTCAGTGCAGAAGTGTGGCCAACGGGCAGAAAACACTGGAGCAGAGAGTTAATGGAGGCTTCTACTGCAAACCAGAATGGAGTGGTTCCACCCAGGTAAAAATATCCAACACTGTTTTAATCCATTTTGCAATCTTCTTTGCTAGTTTTTTAAAAAATTCTTTTCTTTCTTTTTTGGGCCTAGGGCCTCATGCTTGTTATGCAAGTACCCTACCACTGAGCTACAGGCCCATTCTAGACTCCTTTAAATAGAGGGCAATATGGAGGGAATTGTGCTCTGCTTTAACAGAATGGAAAGGCCACAGATGCAAACATGTATGTTTAAGTGTGTGTGCACATGTGCATGTGTGTGCATGTGTGTGCATGCATATGTGTGTGCACGCACATATGTGTGCATGTGTGTCTGTACATGCATGTGTGCATATGTGTGCCTATGTTGTGCATGTGTGTACCTGTGTTGTGCATGTGTGTATCTGTGTTGTGCATGTGTGTGCCTGTGTGTGCATGCATATGTGTGTGCACGCACATATGTGTGCACGTGTGTCTGTACATGCATGTGTGCATGTGTGTACCTGTGTTGTGTATGTGTGTGCCTGCGTGTGCATGCATATGTGTGTGCACATGCATGTGTATAGGTATGTATGTGTTGAGTTTCCATTTCTCCTTCCTGTCACAATCCTGCTTAGACTGGAATAAGGAAAGGAAGAGAAGGAAATGGAAGGTGAAAGCAATCGAATCAGCAACTGGGGCGTAGGAAACTTAGTCCGTCCTGAGGCAAAGCAGCAAGTAGGAACAATGGTGTGCTTAGAGACCCAATGGGAGAGTCTTGTCTTTTTAAAATATGATTGCCATGACCACACGTGCACACACACAGACACACATACAACACACATACACTCCCACACTTTGAGTGACTACTCTCTTTATAAAACAAACTAATCTCTTAAAGCACCTGGGCTAGATAGAGCCCAGGCCCCCAACCCTTGAAACCTGAGCCCAGCAACGAAATCCTAGCGCACTGATGGCTGCACAGCCGCACTCTCCCCAAAGCGTGTTTGCAAAACACCTTGAGCCAAGTACACAGCGCCTAAAGGGAATGCCTTCTCATCTTCAGGGCTCCGGGGCTAATGCTCCCTCTCCCTCAGTGCTGCCCTCTTGAATCTGCCCTCCTGGATCTGATGTCTTCCCTTTCAAATCCACAGGAGTTTCCTCTTTCACAGTGGGAGCAAATTGAAATCCAAGAGCTAAGGGTTTGCATAGTGCACCATGCTATAGAGAGGGCTTTCGATTAGGTGAGCCCCTGGTAGTCACTGGCTTTGCAGGGTGAATTCAGGAAATGTCCTCCTGGCAACCCCGTTTCCACCCACACATGCCATGAAACACAGGAGGATGCTGCAGACAGATACTTACTACACAGATCTTCCAGAGAAGCGTGCAAACGCATCTCACACTGAGGATCCAGCTAGTTAATATGTAAGGGCTGTTGCTAAGAAGCGCCGTAGCGCTGACTCTGCCTTCAGAAATGCCAAAGATGATTGTCTTTAAGGGTAAGAAGGTACTTGAAGTGGTATCTGCCTATTTTCTAAGCCCTTCAGGCATCTGAGAGGCTTGTGACAGAGAAATCTTCTTCCTCACCTGTACGGCTTTGGTGGTTACATATCCAAGTGTTTCACTACCTGGAAATATTCTCAGATGCCATGATGCCCTTCCTCTGGGAGCCAGAGGGCTTTTGATTACAAACAACCTCAATAGCCACTACACCAAGCTTCGGAAAATGAGAAACTCTATTACTTGTGGTTGTTGCAGGGCTGAGCCTCCAGTATGATTGTGTGGTATTTCTATTTGAAGCAAAGTGGAATCTCGTATTTTAAAAACCATTATATGAACCCTGTCTCAAAAAAAAAATCATTCTACGGAGTTAATCTGGCTTGGTGGATTTTGCAGTAAAAAGTGGGGCTAGGGAGATGGCACAACGGATAAAATGAGCAATGTCCAGAACCCACAGGAATGCTGCCTGGCTGAGGTGGCTAATGTGATGAGAGTGGCTGCAAGGTGGAGACAGGGGTTCTGCAGGGTGAACCCAGAGAAGCTAGCTGTAGCGGTGAGCCCTGGGTTCCAATGAGACACCTTGCACCAGTGAAGAAGTGGGAGAGCAACAACCTTAAGTCTCCATGCACATGCAGATACACATGTGCCTACACATGACCAGGCATACGTGAATGCCTAGCATACATTCATGCATATGAGAAAGCACTCTTTGGGCTGGATGTGTGGTTCAGGGGTATAGCAGGTGCCTAGCAGGTGCCTAGAATGTTTGGGGCCTAAGGGTATACACCCAACACACACACATATGCACGAGAGACAGAGACAGAGACAGACAGACACACACACACACAGAGAGAGAGAGAGAGAGAGAGAGAGAGAGAGAGAGAGAGAGAGAGAGAGAGAGAGGAGTTCTCAGTGCTATTTCTCCATATAGATATATCCGCAGGTATAAGAAAGGGGGGGGGGGAAGGATGGAGAAAGGGAGGAATGGAAGGAGTGTGGACTTCTAATAACCTGTTATTGACTTAAAATGTAGAAAGGAGAACTCCCTGGAAGATCTTTCCCTCAGAGAAGACTTCGTTAGCCTCACAGTCTTCGTGTCCAAGGTTCTCAACACTAGACTGGTGGGGGAAATCACAGGGCCAACCCAAGACATACAGTCATTCGCAGATGAAAATTCCTTGTTTGTTCTTTTAAAAAAAAAGCAACAAGGAAACTCCAACATTTATAATGCTGTCCAGCTTATTCTTCACCACACTGGAAATACATTTTCTGAGCTGGTGAAGTAGAGACTGGGTATGCGGTCATGGGAGGACCAGGTTGTTTCACATCTCCCTACTCTTCCATGAGGAGTCATTTAAATATATGACACCTGGTGGTACAAATCACCCTCTGGTTCCCATTTCAATCTCTTGTTTTAGGTAAATCCAAGAAATGGGGAACCAACTTTCATGCTGAAATATCGTATACTTAACCATGGGAAAATGTCCCCCAGGAGTTTCACAGTTGTTCAGATTCACCTTGGCTTTGAAGAGAAATTCATTTTATCGCTGATCTCACAAGATTGCATTCTGCTTAATTTCATTAAAATGACTTACATTTTTAGATTGAGAAATTGGTTTGGAGTGCCCACATGTATCCTGTGTAGGCATACAAAGGAATGATGACCACAGACAGTGATGCCACAGGGAGAAAGGTCCTGGTGGGTATCCGGCCCTTCCGTGGTCCCTGTGTGCAGACTTAGAGATTCAGCTAATTTCTGAGTCTCGGTTCTGTCCTATGAAAAGCCGGGTGTATAACATCTACTCTAACGAGAATTAAATGAGATGTTCAATAAGACAGTCTGTTGATCAGAAACCGCTGTTTACTAATTGCCAGACTGTGAACCAAGCTCTCAATAACAATAACAACAACAAAAGTTGGGGGGAAAGGCATTAGCTTTATTTATCTGCTTTTGGAGCCATCCACCTGGGGATCACCTGGAAACAACCAAGCAAATTTGGAAGACTTCAGACTTCGTTCATTTGGGCAAATTAACTCCCCTTCAGCGCTCAGAGGAGAAACAAGACAGGGCTGTGTGTGTTTTACTTTTTAATGCTACAGATAAAAACAGCACATTGGATACATGAGTGCTTTTCTACAAGACATCAGATACCCAAGAACACACCATACAAAACACAGCTTACAGGTGCTCCTTGCAAAACCTGACTCACAGAAACACCTCACCATCCCCCAGTTTGTGTTGTTATAAGCCGCTAGTTAGTTCCCGGCCACTTAGCCCCAAAACAATTACACAGAAACTGTATTAATTAAATCACTGCTTGGTCCATTAGCTCTAGCTTCTTATTGGCTAACACTTACATACTAATTTAACCCATTTTTATTAATCTGTGTATCGCCACGAGGCTGTGGCTTACCTGCTCAAGTCTGACATCTGTCTCAGATGAGGCTCCATGGCTTCTCTCTACTCCCTTCTCCCAGGATTCAGTTTAGTTTCCCCACCTACCTCTCTTCTACCCTATCAGGCCAAGCCAGTTTCTTTATTAACCAATGGTATTCACAGCATACAGAGGGGAATCCCACGTCAAGTTTGGAAAAGGGAAACTTTTCCTTCACTGCCTACAAATTGGCATCCTGGGGCACTGTAATGGCTGTTGGCACAAAGTAATGACACCTTGGGATAAGACTTAATTCCAGTCATTACCTCACCCATATAACTATACTTGTGTGTAATTTGCAGAAGATGCGTCAGTGTGAGTGGGGCCCTGCCTTGGTGAGCATGGGTGTTTGGCGGTAGAGAAACTTCAGCTGTGTGAAGGTGAAACCCCATCCTGTAACTGTGTTTTAATTAGCACGTCTTTCCTCTTGCACAAAGAAAAATGGGAAGCGAACCTCACAAAAAGTTAAGAATGAAAATCCGGTGCACATTGACCTCTGCAACCTGGATCAGACTTCAGGGAGTCTCCCAATGTATTTAACCTAGTACAATTCAGAAGAAAAAAAAGTTGCCTGGTGTAATACAATCCCCAGTGCACACTAAATCTCACTAAAACTCAACTCAGGTGCAGGTCAGTTCCTCCAGAAGATGGGTTCTACAGATAGGCCATCTGTATTAGCTTAAGGGCCTGAGGGTCTGGTCTGGTCTTCAACATACAGATAGCTTAGAGGTCCTTTGGGCTGTTAAGCACCTCTGTTCCTGGTTGTAGGAGCTTGGGATAGCCTCTGGCTATCAGGGTCATTTAGATTATCAGCCACCTCAGTCCTGGTTGTAAGAGCTTGTAGGGCCTGGACCAACAAATGACACAGATCACCAGGCTGTTAATCACCTCCAATTCTCAGCTCTCTGGATGGAAGGAGAGGTTTTTCATAGTTTCCACTGGAAAGACAATCCTGAGTGCTTAACATTCCAGCGTTCTCTGGAGATGTGTGGGCGATCATGTTGGGTTCATGCCATGCTCCCAACGGAAACACCTAGGGGTCTGGTAACTCACACCTGTGGGCACTTCTGGGGGTCTTCACAGAGGTTGTTAGCAAAGAAAGGAAGACTCACCCTGAATATGGTTTGTTCCACTTCATTGGCTGGGAGCCCAGATGGAAACAAAAGGAGAAAGCCAGCTACAGCAGACATTTATTCTCTCTCCCTCTCTTTCTCTCCCTCCTCTCTCTGTTCCCCTCCCTCCCTCTCTCCCACTATCCCTGTCTATCTTTATCTCCTTCTATCTCTCCCTCACTCCCTCCACATCCATCCTTCCCTCCCTCTTTCCCTCTGTCTCTCTATCTCTCCTTCCCTCCCTCTCTCCCTCCCTCCCTCCCTCCCTCCCTCCCTCCCTCCCTCCCTTCCTCCCCATATCCATCCCTTCCTCCCTTTTTCTCTCTGTCTCTCTATCTCCCTCCCTCCGGCTCTCTCTTCCCCACTCCCCTGTCTCTTACCCTGCCCACCATGAGGAACCTCCATCACAGGCTCCTGACTCCAAAGCTTTCTAACTCACCACAAGTGTGGACAGAGTGGAGCCAGCACCCACAGGCTGAACCCCTGTGAGGAAGAACAAACCATTCTCCCCTGAGGATGCTCACCAGGAATTCTTTCACAGCTATGAAAGGTCATGGACAGAAAGCATTTATATTCTCCTTTATAAATTTAAAAATTCACTTTCTTAAGGAAGCATTCTTGATCTCATTTGCAGAGATAACATTCTTTCTCTTCTTCTACTTGTAGTTTTATTAACTGGGGTTTTTACAATTTAATTTGATTTTTTATTAATATTTGTAAGTGTGGAATAAACTGAGCAAAACCCCTGTGCCTGCAGCTGCTCTGAGCGTGAGACCTTGCTTGCAGCTGCTCTGAGCATAAGGCCTTCAGCTGAAAGATCCCAAAAGCTGGGCATAGATAAGGATCCCTATATAAGCTGCCCCTAAGCACAATAAAGTTTGGTATTCTTATATCAAGATGACCCGTGTCAGTGTCTCTCTCTGTCTCTGTCTATGTGTTTTTAAGTCTCGAGCTTAGTTCTCAGCTTTCGTACCATCTTATACTCAAGATGCTTGTACACAGGTGCTACAGGCCCATCGGGGTTTTACAGGTACCTTGTACAATTCGTGCTAAGTTCTGTAGAAGGTCAACGGAGGAGCATTGCTGCTGCTGCAGGAGCATTGCTGAATGTAAAGGGAAGGGAGATTTACATGTCCCCCTCTGTTGTAAAGACATGTCAAAGAGTGTCTTTACATCCCTGCTGCTGCAGAGAAACATCACCCACTCTGGGAACCAGCCTTCCCACCTGAGAGCGTGCTCTCTGGAAAACCCTTCACAGATTCATCCAGAGGTGTGGCTCTTTGTACCTCATAGATCCAATCTAGTGGACAATCAAGATTAACCATTGCAGGTTGGGGAGAAAGTGAAGACCACAAGAAGAGAACGAGGATGATAACGAGGTCCCCCAGCACAGTTCTTCACTGCCACTGTGACAGGGTTTGGAAATCCGAGGAGGTACACTTCTGGGGGTGTCTTCGAGGGTGTTTACACAGAGGCTTAAGCATAAAAAGGAAAAACAACCCTGAATTTGGGTATTACCTCCAAGTGTGCTGGGGGCCCAGTCTGAGGAGAAAGAGGAAATCAGCTGAGAACCAGCTTTCAACTCTCCCTGGTCCCCGACTGTGGAGAAGTTTGTGCTCCTGTGACCTGAGCTGGAGCCACTAAATTTCCTAAAGAGTCTTACTCTTGCTGACCTAGAACTAATATTCCAGGATGGGCTCAAGCTCTTTGTGATCCTCTTGCCTCAGTTTTCTGAGTGGTAGAACTGCAAGCGTGGGCCACCAAGTCCAGCCCAAACTTGTCTGACAAAGAGAAACCCATGTGAAGAGTGGTGGCAGCAATGGGCCTCCCGCAGAAGTATGTCGTGATCCCCCAATTCAAATTTATGTCCTCATCCGTTTTCCATCACAGGCAATAAAGCCAGAAACTTAACCGCACAGCCTCACACTTTATGTATTAATAAAATCGCATCATGTTGTGAGACTTAATTAGATAATAAAGCACTTTAACCCACCCTGGTAAGTCTGTGAAAGGGAAGAACATTGCTAATTTAGTAATCGACAATACAGTGATTTTTTTTTTCTTGTAAAATGGGTAGACAAGCTATGGGCAGCCCACACCACTGTGCCGCTTTGGGTGTGGTGAAAACCAGCCGGATGAGGACCTCCATCCTGGGATGTGTGAACTCCGTCCTCCTCGCTCTCTTTTTTAAATTTCTATTTATACCCCCTCTTCATTTAAATGTTTAATTAGGGAGGAACACTTCCATGCATTGTAATTAAGCTCCTTCCCCACAAAAGAGTCATTTTCCATTCAATTTATACCAAGTTTTGTTTTGTCCCCGAATGAATCAATATGAAAATTAAGCTGGTTGTCTGAAAGCCTTAAAAAGAAGTATAGCTTTCATAATACAAGGGCGATTAAAATGAATTAAAAATCTCAAGGCACATCCTTTTAGAATAATTGCATGCTGCATTCTTACAGCCCTTAAAGGTGGCTCTCCCAGAGAAAAGAAAAATGAACAAAGGAGGCCTTTCGTCCTGGCTTCTCTTCTGCACAGGCTGGAACCTTTACGTAGCTGAAGCAGTTTTTCACTTTTAATTGGTTATCTTGTAATGGGGAGGCTGGGGGACAAAGTGGAATTGTCGTTCTGATGAGGACGGAGCTGGGAGCCTGGGAGTCCGAGGACGGAATGAAAGATCTCCAGTTTCCGTGCTTCTTGGAATCTTCTCCAAATATTTGACACTTTCAGAACCGCATGTTCAGGGCAGGAATCTCTTCCAGAAGAGTGTGAGGGATCTTGGAAAGCAGTGTTTCAGCTCATCAGGCCCCAGGCTGCTCTTCGGGCTTCCGAGCTCTGAGTGGGAGGTGTGATTGTGTGTGACTGCAGTAAGCAGAAGAGAAAGTCCTTTCATGTAGGAAACGACCTGCTGCTAGATCCTTCAAATGACCACTTCAGGCGTGGCACCAGACGCCAGGCCAGAGAGCTGAGAAAGGGCAGTAGACGATCTCCTACATCTCTACTCTGTTGACGTTAGCCGGGGGCTTGACCTTGATCCTAACCACATCCAGCATTAGACAGACCCCTATTCCTCCATGCTCAAACCCACAATGGGCATGAGCTCACAGTAATCGAGATATAGGATCATTTGAATTTTACCAAAATCATGTATTCATTTTGGACATGGGCATTCAGTTTTGCCATGAATGTCCAATCGACTCTATGTGAAAAGAGATAATACCGGAGGTTTCTGCGTACAAACTACGCAGCATTTAAACACAAGCAACCAGTGTCTTAATCATTGGCGCGTCCAGAAGTTAATATGCATGAGTTTGTCTAGAAGCCTGTCATTGGAGTGTTCCCCACTTAGGTAATTACAGGGTGAGAAAACAGTAAGAATCACGGAGCTACTGGAGGATGGAACCACGCAAGTGATGGTAAGAATAATAGCAAAGTTACTTGGCAAAATCATTCATAGAATATACCATTTTCTCAAGCAAGATACTCCATGCAAAATACCATTAAATTTCAAAGGGAATAATTATAAGCTTATGAAGGAGAATCAGGAAGGATGGGTTTTGATCCAGAATTAACATGAGCAGCAATGAGTACATCTTGAACATGTCAAGCCTCTCCCCTGCTATATGAGGCATCAAAAGGACCTTGCAATAGTCTTCCTTAAAATGTCCAACTTCCACCTTGTAGTGAAAAACAAAATCAGATTAAGAGACTTTCTTGAAAAGTTTTAGGTTCCTGAAAGACAGAGGGATACTCTAGAGCCCCAGGGAGTGCTGTCCAGCAAGGAAGTCTGATCAGTAGATGGAGTGAGAAACTGGAGAACAAATGAACCTTCGGGATTAGCTGCTAGAATGTGGACTGGGTCTGCTTAAATGTTAATAGCAAGACACCGGGGCAAAGTCCTGGTTTTGGCGAATGAGTGATAATTACAGAAGGTATTGACACCAGAAGAAAGTGAGTGGCTCCCATGCAGGGACTCACCTTGCTCTGGCACCTTTCCTTTGGATCTAAAATTATTCCAAACAGTTTGAATAACTGCAGTTAACTTTGACTGATGATTGTATGCTAAACATGAATACAGCTTACACATACATGTATATGTGTCCATAATAATTTCAAATAATCTTTGCAAACTCTGAAAAGACACGGTCACTCTTTTTGTTTGGAGATGAAGAGACTGAGAACCCAGCAGGGCTGGTAACTTCCTCCAGGTTGCAGAATAAGGGCCCACGGCATCTCCACCCAAGGACCTGCTCAGACATCTCCCAGGTTCTTTGTTCAGTTTGATTCTGATCAGAATCAAAGGTGCACATTCAAGAGACAATTCAGGTCTCCATGTGGCCTGAAATTTAAAAATAGGGTTGGGTTGAAAATATGTGTAGAGGCTATTCTTGAACCCACGAAGGACCCTCCTGCCTCTCAAGTACTAGGACTCTAGGCATGCTCCACCATTTCTGGCTTGACTATGACACTCGAACAGATTCTAGCTCAGCATCAATGATCACAGGAAAAGCCAAGCTGACCCTGGGGTGGAAACAGAAAGTAAGAAAGAATCAAAAGCAGGGATAACATGCCAAGCACTTCCGCTCACTCCCACGTTACATGTGTAACCCTGAGGCAAGCCGATGCGTGCCACAAGTCAGCTTCTTATGGAGAATTAAATCATTAGCAATAGTTTAGACCTCTGATTTTTTTTATTTGATTATCGCTGGCTTTGTGGCCTCTTAGTCTTTGTAGAGAAAGCAGTATGGTAATGTGGTCACTGGGGAGGAGGCCAAGCATGGGATCTTCCAGGCATGCCAGCCGCATGCTTGAAAGCATTTTCAAGAAGCTACAGATGTCTGAAGTAAACTGTATAAACATGTAACTCATCCCAAAATGAAGATGTTTCCATGGAGAGCACACAAAGGGATATTGAGAGGGGAATGCCAACTCCTGTTATTTGTATTTGTATGGAAGGCCTTTGTAAGTCTTCAGGGGGGAGAAAGCGTGTGATTCGAAAAAGAGAAAAGGGGGATTATTGACAACCGCTCAACTAGATGGAAGACCTGGTTGGAATAGTTAATATTTATCTGTCTCTCATTCATTGCCATGCACACCCGCACCCGCATCCACACAAACACATGGGGGAGGGATATGCACACAGAAGCCATGCTGGCTCAACCTTTTATTACCTAGGTTTTTCTTTTTAACTTAGAAACATCTGTGGATCTGCACTACCTGCTATGCAGTTTTTCTGGACTGAAGATGATCTTTTGCTCTCATGACTTCAGATACAGACATTGAGATAGTTAACTTTCTTAGTTTTTGATAAATGCTGGGGGGGGTAAATAATAAACAACCCTGCCTTGCCTAGAGGCATCTGGCAAGATATTCCCAAAGAGGTTTCCCAGGAAAGGTTCCTGAAAGGAAGAATTCAAGTATGCCTGAGAGCTGTCCCCAGAAAGCATAAGACTGTGGCAAAAGGCTTCCCCAACATGGGAGCCACGGGCTGTCCATGCAGTCGGGGGCTGAAAGACGGGAGCATGGCTAGCCTCAGAAGATGCCAAATCTCCTGGGAAAGGCTCTCTGAGTGAGGCATGGGTATCCATCCTGTACCCTGAGAGCTGTAGGAAACCATTAAAAGGTGAAGCCGGGTATGACATAATCCGATTTGCAATTAAAGTAAAAGCAGAAATTGCTTGGCTTAGGCTGTAAAGCCTCTGAGTGGGAGCTGCAGAATGGGTAAGCCCGGTCATATTGAAAGCACATGACAGCAGCGTTTTGGTAGGCAGTTCGCTCCGTTTAGTGGAAGCCAAGCCAGATACTTACTGCAGAGCCAACTATTATTTTAAGGACTAAATGGAAGCTTACATTTCCCCCACTGAAAGCCTGTAATACCACCCCAACCAGAATTCTGTGTTTGTTTATTAAGTTTGTTTTATTTTTAAAGAAGAGCCCAGATTTGTAAGGTCCCATTAAGCCCTTCTAAAACTATAAATGGAAAGAGAAGAATTTACTTAATTCCGTTGGAGCAAATAAAGTCGGCAAGTCCCACACACATCCATTTCCCAGGCCAGGAGCAGTTACTAATGTGGATTGTTTAACATTCTCGGCCTCTGTTTACCAGATGGCACCGAGTCCAGGCTAACGCTTTCCTTAAGCTACATGGCAATGACAGATCACAGAAGGATAGCAAGACGAGGAAAATGAAAATCTGTTCTACCCTGGAAAGCAGAGCACAGCCCCATCAAGGGACCCAAACCTTGAAGAATATCTAAGACACACAGGCCCCAGGAATCATAAAGGGATTGACTTTATGCATTATTTGACTTGTGCATGGTTTGGCTACTCCCAGGAGTCAAAACAAGGCAAGGTTAGCTGAAGCTGAAAAGTTACCTGGACTTTTTTTTCCTAACAAACACTTGGAAAACTCTCCTATAATGTCTATTGTCAGGGTAACCTTACAACCCCAGAGAAAGAGAACAACAACAACAGCATATATATATATATATATATATATATATATATATATATATACACATATATGTATGTATATATATGTGTGTGTATGTGTATATGTATATCATTTGCTTTACATTAAATATATACATTTCTATGAAATAAAAAATGAAGGGATAAAAATGAAAACAGCAAGTGGGTGAGGCACATGCCTTTAATCCCCACACTTGGGTGGCAGAGGCAGGTGAATCTCTGGGAGTCTGTGGCCCACGTGGTCTACATAATGAGCTTCAGGACACAGGACAGTCAGGAATATAAAGAGAGACTGTGTTTAAAAAAATAAAGAACAAATAAAAGAGAAAAAAAGAAAAACAATAAGAAACATGTTTGGTCCCTGAAAGATCCAGAGTCTTTAGTTTTATGTACTATTGGTAGCACACGCGTGTGCCTGGGGATAGGGAATGGGCCGTGGCACACGCTGATCAGAGAACAACTTCGTGGAGCTGTTTCTTTTTCTTCAGCCCTTATCTCAGTTCTGTACCAAACCTGTGCATCAAATGCCTTTACCCTCTGAGCCGTCGTGACTGCAGACAAAATCCTAATACATGTGCTGGACTGGGTAACAAAGTCTTGAAATCACAGCAATTTTCTACTCAGTGGTAGAGTGTGGGCTTAGCAAACACAAGGCCCTGGCTTAATTCCAAGTATATATATATATATATATATATATATATATATATATATATATATATGATACTTACCACACACTCATATATATGCATGTGTGTGTGGTAAGTATCATTAATCTAATTACTAACTTAAATAGTAACCTTTAGTATAACCTAAAGTGTTATATGAAATAGTCTTAGTATAAATATGAAGAAAATGATAGATGTGTTTTTAGAATAATGGCCAATAAATAAAGTTGTAGAATACAAACGGGAGCTGGAGAGACGTCTCAGCACTTAAGAGCACTTGCTGCTGTTGCAGAGGACCCAAGTTCCATTCCCTGCTGGTGTGCTCTCTTTCTGAGGTAAATAGTTATCTCTTTACACCTCCATAGAAAAAGTCACATGACATGTCTAAACAACACCAAAAATCACCGCAGCAGCTGGAAAGTAGAAAGGATCCAAGAAGGGCCTCCCCAGAGCCTGCAGAGGGGGCTCATCCACGCCGACCTTGACTCTAGCCCTCCAGCACCCTGACAAGAAGCATCCCTGTGAAAGCACTCAACTTGGCTATTTTCTTATGCTTGCACTGTGAAGATGACATCATACTGAAATCAAGAGCCATCCGAATGGTCATCCATGGAGCCTGGGTAAGTAATTACAGTGGGACAGCGCGAAACCGGCAGAAAGAATGAGGTGCATGTGTGCAGAGAGACAGAGAGCTGCCTGCTCTTGGCTAGGGAGCAATGCTGCTGCTGTAATGGAAGTATGGTCTGATGTCTCAGCAATGAGAGATGCATAAAGGAACAAAGAAAGCAAAGGCGATGGCCTGTCTCCCTTCCCACCTTACAGACTTGGGTATTGTTTAGCATTTTTCCAATAAGATATTTGCATTGCAACAGGTATATTTTTTAAGGTGAAAATGCATTTAATAAAATTAAAAAATTAACTAAATGAAGCACTATCTTAAGGAATGCCTGTGAGTATCAGATTGATATCATTGTGGGCCAGGTAACATTTCACTGTCCAAATGCTGCTTGATTGGTAACATTGTCTTGGGTTTAAGCAGAGTCTTGCTAGACAGCCCGGGCAGGCCTGGAACTCACCGTATTTTTGCCTCTGGCTGGGATTGCTAGAGGGTGATGCTTGCTGCACCTGGCTTCACTGGTTATGTTTTTTTTTTTAAATCTTGACTTTGCATTCAAATATGAAACTAGTGGCAACTCTCTCCTAACATAGATGTTTCTGAAGGGGAATCCCAGACTAGATGAAATAAAGTGCATTTTCCAGAGACCCTCTCTTCTGTCAGATTTTACGTGTGCTTCCTGTCTCCTTTGTTCTATCATCTAACAGGGCCCATGCCAGAATCAACGGCTTTCGCTGTGAGACAATCTGACCCTCTGCCCCCTCCCCTGAGCAGTAAAACGTAAGATTGCAGGTGCTGCTTGCTTACTTCCAGCTAACTTGGGCCCAAGTGAGAAGGTAGTGGCCTCTTTTCACACATTTGCCAGCTTTTCTAATTTAATTCCAGACCTGTGAGCAGTGTCTCTGTCAGCCTAGACCACAGAGAGGAGTGCTTGGAGTCAGCCGTCATTACAACTGCTTTTGGTGGGGTTCTGCTTTAGCTACTGTAATGGCCCCATGCTCCATTCAATCTCTTAGACCACTGTGCGGCAGCCTGTGGGTTAGTTGTTACTCATTTCTTGTGATATTCGTGACTGGACTTTAATCTCTTGTCTTGGGCCTTCCGTACATTTGAAATGAATACCATACTTCATTTGGGGCCTCGGTAATAGGAGCAACGAGTCCTCAGTCTGGCATGCTGCGGGTAAAAAGCCCTCACGAAGGGATGGAAAGAGAGTTCAGGGGTTTAGAGTGCTTGCTGCTCTTGCAGAGAACCTGCGCTTAGTTTAGACCACTTGTGTGTTAGGTACAACTGTCTGTAACTCCAGTTTCAGGGACTCTAATGGCCTTTTCTGGTCTCCTCAGGCATACACACAGCACACACACATGCCTGAAGACAAGATACTCATGCATTTAAAATAAAAATAAGCTTTTTTTTTTAGGAGCATGAAAACTTCAAGAACTTTCTATTGTCATAAAAACATGGACAGCAGCGAGATTTCTGGAGCTATTGACAGGGCCTGGCTGGCTGGCTGGCTGGCTGGCTGGCTGACTTACGCTGGAGTCTGATGCTCATCCTATGTGAACAACACTACATTATTGATGGAGGGAAATGCTATCTTTTTGATCAAGCAGAGTTCCATATAACAGAAAGACGATGGGCAAGTGACTGTCTGAGGAGGAAAGTGTAGTTGGGGGAGTTGTCGATACATTAATTAAACAGTGACTAGCGTCAACTCGCTGGAAACTAGCAGAAAATAAATGTGCCTTGGGGACCAGCTCGACATGGAGACTGTTGAGTGGATATGAATCTGGGAAGTAAGAAAAGTAGCATGCAATCCCAGCCGGTGAGATGGAACTGGATCAAGGCCCCCATTCAGGTATTGCACCGAGGAATGCATGGATTTCATCACAATACTTTAATCAGGATGATGAAGCTTGTTATTCTAAAATGAACGATTTGTTTTCCTAACAACCAAGGTGTCTTTCCATCTTGGCGGGTTTCTGTGCAGTGGCAAAGGGCTAAAGAATCATTAGCCTTGTAGTCTCACATTGTCTCAAGAGCAATCTGAACAAGGCACAGCAATGTCTCAGGCCCCAGAGGACATAGGGGATCATATGACCAAACCTACACATCTCTGCTGGGCACCGGAGCGGTTGCTGGTTACGCTTGTCCAGGGAGAACTGGGGCACACATATTTATAGGTCACTGCCTGTGGCACGTCAGCATGCCAGCACCCCCACCGCAGCCCACGTACCGTTTCCACTCACTTCAGCTGGCATGAGTGAAATATTGCAGCAATTATAAAACTCGAGATATCAGGCGAGAGAATTTTAGGAATGACTGCGGCAAATTGCTTCCATTTTTCAGCTCACAGGGGAAGAAAGGCAGCAACAGAGAGAGGTCCGAGGGAAAGCAAACGAGTCTGCCTAGCATGGGCTGCACAGTCTACACATGTACATATATAAATATATTAAGCTGCTCTTTTATGCCTTGGAGAGAAAAGGGCTGCAATCAGCCATTCAGAGATGATCAAATAGATTAAAGCGAACATTGTAGGCGTCTCCAAGGAGCCTGCAATAACATCTTTATTCTTGCTCAGCTACCTTCTACTCCACACTGTGTGAGGGAATATATTTTATTAAAAACATTTCTTTTACCTGGAGGTCCTGTCAACTAACTAACAGAACAAAAAGGAAAAAAAAGGGAAGACTGAGCGTGTTCTTTGTGCACATGCACAAAAAAAATAAAGTTAGCTGAGAAAACATTATTTCTTTAATAGAGAGAAAGAGGAAATGAGTGGAAATTGAGCTTTTCCCTCGTGAGGTGTCCAATACGAATTCTGTTTTGGCAAAGGACCTTCCCTTTGAATCCAGAGGGCTGTTCATCAACAACACACTTTGCGCTAGAAACAGGCGTTCATCCTTTATGGTCCTTTAGGGGTGCAGGCAGACTCTTGTTTGGAAATGTCCTCATCACTACAACAATGACATTGCTTGTTCGTACTCTTTTCAGCGTAGCACACATTTTCGAGTGCATCTTCTTGACAAGAGAGAGAATACAACGTCACCTAACTTCATACGATGCGTTCTGATATTTGCATCATAGCTGCCAAGTTTTAAATGCCGGCAGATTTTATGCAAACTCACTGCAACCTCAGCCTGAGAGACAATGGACTGATGGGATGGTTCTGTGTGCAAAGGTGGCTGGTACCAAACCTGATGACCCGCATGGTGGGAGGACTGAACCCACTCCTCCTACATGTTGTCCTCTGACCTGCGCACACGTGTTATATGTGTTCACATGTGCACATACATACACACATGACAAAATCAAAAGAAGTGGGAAGACTTTTTAATATATACAGAAGATAGATAGATGATAGATAGATAGATAGATAGATAGATAGATAGATAGATAGATAGATAGATAGATAGATAGATGATACATTAAAAAAAAACCCTCCTACGTTGACTTTGAGACGCAGTTGAGCTCCCGTAGATCTCACTGAGAGCAGCACAGGAAAAGGGCTTAATCACCATTTTATAATTATCTTTCAACTTCTGCGTATTGGAATAAGACTGAATGAAAAAATGAAATTGATGCCCTGGCAATGCTGAAGCATGCATAGGCAACCGGTATATGGTGGTTTGGTTGAACCTGTCCATATTAGGGATACAGTCTAAGTTGATGAGGACAACTGACCAGGTCTCTTTCTCAAGAGGGCACCAGATCTCATTACAGATGGTTGTGAGCCACCATGTGGTTGCTGGGATTTGAACTCAGGACCTTTGGAAGAACAGGCAATGCTCTTAACCACAGGGCCATCTCTCCAACCCCATTGGAATAAGACTATAAACTATAATTTAAAATTATAAGTAGATTCAACGAAAAGGGGAGGGACAGGTTCTGGTCCAGAGAGCGAATCAGAAAGGGAAACCCCATCCCTAGTTGTAATAATCTGAAGGAAAAGACGTTAGTATCTAAGGTCTTACAACTGTGAGAAACAGAAGCAGCCGGAGTGAAATGAGGCAGAATGTATTACAGAAAAGAAGGAAGAACTCAGGGGAGCTGGGCCGAGGGCATAGATCCCGGAGGAAGTGATCTGGAGCTGGCCTGCATCCTACATCTTCCTGGTAGACAATGTGAAATCATAAGGGGCAGGTGTTCCCATCTATGGAGAAGCCTACTTGTGGGATTCATCCTTAACCTGGGATGTGTTGAGCACTCGTGTTGTAATTGGGAGGAGACTAGATGGAAGGACTCTGTGGTTAGCTGAGGAGGTAAGGAACAATTGGCTGAAATTCAAGGGCAAACCTGAAAGTCAATCTTTAAACAGATTGCTGGGGAGGTCCAGGTATGTTGACGGGACTGGCACTCCTGAGGGAGTGGGAATGGCAGGGGCTGGGTCAAAGGTCACTGTGGGCAGCTCAAGATAGCAGTCCATCCACTAAACAGACTCAATTCTAGTTAAGAAAGTTGAGGGGAGAATATTGCTTTTTTTCCCCTGTGTGTGTGCATGGATGTGATCATGTCATGCACATCTGGATACACAAATGTACACATGTGCCTGTGGGGGTGTGACTGTGATTATTAGTTGATGTCGACATTATTATTATTTTTTAAGACAGGGTCTCTCATTGACTTAGAACTATCTAAGTAGATTAGGGTGATAACCAGAGAACCTTGGGGTCCCCTTCTCTGCCTGCCTTGCTCAGCATTGAGATTCTAAGCATGGTACCACCACATTAGTAGGGTGCTCCTAGGAGATTTGTCTCCATTGTTCATGATTGCACGGCAAGCCCTTTGCCTACTGAACGTTCTCTCTTGTTTTTTAAGTCTTTGGCATCTCCATTTGTGTCTTTGTCCTGATAATAGCTGTGATGATCAATATTGAGTGTCACCTTGACAGGATCTAGGATGCCCTTAGAGTCCAGCCCCCAGGCATGTCTGTGAGGGTGTGCCTGTGAGGGATCTCCTGCATTAGGTCAGCTGAGGTGAGAAGACCCACCCCGGATCAGGCGGCACCAATTCCTGGACTGGCTCCACCATCCCTAGCTCTCTTGCTGCCTGACTGCAGATATACTGTGGCCAGTAGCCTCAAGTTCCTGCTGCCATGACATTCCTACTGCAATGAACCACACCTGGGAACTGAAACGCCAAAGACATCTTTCTTCTTTAAGTTGCTTGTGTCCAGGTATTTTATCAGAGCAAGACAAGAAACTAACACCCAACTAACAGTGAATAAAAGCCAACGTGACTGCTTTCCATGCAGATCCCAGGGATCTGAACACAGGTCTTCACGTTAGGGTGGAAGCCCCTTCACGGGTGGATCCACCTCCTCTCCCAGGCGCTATTTGTTAATGTTTAAGGTTGAGCCTATCTCTTTCCTGTGCAGAATGCCTCATTAACTCTGGCCACAGATGGATTATCCACAGCAAAACGACACTAGACTGATCAAAGACTTGAAGGCTCAATGAATTTCACAGGAATTCCTGGTGATGGAAGCCATGCCAATACACACACACACACACATACACACACACACACAGCTTATTAGCTTCCTCAGTGTGCTATAACAAATCACCACGAACTGCATGGCTTAAATAACAGGAACTCATTCCATTTTAGTTTTAGAGGCCAGAAGTAAAAGTCCAGGAGAATGGTTTCTTCTGGCAGCACTAGGAGAACTGGCTCCATACACCTCCCCCTGCTTTTGGTGGCCAGAGGCCACACATGGCATTGCTTGTCTTCCAAAACCATCATGTAGCCTTCTTGGTCTTCATACCTCCCATGTCTCCAGACCCAATAATCTTAGAAGGACAGCAGTAACTAAATTTAGGTCCTAAGCTGATTTGGGATGCTATCTCTTGATCTCCATATCAGGGACATCTGTAGTGGTTTTGTGTAAGCTCACACTCCTAGGTTCAAAATTAACATGAACTTTGTGAGGAGGAAGCTTCACCCACCTCATATACATACAGATGCATGTGCCAGGATTGTACACATACAGATGCATGTGTCAGAATTGTACACATACAGACACATGTGTCAGAATTGTACACATACAGACACATGTGTCAGGATTGTACACATACAGACACATGTGCCAGGATTGTACACATACAGATGCATGTGTCAGGATTGTATACATACAGACACATGTGCCAGGATTGTACACATACAGATGCATGTGTCAGGATTGTACACATACAGATGCATGTGCCAGGATTGTACACATACAGATGCACATGCCAGGATTGTACACATACAGATGCATGTGTCAGGATTGTACACATACAGATGCATGTGTCAGGATTGTACACATACAGATGCATGTGTCAGAATTGTACACATACAGACACATGTGTCAGAATTGTACACATACAGACACATGTGCCAGGATTGTACACATACAGATGCATGTGTCAGAATTGTACACATACAGACACATGTGTCAGAATTGTACACATACAGACACATGTGCCAGGATTGTACACATACAGATGCATGTGTCAGAATTGTACACATACAGACACATGTGTCAGAATTGTACACATACAGACACATGTGCCAGGATTGTACACATACAGATGCATGTGTCAGAATTGTACACATACAGACACATGTGTCAGAATTGTACACATACAGATGCATGTGCCAGGATTGTACACATACAGATGCACATGCCAGGATTGTACACATACAGATGCATGTGTCAGGATTGTACACATACAGATGCATGTGTCAGGATTGTACACATACAGATGCATGTGTCAGGATTGTACACATACAGACACATGTGCCAGGATTGTACACATACAGATGCATGTGTCAGGATTGTATACATACAGACACATGTGCCAGGATTGTACACATACAGATGCATGTGTCAGAATTGTACACATACAGACACATGTGTCAGGATTGTATACATACAGACACATGTGCCAGGATTGTACACATACAGATGCATGTGTCAGAATTGTACACATACAGACACATGTGTCAGAATTGTACACATACAGACACATGTGCCAGGATTGTACACATACAGATGCATGTGTCAGAATTGTACACATACAGACACATGTGTCAGAATTGTACACATACAGATGCATGTGCCAGGATTGTACACATACAGATGCACATGCCAGGATTGTACACATACAGATGCATGTGTCAGGATTGTACACATACAGATGCATGTGTCAGGATTGTACACATACAGATGCACATGCCAGGATTGTACACATACAGATGCATGTGCCAGGATTGTACACATACAGATGCATGTGCCAGGATTGTACACATACAGATGCATGTGTCAGGATTGTACACATACAGATGCATGTGTCAGGATTGTACACATACAGATGCACATGCCAGGATTGTACACATACAGATGCACATGCCAGGATTGTACACATACAGATGCATGTGTCAGGATTGTACACATACAGATGCATGTGTCAGGATTGTACACATACAGATGCACATGCCAGGATTGTACACATACAGATGCATGTGTCAGGATTGTACACATACAGATGCATGTGTCAGGATTGTACACATACAGATGCATGTGTCAGGATTGTACACATACAGATGCATGTGCCAGGATTGTACACATACAGATGCATGTGCCAGGAATGTACACATACAGATGCACATGCCAGGATTGTACACATACAGATGCATGTGCCAGGATTGTACACATACAGATGCATGTGCCAGGATTGTACACATACAGATGCATGTGCCAGGATTGTACACATACAGATGCACATGCCAGGATTGTACACATACAGATGCACATGCCAGGATTGTACACATACAGATGCATGTGTCAGGATTGTACACATACAGATGCATGTGTCAGGATTGTACACATACAGATGCACATGCCAGGATTGTACACATACAGATGCATGTGTCAGGATTGTACACATACAGATGCATGTGTCAGGATTGTACACATACAGATGCATGTGTCAGGATTGTACACATACAGACACATGTGTCAGGATTGTACACATACAGATGCATGTGTCAGGATTGTACACATACAGATGCATGTGTCAGGATTGTACACATACAGATGCATGTGTCAGGATTGTACACATACAGATGCATGTGTCAGGATTGTACACATACAGATGCATGTGTCAGGATTGTACACATACAGATGCATGTGCCAGGATTGTACACATACAGATGCATGTGCCAGGATTGTACACCTACAGACACATGTGCCAGGATTGTACACATACAGATGCATGTGTCAGAATTGTACACATACAGATGCATGTGCCAGGATTGTACACATACAGATGCATGTGTCAGGATTGTACACATACAGACACATGTGCCAGGATTGTACACATACAGATGCATGTGTCAGGATTGTACACATACAGACACATGTGCCAGGATTGTACACATACAGATGCATGTGCCAGGATTGTACACATACAGATGCATGTGCCAGGATTGTACACATACAGATGCATGTGCCAGGATTGTACACCTACAGATGCATGTGCCAGGATTGTACACATACAGATGCATGTGCCAGGATTGTACACATACAGATGCATGTGCCAGGATTGTACACATACAGATGCATGTGCCAGGATTGTACACATACAGATGCATGTGTCAGAATTGTACACATACAGACACATGTGCCAGGATTGTACACATACAGATGCATGTGCCAGGATTGTACACATACAGATGCATGTGTCAGGATTGTACACATACAGACACATGTGCCAGGATTGTACACATACAGACACATGTGCCAGGATTGTACACATACAGATGCACGTGTCAGGATTGTACACATACAGACACATGTGCCAGGATTGTACACCTACAGATGCATGTGCCAGAATCAGCACCATCCCTGCTGTCTGAGATGCATGAAGAAGGAAAGCCCACCCACCTTCATTTCTGTCTTTTGTTTTTGCTTTGGGGTTTTGTTGTTGTTGTTTTGAGACAGAGTTTCTCTGTGTGCCCTGGCTGTCTTGAAACTTGCTCCGTAGACAGGCTGACTCAGAAACTGCCTGCCTCTGCCTCCCAAGTGTTGGAACTAAAGGTGTATGCCATCATGCCCAACTTCTGCATTTCTTTTAATAGGTTCCTGCCGGTACAGAGGATGAAACCCTCTGGGACACATAAAATATAAAGGAAAAACATTAGCTACTGCATTTTAATGTATTTGGGTTTTATGTAGTATTGCTCTGTTTCTTGCTATTCTATTTTGGGATATTACTAGGAATGAAGTTGATCTAAGGAAAGAGTTAATGGGGTAAGTGAATGGCTTGCTCATCGATTAAAACATAAAAGTGTGTTAATAAGAAGGTAACACTCTGACCACTATTTTAAGCATATGCAAATTTGAAATTGCTTTATGAATAGTTTGAGTTTGTTAGTGACCTTTTGTTGATGTAGGATTTGCATACACGATATGAGTTCCATTCACTATTGCACATATATACCCTAAGTCACCAACCACCAGTGATTTCCAAAGACATTTTTAGAACAATGGTTTTTAGTTTTGCAACCCAAGGAAACACTCAAAACGAAAGCATTTTAGGGTTGTCAAAATTCATGTGAGAACAGAGTTTGTAAATGGACTCTAGGTGCTGCTCAACACACTGAAATGTCCAGGTTAGCACCACAGTGGATGACCACAAGTCCAGTCGGCCAGTAGTCCCAGGGCCATGATCCCCATCTGAGGGCCCAGTCTGCCATTGGTCCCAGGGCCATGATCCCCATCAGAGGGCCCAGTCTGCCATTGGTCCCAGGGCCATCATCCCCATCTGAGGGCCCAGTCTGCCATTGGTCCCAGGGCCATCATCCCCATCTGAGGGCCCAATCTGCCATTGGTCCCAGGGCCAGGATCCCCATCATCAGAGCTGTACTGAGTGATAAACAGGTGCAGGTTTTTCTTCATTCCTGTGATGATCAATGGCATCTGTTGTCAAATTATGGGTAAAGAAACAACTTACAAGTCACATTAAATGACTGGACAAGCTCAGATCCTTTTCCATTAGTAGGACCTGAACTGGTAGTTACTCAAGACCCAAGCCAAACTCACGAGACACAGCTGATTGTTATGACCAATGACTCTGCCATGCATAGTAGGTGAGCATTTGTCTTAGTCGTTACCAAGTATCCCACAGGAATCCACAGAAGATACATGTACAAGTGTTAAAGAGGTTGTCACACTTCATACTTATGAAATCCACCTTTCATTCCTTTGTGTGGTTGTGAAATATGTATTTGGTCTTCATCCCAGTTTCCAGGCCCATGGTTTTTAAAATTCTTGAACTGTCCCAAATGAATGTTTATTTTTAAGCTAATGAGCTGACTGGTACCTGGCCATCAGTTGGTTTCTTCAGGATGTAGCCTTGTTGTAGGCAAGAGTAAGACATGACTAGCAGTCTAATTCTGATCCTTCAGCCTACACACCAACTATGGGGAAGAAAATGAGTTGAACATTAGGTTGGTCATCAAGGGCTACTGGTTTAGTCAGTTATGCCTATACAGTGATATTCCCATCGATAACAGAGGGCTGTACTCAGAGAGGTTCAAAGAGCCAAATACACAGAGGATTCTGGAGAGTGGGCCACCTACATACTTCTTCCTACATGCCTTGCTCTGCACCTCTCCTCCTGCTCCCCTGAAACATAGTGCTGTCTATGTGTGAGC
Source organism: Microtus pennsylvanicus (assembly GCF_037038515.1). Lineage (NCBI taxonomy): Eukaryota > Metazoa > Chordata > Mammalia > Rodentia > Cricetidae > Microtus > Microtus pennsylvanicus. The sequence goes on along the minus strand of NC_134587.1, from coordinate 56,905,551 downwards.
CATCTCAGCAAATGGGTTGAGTTCTAGCAAGCTCAGTGAGAGTATATAAATCAGAATGGTTTCTAGCCAGTCACCAGTGTCTGATGCAGGGCCAGCGTATGAGGTGGAGGTCTTCACCACCTTCTCCAGGATAGATGGTACCAGAAGAGAATTCACGAGACGGCATCTCCAGTTAGTGCCATCTCTCTACAGAGCGTGTAGAGTGGTTGTTGATGAGGGAGAAGCTCTGCGGGTGTCCTCCGTATTGAGAACTAAATAAGAGCACAGAAAAAAAAAAAATAAATAAGAGCACAGATGACAACATTTCACCCCACCTTCCTGTATTGCCAGACCACTCATTCTTCATCCTCTATAGAGCAGTAGCCAACAGCTGGCAATGTGGAGGGTGGAAATCTAAGGAGACTCGGGATCATTTTACAGAAATCCAGTAGTGATAGCCTGTGAATAACAGTGGCAATAGTAATACACCAGCATTAGAGATTGTTTGATTAACTTCAGTGGGCTGAATTCTGTTCTTCCTGTATGCTATCTATGTATCTATCTATGTATCTATCTATCTACCTATCTATGTATCTATCTATCTATCTATCTATCTATCTATCTATCTATCTATCTATGTCCATATCTTTCTCTTTCCCTCTCTCTATCTCTATCATCCATCCATATATCTCTCTCTCCCTCCTTTTCTCTCTCTGTGCACACATGCGTGCATGTGTGCATCCATGCATGCATGTGTGTACATTCATGCATGCATGTGTGCATGTGTGTGTGCGTGTATGTGTGTATGTGTGTAGGGGGGATTTTAATTTACACTGGGGAACAGCTTTGAGAAGCAGTACACAGAGAACTAAGACTGAGTGAGGTGGGTACAGGCCTGTAATCCCAGTTACTCTGGAGTCTGAAACTGGAGGATTACAAAGTGAAGGCCTTTATGCCCACCCCATTTAATTTAACAAGAATCTGATTCAAAATAAAATACGAGATGACCATAGATGCATCTCAGTGTTAGGACTCTTATCCAGCACTCAGGGCCCTAGGTTCAATCACAAAAAAAGAAAAGAGAGAGAGACAGACAGACAGAGAGAGAGAGAGAGAGAGAGAGAGAGAGAGAGAGAGAGAGAGAGAATGGTAGCCCAAAAGTCTGTGTTCTGAATCCTCGCCCTTGACCTATAGCCTTCTAGGTATTCCTTAAGCTGGACGCCTGTGGACAGAAGACAGGTTTTGTTCAACATTCCAGTCATATCTGGAAACCTGTGCTGTCCAGTGAGCTCAGCTCCGTCAAGCTCCAGAGAAGTCACACCTACTTGGAAACTGTTTACTCAACAGATTTAAAGCTTGGAAATGCTGGGGGTGGAAGATCGCTCTGCAATCTGACCTCGGTTTGTTTTGTGTTTCACTAAGCGATGTGTGTGAGCAATGGGATGGAGGAGGAGGATTCCAGTCACTTCTTTGATCATTCATTCTTGCCGGGGGGGGTGGGGGGTGTCCAACCTGCTTCTGGGACGGTGTTATTAATTATAAATATTTTTTCTAATGTTTCCTTTCATGACTGTTTCTCCCTCTTGCTTTATAAATACTTATAAAAACTTTATAAATACTTTATAGGGTTTTTGTTGTTGCTGTTTTCTTTTGGTTTTGTTTTGCTGTTTTTTTTTTTTTTTGGTCCAGCTCAATCTTTGAGTCTGAAATGAAGTTAATCAAATCTCTTGTTGCCACCCAGTCAACATTCCTGCTCTCCAATCTGTTTTTTGACTCGGTTGTGGTAATTTAGATTTTTTTTTCCCACACAGTTTGTTTGACACTTGCAAGTCCAGTCTGCACCAACTTCTATTGTATTAAGTAAATACCTTGACTGCACTCAAATCCCGCCCATTGTTCACGGTAAAGCAACAGGATTTTCTTTAGTTCACCAACAGCCAAACCTATTGTTATCAGAAAACCTTCTGCAGATGAAAATTAAAAAGGATCATGTGACCCAGAAAAAAGATTAACCCTCAGAAGTCTTCTGGTTTGCCATTTTTGTCAAAGTGTCCCCATAGAGAGTAGAAAATAATAAAGTTAAAAACCTATTTCTAGAATGCAGCCCGTCTCAAAATAAAGTCTATGCACTTGAGGTTTGCAAGAGGGTCCTTCCCAGAAGGACGCACAGACAGGCCTGTGACAAGCCCAAAGGGATCAGAAGCAACTCAAAACACAGGATTTAGTAACTTTTAATTGCCTCATTTTCAATTCAAAAGGGAGAAAGAATACCTATAAAGCATAGCTCAGCTGCACATACCCATCAGCGAGTCAGCTGTGACACAAGGTCCTCAGAGATTCGCCATTACCCAGGACACCTGTCATTTCAGATAAATATTCCACCTTGTTGGAAACAGTACACTGTGCTTCCCTGATCATCCCACTCAGTGTTCCTGAGGGGACAAACTTAAATTGTCCAGCTCTAAAAAAAAAAAAAAAAAAAAAAAAAAAAAGTCTGGGTAATACAAATGCAGAATGTTTTATATTTTTAAAAAGCCTGGCATAAAAAGCTGATTATAAAGGAAAACAAATTTGTGTACCAGAAGGAACTCGAAGGTCCGATGCTTCAGATTAAAACTTAGGCAAAGGAATAAAACTTTTGTTATTAAAAAAAAAGAAAGAAAACACATGTGATAAATCAGCTAAGGGATTGCAAGGATGTATACCCTAGTACCAGTTGCTTGGATGTCAAGCCAGGATGTACACCCTAGTACCAGTTGCTTGGATGTCAAGCCAGGATGTACACCCTAGTACCAGTTGCTTGGATGTCAAGCCAGGGTGTACACCCTAGTACCAGTCGCTTGGATGTCAAGCCAGGATGTATACCTTAGTACCAGTTGCTTGGATGTCAAGGCAGTTCCAACAACACAGCATCCCAGGACTGCACTCTGACCAACCCCCGCAGTGCTTTCCTGAAGCAGCTGCAAGCACATGTTCTTCAGATTCATGGCATCTTCTCTCCTGTTGCTCATGAATGGGACGGGGTGGGCAGAACTGGTATTCTCTGGCAGATCACTGAGGGAAGCCATCATTGGTCTCTTCCCTTCATCTCCGTTACAGTGTTTTATATGTACCTTTGTGGAGTTGGGAACACCTTGCAGGCTCACAGTGAAAATACAACATAGGGTGGTATTAAAATAGCTTCAGTTAAGAAATAATGAGAAAAAATATTCAGAATTGCTTATCACTCTGAGAACCCCTTAAATCTCTCCACTTAATTATAATAACAGCTTAAAACAATGAAGAATCGGGGCTCATTTTCTTAAGCACATGGCCAGCGTGTGAAGAGGATAACAACCACATCTTTAGAGCCAATACAATGGTGGATATAAAAAAAAACAAAAAATCTCCCATGGACTTCAACCTTCCAGTTTGCTTCAGTTCTGTTATTTAAAAAGTATATGCACTGATAAGTTAAAAATACATCAACAACCCTGACATGCTGCCTATTTTCTCCTTATCCTTTTTATTTGTAACCTCGACCCAAGTTGGGGCAACTTCTCCTGGCCTCCGGTGAGGGACGGCACGTGTCCCCAGCAAGAGTACTGTGGACGGCTGGGAGCATCCTAGTCAAAGGTAGTTCCTGAGGTCTTAGATGAGGCTGGAGCTCGGGAAACGTCTTACATAACTTTCCTTCTGGGATGCTGCCTTTTTAGAGTTGTTCTTCAGAAGAACATAAATTAAAAATAAATAGAATTACCGAAAAAGAGATGTCTAAATGGTGTGACTTAAATTCAATTAACACATGATGCAGAAAAACTCCAGGATCCAACTCATTTTTCAAGCGGTGCTGCTGAGCTGTGTTGCTGAATGATTAACGGCTGATGGGCTGGGAGGTCATATAGGCCTGCCTGGAGGGGATGGCGCTGGAGATAGTAATGGGATAAGTGAGATCAGCTGCCCGAGAAGCAGGGTACAGGCCCAGGAAACAAAAATCAACATGAACACCCCCCCACACACACACACACGGTTTATTAGTTTTCCTTCAGAAGAATGTGTCCGATCAACCAATACTACTTAGAAATAGTATATGAAATGGGAAAATTGTCTATTTTTAATTACTATGCTTATTGTTTTCTATTTTTAAATATTCCATGTATATATGCCCTATATGTTTTCAAACAGTATGTAATGTATACTGAGTAAATCCCCCCCAGTGATACACAGGGTAGGGGTCAAAATGCAGAGTGGAAATCCTAAAAATAAAGATCTGGAAGTAAAAGAAAACATAACAATAAATCACTCATATTTTACAGATATGTATAACATTTGTTAATATTAACTGACATTTAATTTAAAGCTCCATGACCATCATTCACATGGTGTCACCGTTGCAAGGTGTACAGGGCAGGGAGACAGGAGGGATAATTGACACGACATTAGCAAATGCCTGCTCTGACCTAGGTCGAGGTTTTGGGTAGATAAGGATGTTGCTGCTGCTATTCTGGGCTGGGTGGTATTTGGGATGACAGCCCCACTCCGTGTGGCATCACCCACGGAAAGCATTCCTCGGGTCAGATTGCAGGGTGGGAGCTGTGGCATCTCAGAGTGAACTGTGAAGCTAATGTACTGAGTTCAGACCTCAGCGAGTGTCGAGGAGATGGTGTCCTGGAGGAAGCTCTGCCCAGGGCATAGCACAGTGACAGAGTCTCTGCAGATACTGAAGACAATTTGCTGGCAGTGACGGGGCCTCAGAATGGTCTGGCTCCTAGTACAGATATACGCCCTCCCTTATTTGAGAAGGACGTGGGCTTGCAGCCAGAAATAAGGGGGTGAGGCAACAACCAGGAGCCACCAAGACTCAGAGGCACTGGCAAAAGATGAGGACCAGGGCTAGGGATAGGATTTGGGGTAGAGTCAGTGTTAGAGCTGGGGCTGGTTAAGGTTAGGATCAGCCTAGGGTCAGTATTAAGGTAAGGATGGAGACTAGGGGTAGGATTATGGTTAGTGTTAATGAGTAGTCGGGACTAGGATATGGTTTAGATTCAGGTTAGTGATAGAGCTAGGATTAACAGTTAGGGTTCAGGAGAGGATTAGAATTACCATAGGACTCCTTAGAGTCAGGATCAGAACTAAGGTTAGAGATTAGAATTTAGGCTGAACTTTCCTGAAAAAAAAAAATTTACCCAAGAGATACACACAATGGTTCATTTCAGAAAATGAGCTTTGCCGTCACAAACCAGACTCGAAACACAAAAAATCAAGTATGTGTGTAGAGGGTTACATTGTTGCTAATGACAGGATGCTCACACACGTAGACATCTAACGAGAGGGAGAATCTTATCATCACTGCCACCGTAATAACCGTGGGCCCTGAAGCCAAAATCTCAGCAACAGAGATGTTCCACACACATCGTAATCTCTCCCAGAGTGGTGTCTGGACAGAAAAAGCTGTCAGGAGTGCCCACTGATAGGAGCCCCCCTTTTCTGGGGAGGCGTGTTTATGCTAGGAGCCACTCTGTCCCAAACCCTCTTCTTCCCATCAGACTTTTTGACATGAAGCTCATCCCTCTCACCGCTATTATGCTATTTCCTCCAACTAGAACACGCTCTCCCCAACCTCTGCATCAAGCACTTTGGGCTCCCCAGCTCAGACTCACATCTCTGTCTAAAGGCTTTCCTGCATCCCTCCATCAATCAACCTGCTCCCGTGCAATACTGCTTCCCCTTTCAATCACTTTATTGCTTTCCAGATATTTGTTATGATCAGAGACTGCACTTGTATTTACCTATTTATCGTTTTCTTTTATTCCTGTGTCGAGCTCCACAGGAGATGGCTTTTTGTTCCTGGACCACTTCCCCTTCCCCTTGCCAACTAGGTCCTCAATAAATACTTGTTGGGTAATTGGATGGAAATGCCTTAGCTCCAGTTCCTCTAAACTTCCTAACATTCTCAGTAGGGCTGGGCAGATGGCTGCCACCCTGCAGCACGGAGGGAGGTGGCACTCTCCCCTTCATGTCAAAACTTTCGAGATAGCTGAGTGGCCTAGTGGGCTCCCTAAACAAAAGAAAGTTTAAATACTTTAAACTCGTCTATAAGATTCTTAAGTATCTGTCTCCTGAAAATATTGCCAGATGGATTTCTTAATACTGAACCTGGCACTGAGACTCCGGGCGTGAGCCTGTCCTGATCATTCTAGCTACAAAGCATAACAAAAGTCCAACAAAAAACTGTCAGGTTCACAGCACATGAGATCTCATTTGTAGCTTCCCACTAGAGTGATCCAGTGCTTGGCCACTTGAGTTGCTGAACACCGCTGTCCGCTGCTGGACCCTTGACAGATTTACCCCATGCTGGCGCTGACAGTGATTTTTCTTCATTGACCATTTTTATAGAACAGAAGTTAAATGAGCCCAGGCTTCTGCAATTAATTTTTACAGCATCATTGATTAGATTTCCCCAAATAATTTATCCCTCACTTCATAGGTTAGAAGGCAATCCCATTACCTATTGTAGTACAGCATTTTAAAGCAGACTGCCTTGACGTCCCATTGAAAGATTTACACGGGTCTGAAATAAGAGCTGTTTCTGCCTAATGATCTGTATGCAACAGTGGTAGAAAATATAGAAGGTAGGGGGAATCAATCTATAAGATGCTATACATCTCCCAAGATTTGTCTGCTTGTTCAGGGGTTTCCTGGTGTGGGTGGTTATGTATTACCCGGGCTTTAGGTAACTAAACACTGAAAATATATGTTTCTCCTGTATATATAACATTACTCCTGCACAGCTGGGACAGTAAACCATTTTGGGTGGTCCATTCAAATATACAGCCTAATCACCTAATTCAGTCAGTAAATAAAGCAAAGTGTTCATCTGAGCTGAGCAGGTACCTGTGAGTGTGTGTGAATGTGTGTGTGTGTGTGTGTGTGTGTCTGTGTCTGTGTGTCTGTATGTGTGTGTGTCTATGTGTGACAGAGACACTCCTTAATCTGGTGCAGTTTCTCACCAATGATATTTGAAGACACAATTTGAAAATTAGGTTGAATGCCCTTTTCAAGAGAAACTTCTGCCTCGCTGCAAGATAATACAAGGGTACCAGGAGGAGGGGAGAACACGGCATCACGTGAAGTCAACACATACCAAGCACTCTTAAGCACCTCTCCCTTCGGGAGCCGACCAAAATCTACAAGTGTAATTTAGGTTGATAACTTATACTTCATAGGTCATTGAACTCAGAGCAAGAATTTAGTACAGAGTTCAAGGGCAGAAAAGTGAATGAATAGTTTTAATTCCGCATTCAGTGGTGGCCAGCATCACTTATCTTAGTCGTCCCCTTGCTACGCAGAGTTCTGCCGATAAACATAACATTAGCAGAATAATTTTAGGGCTGACCCTCCAAAATACTACCTATTTTACTACTAAATAATAGGAGATTTGGAGGGCTAAGTTACTTGCTCAAGCCAGTGTGCCTAGGATGGGAAAGACTGGAGGTGGTAGACATGAACCCCACAGAAGGCTTGCAGCAGAAGCAAGTGTTGGTCTTAGGGAAAAGGTGCATGAAGAATTGTGCACTGCTTTCCCAGGTGTGAGGACGTAGCCTAACCTCTTGCGTACGTGATCTAGGATTAGGCTCAAAGAACGATAGTTCTTGAGTCTTTTCTAATTTAAATTGTTATTTGACAAACTCACATGGATTGGTGGGCTTGCAGAGCAGTTCTTTGCCCGAGCTCATCACTCTTATTTCGGGTTTCGCAGATGTTTATAGACAGATTCTCAAGGCGTCTAATTCGGTTTCTTCATAATTCTCTCTCCTGGCATATTTTACTTGAACGTGAGTTCAATGACTTCTTTGCCCCTTACATATGCGTGGTTTAATTTCTAGAGCTGACATTATATTTTCATTATAAGTCCCCAATTGCAGTTCGGCCTATGACTTATTTTCGGTTGAAAGACCTAAAACCTTTCATCTCTTCCTCTCCCAGCCTCCTAGAGAGGTGGCATCTCAAACCTGGCTCCGGGTGAGTGCCCTGAAAAGATGTGTGGCTTTACATTCTGTGACCATGTGCAGGCTCCGTGTTCCACAGCAGCTATAACGGGGACACCAAGGGTTTTAACTCCCTCATCGTGTGCTTCTGGCTGTACTCGTCTCAGGAGCTTCCAAAGCAGGAGCCACTGAGATTTGAAGTAAGAAACAGGCATTCTCTGGTGACCCTAAGACAATACCATTAAATAATAAAAAGACGCGTTTCCCCGACCAGAACAGTCTTCCTCGGTCCCGGTATCACCTGCATCCTCTGCTGGTACCATCCTGATTCTCTCCAGGAATTTTTAATAACAGAGAGTAACTCTTCAAATGATGGAGCAGGCCCTCTCCTTGCACTCAGACAATGCTCTCTGATAAAAGTGGAAAAGTCAAAATAAAGCAAACCATGCAGACAGATTAATTTGTGAGTGTCTGTGTGTGTTGTGTGTGTGTGTTGTATGTGTGTCGGGGTGTAACAACACCATGATATATATCAATATATCATTTTTTTCTTCTGGATCAACAACTAAAACAAAGACTAGACATAAAGAATCTCTTCCTGTCTTGAAAGCCACCTGACCCTGACCCTTATACAGCACCTGACTCTACTTTTGTGTGGGGGAATCATTTCTAACGATGAGGTGAAGGCTTTGGCTGTTCTGTGCTCCTGTGGAAAGAAGCTTCCGGACACCGAGAAAGCACAAACAACTTCGGATCTCAACGTTTCCGTGTTCTAAGTATTTTCACATAATCATGGCAAGATGACCAACTTTTTGAGGCATTCCTGACATGTCAAGATGTAACTTTCATCATAAATAGAAAACCAGGTTTATGTGATGAGGCCACAGAGGCCACCTTGGATCTTCTCCAGACATTGATTGCTGGCGGGGCAGCTAGGAAATCAAGTTATGACATCATAGGATGCTCACAGTATTGATTCTTGGTCATGCCACTTCTAAGAAAAACAATATCATTCTTGTCCTCCCCCGGAATTCAGCGCAGTGGATTTTGCCTGTGGCCTTCCTAATCAATGTCAGATCTCCTTGGAGACAATGTCAGAATCAGAGTCTGGTGAGTGGAGTGACATCGTAACTGGAGATTGGGATGAAATTATTTCCATCCACAGCTAGCATAAAATTATGTTTACTTTGTCTCCTTCACTCCATTGCCCTGGCAACACATTTATGCTAAACACATGCAGCCTGTTTAAAAGATTTGGTATAGAGTGAAGGAGAGTGCATTCTGAGTATCTATGTCTGATAGCCTCTGCGAACGTGTGTCACGTGCTTTAAATTCATCATAGGAAAACAGATGTGGCTCCTAGATGCTAACATCTTTCGCGTTGGGGTCAACAGGTCATTAAGTTGCTTCTGACCTTAGGCTTTGTGCAATGCATGTAGCATCCTGGCTTTGGCTTGCGAGGCGGACTCAGGACTTAATGCTAATGATTTCTATTGACAAGGTTATTGGATTCAAAATGAATGTTTACCTTGAAAAGGGACAAGTGTCAAAGAATCCAAAACAGATGCTCCCAACAGGAGGGACTTATCGTGGCTTAAGCCCTTCGCTGTGTTCCCGCTCATGAAAGCAAAGACAACAGAGGACATGGGGATAAGTGTAATGAGGAGAAACAATAACAGAATCCGAGGGGTTAATCCAGGCACAGCAGAGTTAATCTACAAGAGCCAGCGGAGGTTTCAGGCTAAAGACTTTGGCAAAAACTTGTTACTTTTTGATCCAGTAGGAGCTAATGAATGAGTGCACTGGCAAAGAAGATTCCAGGCTCTCGAGAGGTCACAAGGAACCCTTGGTTTTTTTTTTCTTTCAGCACACTTGTGTGTTTGTTGAATATCCTAATTTTCATCTCAAACAACAAAACAAAAGGAACCAAACAATACAGACACTTAAGGAGGCACAGAATGTGACCGGATGTCAAAAAGTCCTGTGGAGCAAGACTGTAAATTCAACATATGCCAGGTTAGTGTGAGGTGCAGAGGAATAGAATTTATTCGTGCCCCAGAGTGAACAAACAGAGAGCTGAGTAATTATCACTTGCAGACGCGATGCTTTGAAACTGTCACTTGGTTTTGTTGTTTTTGTTTTGTTTTTTTTATCCTGACTATTTCATCTAACACACAAAGTCAGTCAGTGACGCTACTTCCAAAGGTGCTAAATTTGAGTTGGAAATCTGCTTTCTCACCAGCACAATCTCTGCCTCACAAAGCTCAATGTACTAATTTTCAAAATAAGAATGAATTGAACTTGTTCAAGTTTTGCCCAAGACAAGATACCAACCATGGCCTAACATTGACGCAGAAATATAAAGATCAAATCAATATGTCTGAGAACTAACACAACCTTTGAATACCCTGCCGAGCTTCCCTGTCGATGAGTTTCCCCACCAGCAGGCTTTGAGACTGCAACACAGATACCACCACTGCCCTACAGCTTCTACATAATGGCGAGTGAAAGAGGCAAATGAAACAAAACCTCAGCCTTTGGCAGCTGGACAGGAAGCAAAGGAGATGCTGCAGCCCCACGTTCAGCCAGGGACTCTTCTGATCCTAACCGAGGGCTTCCGTGTGTTCTGATTCTAGGATGGATGCTCAACTCCCACAGCAGTGTGGGGTTCTTTCCTGCGGCATCTGAAGTCTTAATATGGAAATGCATCGTGTGGAATGGGAACTTTCTGTTAGATCCACCTAAGGTTTTTTAAAAAGTGCATCTCAGCCTAAACAGGTAACATAAAATTATGATAAAGCCTCAGGGCTGTTTGAAAGTGTACCTACCATTGCTATTTCCATCATTTTAAAAAATAAGCGTCACAGCAAATGAGACTCATTTCCCTCAAATCATAATTTTAGGCATTGGTAAGTGCATTAGAGAGTGAATGTATCTATGTTGTGTCCTTTTGGGCCCCACGAGTGCAGTCGTATTTGCTGTTATGATCTAAACTACTTTTACATTCTGGAGTATTGTTTTTACATTGATCAAGACAGGATAAAGCTGTTGCAGGAGGTGGCCACTTATTCGTCCCGGCCAACCAGAACCAAAAAAAAAAAAAAAAAAAAACCACACAGAAACTGTATTAATTAAATCTCTGCTTGGCCCATTAGCTCTAGCTTCTTATTGGCTAACTCTTACATCTTAATTTAACCTATCTCCATTAATCTGTGCATCACCACAAAGTCGTGGCCTACCAGCAAAGTTCAGCATGTCTGTCTCTGGTGGAGGAGGCTCCATTGTGTCACCTTAACAGATAAATAAACCTTTTGTTAATATATTGCACATAATATTCCATATTAACAAACCCCTTGTTTTCCACCAATCAAAGAGCTATGCATGGTGCCAGATGGCATCAAATGCCTAGTTCCTTTTCTCTTGCTTTCACTCGCCTGCCTTGTGTAGGCAGCTGAATGTACTTTTATGACTTTTCCTTGTTCAGTTACTAAAGCGATCAGGAAATTGCTACCTCATTGGAACTTGGAAGCTGGGCTAACCTAAACCTATGGTGCCTAGCGTGGTCACTCATATTTGGCTCCAGAATAAACTACATCTTATTCTCTTCAAGCTGAGAGCTGTGTTTCTACAGTGACCCCTGGTAACTTCAGCCTAGGAGGTGGAGATGGAACCCCCAAGGGACAAGCTAGACTAGCTGGAAGTGGTGAGCTCCTGTGTTCCCTGAAGACCCTGCCTTGATAAGTAAAATGGAGACGAATCAAGAAGAGACAGGACATCAATTTTAAGTGCACCTCATACTACAAACACCTGTCTGTACATGTATGTACAGCACACATGTACAGCACACACACCCACCAATACAGAGGTATGGGTTTTCAGCTGTTTTCTGTTACATCCAAGCTTAGAATCCTTATCAAATCAGGAAGCAGCTGACTGAAGAAGCCACAGGAGGTGACTGACAGAGCAGGACAGAGATGATAAGCTGACATGCACATGCTCCCAGCCCCATCAACATTCAAACTTGGGATCTGCTGTTGGGGTGAACCAAAAAGAGCATGCTGTCTTTCACGGGGGGGGGGGACATATTGCATCACTGATATCACTTCTGCCAGGAGATATCTGTCTGCACAGAAGGGCTAGGTAACCAAAGCAGAGACGGCACAGCCTGTAGGAGTCAACGCCCTTTTCCACATTTCTCAATGAGTTAGCAGATAGACAACGTTGCCCTGGGTCTCAGATGGAAGCTTTGTTGTTTCAGACTTCAGCTTCTTGTTCCTGAAGAGCAGAATAAGGAAAAGAATTTCTTTCCAATGATTAATTATTGAAATCTCAGCCTGATCTCAGCAGAAACGTCAAACTCCAGAACAAGAATATCTGTCAGCATACCTGGTCAGTGTCCTGCACTGTCAGAGGTGCCAAAGAAGGAGCAACAACAAGAGAAAGAAAAAGGCAACAATTCTCGTCCACACCTTTTCTCTGTTTCAGTGCATCATCTTGCCCTAGATGTCTCTTCTGGGCTGTGATAGGATGCACACAATGCCCAAAGCAACTCTCCATGTCAAAGCCCAACACTGAGGGAAGCCAGGGCAGGAGCATGAAGCAGGAGCTGGAACGAAGACCATGAAGGAACACTGCCTGCTTCCTCTGGCTCGCTGAGCTACTTATGCAGCCCAGGCCCCATCTGCCTAGGGATGGTACCATCCATGGTGCGCTGGACCCTTCTACATTAATCAGCTGTTAAGAAAATGCCCCGCAGACATGCCCATGGTTTAACTCTTCCCAGGTGATTCTACCTTTGTGTCAAGTTGGCCGCGGAAACTATGACAGATCTTAAAGAATTTTGTAGATAATTCTTCGTATTTTAAGGGTGAGTGGTCATCAGTGTAAAATTAAGATGGAACAGCAATGAAAAGGTGAGTGATAAGAGTCCACAGGCACACGCAATGACAGCTGCGTGTGGAAGGTTATACCATCCGTCTGGATGCCTGAATTTACCAGGATGTGTAGCCCATGGCAGAAGGTGGTCCATACAGAAGCAGGTGTGTCTGTGTGGATTTCATGATGTAAGAGACCAAAGTTATTTGACAAGTTCGTTATGTGGGATATTGGAGTTATTCGAAACTTGGCATCTTTCCCCCAAACACCACCTGGCTGACTTTCCTTTCCATTAATCACTGGATATGACTGTAGTCCCTTCTTAGCAAATGACTAGAAATGAGACTTAGGTGTCACAAGCTATGGATAATATTTTAAGGTTTGTCAACGTCACCAAGTCACCGTCCAAGGTCTTTGTCACTGAATACTTTAACACGCCGAGTCTGTGAGTGCCTACGAGGCTCCTCCCTAGTTAAATCAATGCTTCCTAAAAGATACCTACAGAGATCTTTCTATATGCCGTGTTTATAACCAGGAAAAGCTCAAAATGTGAAATAGATTACTGCATAATTTCTAAGAAGAAATGCTCAGAGTTTAAAACCATAGTCATCAGTACTAAAAAATGCATTGGTGTCTTAAATGCATCGGTTTCTTTCCTTAATGCTTTGCTATAAAATATAAATTCATATTATTAAATATAAAGCATGTTAAATAATGAAAGAAGAAATAGGCATTTATTGGTGGATATATGCACTTTTCTAGCTCCCATTATAACGAGACTTCAATTAAAATCAGTTCAAAAGTGGGTTTATGTTGATAAATTCGGTAAATTGGAGATAGATCAATTGAGCTCATTTGTAACATAACCAGGAAATGTGGTGTTATTACCGTATAAGGAATGTCTTTCAGCCAGCACTCACAAAGCGTCCAGGAAGCCGGATAGCAAGAGTCCCAGGCCACCACATCCAGAGATGTGGTCCCAGATGTTAGTGTCATCTCCTGCCCCAGGGGCTTTGAGATCCTTGCAGGATCCTTGGAAGCTCAAGTCCCCAGTGGCTTCTACCTCTACAGTTGGAAAATGAAAGACCTTCGCCCCTCCTGATACTGGGAGCCAGCCCTGTCTGCACCCGCTCTGCACATGCTCTGAAGCTCAGGGTCTGTCTCCTGCATGGGTTTTCTCTTCTGCAGATGAGAGTCGAGGTTGTGACAAGATGTGCTGGAGCACACTTTAATCCCAGCACTTGGGAAGTGGAAGGGGGAGGAGCAGGAGGAGCAGGAGGAGCAGGTAGGCCTGTACTACTGCTAGTGAGTTTGAGGCCCACCTAAGCTCCACCTAAGGCCCACCTAAATCTCTCTCTCTCTCTCTCTCTCTCTCTCTCTCTCTCTCTCTCTCTCTCTCTCTCTCTCTCTCCTCTCTCTCTCTCTCACACACACACACACACAATCAGAGATCAGAGGATAGTCAACCTTAATTTTCTAGCTTTCCAAAGCTTTATCTTCCTCTTATTATAGTGACCAGCTGGAATTCTAAAAAGAGAATAACAGGAATAACAAGACATTGAGATAATGACTCGACCTTGCTAAAGAATTTCCCCAAAGGGAGATCCAGCTGACTAGTATATCCAACGTCCAGGGATGTCTTCCCCGACCATAAGAATGGCCTGGGAACTAGCTGAGCAGCGGAAAGGAGTCCTTGAACAACTTAAATGCAAGGAACAAAAATATCTGGGTGGCATGCTGGATGGCAGGCAGCTGTGTATATAAGGGTCGATATCAAAATGATCAGGTCCTATTGTGGTGGCGTCAGGCTCTACTGCAGACAGACTTACAGGATGGTGCTATATGCAGACCTATTCCACAGCGTACATGGGCTACTCCTGGGTGGTGCTGGGCGTCTCCCTCAACTTTGACCTCAGATTCAAGAGTTAGCCCAACAGATAATTAGGTGTAGCATGAATCCCAGAGAAAACCATGGGCCTTCCCTGTTCCCTGCTGCACTGGCCGGCTCAGGGAGCCCCTCAGAGAACAGAGTCCAGGTTTATAGCCTGCAGCATGGTTCATAGAGAGAACATCCCGCTTAGCCATGAGCAGGGATGCTGCTAAGACACACCAGCTCAGGGGATGCCTCGTAGCAAGAAGTAAGCTGTGTCGTGAGTTTCCTGAAGTCTCCACGTGAATGCGAGAGGCTCTGCTTCCTTGAGAAGGCAGCCACAGGCATGTGGAGCTGGGAGCAGAGGGTCACTGCAGTCAAGGGCTTCTGAAGTAACCGTGAAAGAAGGGAGAGAGCTGCTCACAAGCTTTATGGCACTTCATAACAGATTTTAGCAAAACTGTTCTTTCACTTGGAGTGAATCCCCTTTCTGTGTCCACCCAGCCCACACACTCCAAGTTTCTGTGACACCGTGTGTCTGTGCATGCCGGTGCAGTTTGTGGGAGTCTTGTCATGGCTGCGTGCAGGCTTGGGTCCTTTCCTGTATGAAGCTTCGTTCTGATTTCCATTCTTTCCCTCATTTCCCTCCTAGGAGGAAGTCACAGGGACACACTGAGCCATGTCTGCACAGCTCTCTAGAGCCATGGTGGGACTTTAAGGGCCCGAGAGGTTCTGCGTCCCATAGGAGGGTCAGGAGCTGGGCTTCTCGGCTGTCCAGGCTCCACACCTAGCACCACACTTGGAGCTTCCTGGAAAGAGTGTCAACGGAACTGAACAGGGGAAAGGTGAACGTGGAATCAGACTGTCCTCTCCCTGCTTTTCCTGTCGCAGACAGCTCTGCTCTCTGGAGCAGAGACGCCATGCTCCTCTCTCCGGGGCAGGCACACGCGATGAAGCTCCGACCCAGGATGGACGTAGGCTAGAATCTCCCTGGTAAGCACACCTCGTGGTGCTACATAGATTATTAGAAATGGGTTAAGAGGCTGAAACTAGTGGGCCAAGCAGTGCTTAAAAGAATACAGTTTGTATGTTGTCATTTCGGGGCATAAGTTAGCCAGGCGGCCAGGGTGCTGGGGACGCAGCCCCACCGCTCCTAACACTACAAAATGGGGGCGGTGGAACTTGTCCCAACCTGCCAGTTCTCCAATGCAGCAAGGAAATGACCTTGTAAAACTTGGAGTATTGTCCTAAATTGAAGCTGCGGGTTTGGGGGGTTTTGTTCTTCTTGTTGTTGCTGCTGTTATTTTATTTTGTGAGCAGTGGTTTCTCATTTAATTTCAGCACTAGAATCTATTACTCCTGTCCCAATTACTGGCTATAACCGTAGTCCTAAAACTGGACTGGGGATGGAAAGCTCATCCACATGTTTGTCTGAGTGTCTTCAGTCTCACTGCTCCTGGTGGTGACACAGCACACCTGGATGCAGGGAGTGCTGGTGTGCACACGGAGAATCCAGTCTCTGGGTGTCATTATCCAGCCAGCGTGTCCATCTTCAGTTGAGACACGCATGTCTATCCCATACCATACGGCATGCTAAAATCACAAGGTGCTCATTGTTCTCTGGAAAAATGTCTCCAAATTGCCTTAATTTTACGTTAATATCTTTTCTAAGACTATAGAGGTTTCTGGCAGAGAGACTTAATTTCCTGTACGGTCATTGAATGCTGTATGATTGGATGGCTATATGGAAAATCTGGACTGTGTGTTCAGGGCCCTTTCTGAGGAATCTCTTAGTGTTTATGAGCCCCCTTCTTCACTTCCATCCATCCAGTCAAATGCAGGAAAACCCAGCCAATTACTGGGGCCCATTTCCTCTCAAAAAAAAAATTAGGTTTTTCTTGGATGGTAACAGAATTTTGTTAACAAAGATCTAAACAAGCATTTTTGAAGTTAGCAAACTGGTCTATGAACAAAAATTCTGTTTTGTTATCCAGCCTGGAACTGTTTTTGAAATATCTTATTCTTGGACCACAAGAAGAATATTTAAAAGCACAAAAGGAGTAAGCGAGCACGTACGAGATATGCTGGGGATTTTATTTTTCATTCAGAGTCTCACTCTTAATATCCTAGACTCATCTTAAAACCACAGTCCTCCTGCCTCAGCCTCCCAAGTGCTGGGATTGCAGGTATGTGAGCTTGACAGAAGAATGGAGAATTCATTTGAACCAGGTGTTATTATTATATAAAAGCAATCTTGCCACATCTGGAGGATAGTTACCTCTTCATTTTTCCCCCAGAAATAGAAATGACTTTAAAGATGTCCAAAGGATCTCAAAGCTAAATGCCTTTTAAAAACCACAAGTGCTCACTCATTACAGAGAATCTGCATCCTCAGGATGCCAGCCACATTAGGCAAAATCAGGATTCAACCGAGCGTCCTCAGGACACCAAGAAGGCTTTCTCACACATCCTCCGGCTCTTTTTGTCTTTCTCGCCTTCGGGTGGATGGATGGATGAGCAAACTTAAGGAGTTAATGGGCAGATAAAGGCTGAGATGCAAAGGACTGTGATGTTAAGAGTTAAAAGACTCGGGCTCCCTGCTCCTCCTTAGCCACCGTTCCCCCTGTGAACTTTCAGCGCTTCATTCTTTCCTGGAATAGGAAAGGGGGAGGCCAGGGAAGGCTGCCTCCTGCTCCATTGACTCCAGCCACCCTGCAAGCAAGTTTAATGGGTTAGAACTTAACACCAGTGACAGCGGCTAGCAAAGGTTTCCAGGGCAGAGGAGACTCCCCGCTGCTCAGGCAGCTTCCATTTCCTTCCACTCCCTTTTTCTCTTATCTGTGGACGCTTCCATGACAATCAAGGGGGACCCCATTAGGCCACAAAGCCCAGGGATGATAGAAGTGAAGGAAGCCTCATTAGCAAGGGGCTAGGGTCGGTGGGGACTAGAAGAGCTACCTCTAATTACTGCAGGCTTAACAGTCCATGACCAGGGAACAGATAAACTCTTGAAGAGAAAAATCAAATTTCCTTTAAACTCCCTGTCGCTCAGTTTGTCACTGGCATCTGCCCTCCAAGTCACACACATCTGCTACATCTGACTTCTCTTTGCAACATTTCCATATAGTGTTTTGTCAACTAAACAGCTGTCCAGGACACACAGGAAGAATTCCTAATGGATGAAGCATGAAGCCGGTTCTTTCCAGTGAGGACAAGAAGGGACTTTGCCCTCCTCCAGTCTCCCTAGCTCATGCTTGTAATCTGTGTATCGTAATCATCATCATTTTAGATAGGGTCTCAGCGTGTGTGTGTGTGTGTGTGTGTGTGTGCGTGTGTGTATGTTCATGTGTGTGTGTATGCAGTTGTACATGCCTGTGTTCCTATGTGCAAAGGTCAGTGGTCTTGCTCATTTTAGATAGGGTCTCAGTGTGTGTGTGTGTGTGTGCATGTGTGTGCAGTTGTGCACGCTTGTGTTTCTGTGTGCAAACGCCAGTGTATGTGTGTGTGTGTGCATGCCTGTGTTCCTGAGTGCAAAGGCCAGTGTGTGCGTGTGTGTGTGTGTGTGTGTAGTTGTACATGCCTGTGTTCCTTTGTACAAAGGCCAGTGGTCTTGCTCATTTCTTGATAGGGTCTCAACATGTATTTGTGTGTGTGTGTGTGTGTGCGCGCGCGCACGCGCAGTTGTACATGCTGTGTTCCTGTGTGCAAAGGCCAGTGGTCTTGCTTATCTTAGATAGGGTCTCAGTGTGTTTGTGTGTGTGTGTGCAATGTGCACGCCTGTGTTCCTGTGCGCAAAGGTCTTACTCTGTCACTTTCTACCTCTCCCTGAACCTGAAACTAAGCTGATGTACAGCAAACCCCAGAAATCCTCCTGCCCCTCTCCCAGCAGTGCTGGGATCACAAGCCATCCTTTATGGTACTCTTGGGTACTAGGATCCAAAGGCAGGTTCTCACACTCATAGTAAGCACTCTTAGGAGTCGTACCTCTAACCCCATAGGTTGGTGAGTGTTTACAAGTCCCCATAGAACCTGTGCACCATTTACAAAACACAGAGTGCCTTGCCTGTTTGCTTCCCAGGTACTGAAACATTCCCACAAGCAAGGTAACTGAAATTGGTGGTAATTTGACCTCCCCTCTGATGACTTGAGGGGAACTCAGTCTGGTCCAGGCCTCTGTCCTGGCTTGAGAGACAGCTGATTGTGATCTGCATCTGTGTGCTTGGTTGATAGCAAGGCCACTCCAATCCATGCTCACAGCTTTGCATGGCTTTGCCTCTGTGTCTGTGTCTCTGGTGGCTCCCTCCCGTCCTGTAAGGACACCACATAGATTATATAGTTTTACTCCAGTATTTGCAAATGAGGTAACAGGTCCTAGAAGTGGGGTACTAGGGTGGGGACTTCTGTACCTTTTGAAAGTGCTCCAGATAACCCATCATCTTTTCTTGTGGTTTCTACTCTCACAGCCAAGGTGACACATCTGACCTCTGGAAACGTGTTTTCTTTTTAGATTCATTTAAAGTGGACATTTCAAATCTCCTAGTCCTGGGCTAAGCACATAGACTCGTTAATGTAAGTTATTAATTAGTTAACAGCTCAATGGGGAAGAATAATGATGTGTGGGGGGATTACTCAATTTGTAAATTAACATAGCAAGTCATTATTCCTTAGATGTTCGAAAGTCACTCTAAAAACAGTAACAGATTGATCAGAAACAAAGAGCTCTTGAGAGAAGCTGAGAGTCTGGGCATGCCGACCACAAACTGAGTTTTGGGGAAACCTACTGGAGTCGTCAATATGGGCGTCTCTCTCAGGAGAGAGTGGGGATCAGCTAGTAGGCCCACGTGATTCATATCAGTTAACGGAAGCCAGTCACACTTACAGAGTAGGGGTACCCTGTTTCATCAGAAGAAAGCAAGGCTCAACCTTGGTGCCAGGGAAGTTGTAATTAACGTCCTAGTGGTCACAGCCACAGCCAATGAAAGAGCAGCCAGGCCTTGTCAGCACAGCAATTAGCCCACACAGGCTGAGTAAACAGAGGGAGAAGCGACTTTCCAATGGCTTTTCCCATTCTACCACTTAGAATGGTGTCAAACACCCTACAATGAAGACTTACCTAGCAGTGAGTGACACAGGTCTCACTAAACCCCACAATGGCTTCCTCAGTAAACACTTCCTGGGTTTGAGTGCCACACACCCAGTGGGTGGGAATGAATGTCAACAGTAAGTGATACAGATCCTGAGGTTTTGTGTATCTGTGCTGTGTGAATGCTTCGGCAGGATGAACTGAGGCTCCACTGGAGAGCCAGTCTGCTCTGCACGGTCCTACCCATCCATAAAGGCAACCTTCAAACCAAGAGTGAGGGGCAGCTGTCCCTCCTCTGCATACAAATGCGTGGGGGTGGGTGCAGCTAAAATGGAGCAGGAGGGATTTAAGTCCTATGGGCTTAACGTGCTATCAAGGGCAACAGGAATTACTTAACAGAAGCAAGAAGCAGCAAAGGCTATCTTGTTGTAGGCTGCTAGAAGTACAACCACAGTGCTCCAAATGAAGACAGGTTTGTTCTGGGCTCTTCTGGGAATTCTTGTGTCTTGGGACCGCAAAGACGTGAAACACGGAAAGGGCGAGAAGTCATACAGCGCTCTGACTGTAGCAAGACAAATCCTAGAGACTTGGTTCCGATTCAGGTATCACAGCTGTTTTTCACAACCACCTCCTGTGTGGGAACCACTACAACAAAGCAATTTGGTTACCACAGGAAAGACTAACAAAAAGCTGTATTTAGATATCAAAATGACCCGTCTCATGCCATTTCCTAGAAACTGCTTCCAGGGCTTGAGGTGGGGCAGGGGTGGGGGCTTACCTGCCCATAAAGTGCTTTCAGAACAAGCATAAGGACCTGAGTTCAGATCTGGCACCGACATCAGAAGCTGGGCATGGCAGGGTATTTTTGCAATCCCAGACATTAGGGTTGAGGGTAAACAGGAGATTCTCTGTGGTATGCTGGGTACCAATCTAGAAAAACAGCAGTGAGCTCCAGGTGCAGTAAGAGACCCTGTCTCAAGGGAATAAGGGAAACTGGGAGAGGTAGAAATCTTAACTCCTTCCCTCTGCTTATGCATGTATGTGTGCACACACATACAACATGCATACATACACCACACACAAAACTGGGCTCAGTGGTTCATGCTTAGAGTCTCAACACCAGAGTGGTGGAAACAAGTGAGGCCCTGAAGCTTGCTGGCCAGCCAGTTTATCAGTCAGGTTCAGTAGAAGACCCTGTGATTTGGGAGGTCCTTCTGTCTGTGTCTTGCTTTTATTAGTTAATGGATAAAAAACTGCTTTGAGCCTATGACAGGAAAGAACAGAACTAGGTGGAGAAAGCTAGGCTGAATGCTGGGAGAAAGAGGGCGGAGTCAGAGAGAAGAGATGGATGTGAGTGGATCCTGGACATTAGACACGGATGTGAGTGGATCCTGGACATTAGACATGGATGTGAATGGGTCCTGGACATTAGACATGGATGTGAACGGGTCCTGGACATTAGACATGGATGTGAGTGGATCCTGGACATTAGACATGGATGTGAACAGGTCCTGGACATTAGACATGGATGTGAACGGGTCCTGGACATTAGACATGGATGTGAACAGGTCCTGGACATTAGACATGGATGTGAACGGGTCCTGGACATTAGACATGGATGTGAACAGGTCCTGGACATTAGACATGGATGTGAGTGGGTCCTGGACATAAGACATGGATGTGATCAGGTCCTGGACATTAGACATGGATGTGATCAGGTCCTGGACATTAGACACGGGTGTGAGCAGGTCCTGGACATTAGACACGGGTGTGAACAGGTCCTGGGCATTAGACACTAATGTGAGTGGATCCTGGACATTAGACATGGATGTGAGCGGGTCCTGGACATTAGACATGGATGTGAACAGGTCCTGGACATTAGACACGGATGTGAGTGGGTCCTGGACATTAGACATGGATGTGAGTGGGTCCTGGACATTAGACATGGATGTGAGCGGGTCCTGGACATTAGACACGGATGTGAGCGGGTCCTGGACATTAGACACGGATGTGAGTGGGTCCTGGACATTAGACACGAATGTGAGCGGGTCCTGGACATTAGACATGGGTGTGAACAGGTCCTGGACATTAGACATGGGTGTATTTGCCGAGCTAGAATTCAGTTTTGCTTTAGTTTGGTTGTGACTGTGCCCTAGTTCTTCCCTCTTAAAATAAACAACTATTCAGCTTATTTTTGATTCTGTGGGAGTTCCCAGTTGAGAGCCCTAGGACTTAAAAAGATTTTAAGAGACTTTGAACGAGGCTGTGGTGGCACACACCTTTAATCCCAGCACTCAGGAGGCAGAGACAACACACACCTTTAATCCCAGCACTCAGGACGCAGACACAGGCTCAAACTCCGAGTTTGAGGCCAGGCTGGTCTACAGAATGAGTTCTAGGACACTCAGGGCTATACAGAGACCCCTGTCTTGAAAAACGAAAACAAACCATCAAATAAAACACCCACTTATGCACACACACACAAACCGAGTGTTGCAAACTGGAAAGTGGTAGGACTGTTTACAATTATAAAATGTTTTATATTGTGATGTTTATAATATGTGTGATTTTGGGTATGAAGAAGAAAGAAAGGGATGTGGTTTAACAGTTGAATATTTATGTGTCAAGTTAACTAAGCATCAGTTGTTCTGGTGAGTTTTATATCAGCTATAGTCATCAAAGAGATGGGAGCCTCAATGGGAAAATGCCTTCATAAGATAGGGCGTTTTCTTAACTAGTGACTGATAAGAGGGGCTAGCCCATGGTTGGTGGTGCTATCCCTGGGCTGAAGGTCCTGGGTTCTATCAGAAAGCAGGCTGAGCAAGTCATGATGAACAAGCCAGTTAGCAGCACTCAAGACTCCTGCCTCTGAGATCCTGTCCTAACTTTTTTCAATGATGATAGTGATGAGGAAACCCAGGCAAATAAACCCCTTCCTCCACATTTCACTTTTTGATCATGGTGTTTTATCTCAGCAACAGTAATTCTAACACACACACACACACACACACACACACACACACAATTAAGGAGAAAACAACAGGATAATAAAACTTGGAGGGCTTCTTTGGGAACTGGCACGTAAAATTCAGAACAAAGTCCTGTGCCATCAGCAGGATGTGGGTTCTGGAAGGGCTTGGGAACATGTAGTCCTACAGAGAAAAGATCCAAATCAGAGGCCCAGAATCTAGTCTCATGTTCAAGTGATACAAAGAACACCTTCACCATGTGTCCAGCTGCCTTTCTCCAGTTCAGTGGGAAAGGTTCTGTTGAGTCTGAAGTTTTCTTAGACTCTCAGGGGAGAAGCTGGGCATAATTCATGCATCTTTGAGTTCACGCTCTTAAAGACTTGGCTGAGAAGAGCTTGTCGGTGAAGGCTGAAGAAAGATTCAGATGTCACAGAGGGGAGCTGAAGGTTCAGGGGGACACTGGACTTTATCCAGCAAACAGAGGCCGCCATGGCAAGGTTCCAAACAGTGTACTGCGAGGCAAGTGACAACTGAGGTCGGCAAAGATCACATGGTGGCTGTGTGGAGAGTGGACGGTGAAAAGGCAGGAGGACAGCAGCTGTCTTGGGTACCCGGAGCTCACATCACTACTGGGGGCCTTCTGTGCTCCTGAAGATGAGTGATGATGGCGCCAGGGCTGCTGGAATGGGACGTGATGAGAAACATCAAGTGGGAAATGGAGCTGGAGTGAGCAGAGAATCGGGCTTGATTATCAGCCAGATCTGGGGCCAGGTGAGAAAAGACGAGAGAAAGTCATAAATCAAATATGACTCCTGAGAAATCCATGATTGGGGGTGTCATTAAAGAAATTCTGGGATGTCTAGAGAAGCGGAGGACTGAGGATGGGAGAGACATGAGCTGACAGCTAAACCTATGAGCCTTGAGCTCAAAGGAGAGGCAAAGCCTGGTTATTTCAATAAGAGAGTCATCAAGCATATTAAAGCACTTAAGCCACACAACTGGAGGAGATCCCCTGTCAGTTTCTCTTTGAAAGTCCCTCAAACACATCTCTTCCTCCGATTTCTGCTGCCATTAATCTTTGTTTCCCAGAAGATCTGATGCAGTATTTCTGTACGCAGTGTGTAGTCTCGCTCCTTGGCAATCTTTCTTATACATAACTGGACCATTCATCTTCCTGTTATACAAATTAGATCACTCTTCTCTTCAATAAAAAACCAAGTGCTTATTATGTGCAAATCCCTCTGTTCAGGGCTTCGGATGATTCAAAGAAGAGTAAGAAATGGATCCTGACATTGGAAGTTCATAGTCTATAGAAATGATGTATCTGTTTAAAAAAAAAAAATCATGCTTCAGTGTAGAAAGTGACAGGGCCATAGAAAAAAAAACAAGGAGGAAACAAACATTGTAAGCATTTTTGGGGGAAGATGACAAGAGGCTTTCAATATCATGGAGACAGGAAAGTTTGTGCAGAAGGTCATGTTTCAGTTGGAAAAGGATTACAAAATGGTGCCTTCACCCTACTGCTGAAAAGTCTTGGTCCCAGTCTCTCAGCGTCTCCCTTTATGTGGCCGTTCTTCCACTTTCTGACATTAAACACTGGGATTTTTTTTTTTTTGAGAATTCAGTGTTAGATCTTTTCTGGACACAGCAGTCCCTGTCCAGAAGTGTAATGTCACGATACATTTCCACCACGATACTGTCTGTCCAAGGCAAGCCTGATCCCTGCAGGGTCCCCTGAAAGCTAGATCTATGGCTGTCAAATCAACATTCAAACTCTGCTTTTCCCATTTGCTTTCTGGCTCTCACCTCTCTGGAATCCATCTACCCACTTCTTCCAGTGACAGACACTCATCCTGTGGTTATCCCACCACTTGGATTAAAAACAATCCCCTTACACATGTGATTCCCCGCAGTTGTAAATGTCTACCTGGCTATCTCACTCTATGGATTTCCAGTGTTTCACAGGTGGGAGGCCTCAGCTGCACAGGCACTTAACTGGACTTGGTATCTCCTAAGAGACACATCTCGGAGCATTCCTTGAGGCTTAGTTATAGAAGAAAGATCTGCCCTGATTGTGGGCAGCAGCATCCCGTGGACTATCCAGGGTCAATGAAGAGATATCAGAAAGCCAACTGAATGCCAGCACTTTCTCCTCTTATACTGAAACGTGAGGAGCCCTAGGTAACTGTTACTTCTGCCTCCGTGCTTTCAATGGTAAGCCAAAATACTCTCTTCCTTCCTAAGCTGCTTCTGTGCGTATTATGTCACAGCCACAACAAAAGTAACTCATGCACTGCATGAAATGTTAACTTAAGGAGACTGCTCTGCCCCTCGGGACTTCCTGCCTTATACTCCGCACTTTGTCCTTTTCCTTCAGTGGACTACTTCTCTGTGAGGGCAACTCTTACGATGGAAGCATTTAATTGGGGTTTGCTTATAGTTTCCGAGGCTTAGTCCATTATTGTCTCAGCAGAGAGCACGGCAGCACACATGGTGCCGGAGCTGCAGCTGAGAGCTGCATCCTGGTCTATAGGCTGGGGGAGGTGGCTAGCATGCACCCCAGGGACACACTTCCTCCAACAAGGCCACACCTCCCAATCCTTCTCCAATAGTGCCACTCCTTGTTGACTGAGCATCCAAATCTCTGAGCCTATTGGAGCCATTGTTATTCAAACTACCACAACACCGAATGCAGAAGTTAGTGTAGCTATATCCCTCTTATTTTCCTATCTGAAAAATCAACATATGTCTTGCCATGTCTACCATAAGGTTCTGGAAGTAAAGACATATTCAAATCATACATTTAAAATTAGTGATTATCCAGCAATGCATTGGTATTCATGTTTGGGAAATTCTCAACTAGAGAATACTTCGTTCCTACTTGACATTGGATAAAAGGAAGTTACCATTCTCAAATGTGGACTCTCCAAAGAACTAAGATAGGCTGCTTCTGCTTTCCTGGTCTCCGCGGGAACGGTGGTTCTATATGGCAGATTTCCGGAAGTGTTTTGCAAACGCCAAGCACATAGCCATCATCTCAGGGGCTGGCGTTAGTGCGGAGAGCAGGGTTTCAACTTTCAGAGGAGAAAATGGCAAGCCCAGGACCCGGCGACTCCGCAGGCCTTTGCCCGCAACCCATCACAGGTGTGGGAGTTCTACCACTACCGGAGGGAGGTCATGAAGTGCAAGGAACCCAATCCTGGGCACCTGGCCATTGCCCAGTGTGAAGCCCGGCTACGTGACCAGGGCCGACGGGCTGTAGTCATCACTCAGAACATCGATGAGCTGCACCGCAAGGCTGGCACCAAGAACCTGCTGGAAATCCACGGGACCTTGTTTAAAACTCGGTGCACCTCATGCGGCAATGTCGCTGAGAACTACAAGAGTCCGATTTGTCCAGCGTTAGCAGGAAAAGGGGCTCCAGAACCAGAGACCCAGGACGCCAGAATCCCAGTTGACAAACTTCCCCGGTGTGACGAGGCCGGATGCGGTGGCTTGCTGCGACCTTATGTGGTGTGGTTTGGAGAAAACCTGGATCCTGCTGTTCTGGAGGAGGTGGACAGAGAGCTCGCCCTCTGTGACCTGTGTCTAGTGGTGGGAACATCCTCTGTGGTCTACCCAGCTGCCATGTTTGCCCCTCAGGTGGCCTGCAGGGGAGTCCCAGTGGCCGAGTTTAACACGGAAACCACCCCAGCCACCAACATATTCAGGTTTCATTTTCCAGGACCCTGTGGGACAACACTTCCTGAAGCCCTTGCTCCTCATGAAACTGAAAGGGTTTCTTAATTGTCCTGTGGAAAGAAGAGAAGATTGTGTAGCTCATAACCAGGGCACTAACAAGAGAAGAGGTTTTGTGGATGACAAGCTGAACTTTGGAAAACCTAAAAATACCCTTTGAGCCCCTAGACGATCTGTGAAGGGATTGGGCATTAAACACCAACAGCAAATGTGTTTTCTTTGGAGAGGCTGATGGATTGTCAAGTTCTTCCATCTTATTTGATTTCAACTGAAATATGAGTATTTTGGATTTGCTATTCTTGGTCAATTACTGGGAGGGAAAAATTTGTACTTAAATTGCTTGAGAAGAAGGTGATTATACA
Source organism: Microtus pennsylvanicus (assembly GCF_037038515.1). Lineage (NCBI taxonomy): Eukaryota > Metazoa > Chordata > Mammalia > Rodentia > Cricetidae > Microtus > Microtus pennsylvanicus. The sequence goes on along the minus strand of NC_134587.1, from coordinate 56,878,708 downwards.
AACTGTTTGTTTGTATCTTGGGCAAAAATAAAAATAGAGAATTAAAACCCTAAAAGTTAAAATCTAAAAAAAAAAGATAGGCTTATCTGATTTTGAGCACCGTAAATAATTAATCTTAAATTGTTTGCCGTCAGGCTAACGGGATCTTCCTGAAGTGACAGCAGCTCCCATGACTCCCCATGGCCAGGTGGTGAGGGAATTTGAATCCCATCTAGGGAGGACAGCTTGAGAATATGTGGCTGTAACTTTCATAAAAGAATGTGTATGAAAAAGAAACAGGCATCCTGAACATCTTCAGATAGGAAGGGACGAAGACAGAAGAGGATTAGACCGCCTCTAAAGGTCTCCAAGGAACCTTTCTGGAGATAATAAATGCCAAAGAAGGGGGGGGGTCAATATTTACTTAAAATAAAGGAGAACTGAGAATATCCAGAGATTTCCACCGGCAGAATGAATGGAGCTACTGAGTCTCCTTTTATTTGGTGCAGTCAAGAAGTTATGTAACTCTTCACAATGACTCGTGGGGCCTCTAACTTAGCAAGGCTACACCTAGTATTTTTCCAGCCCTAAGAAGACTTGATTCTACCATAAAAATGGGAAAAAATGCACAGATCACTTCTCACATGCAGGGTCCTGTTCTACACATTTTATATGCATTACCTCATTTCTTTGACTCAATAACTATTATTACATCCATGACTAAAGACAAGAAAACTGAAGGAGAGAGACATTAAATAATTTGCTTTGGTTCCCACAGTTAATAAGTATTTGATACCAGGAAATCTTTTTCCAGAAACTAGTCTTTTATTTTGTCTTTCATAATTCCATGACAGATCTAAGTCCAAAGTGGGAGAGGCCCTACCTAATAAAGGGAACAATAGGTAAGGGAAGTTATCGTAGGATTATGTGAAGACAATGCCATTTTGCAAGCCAAAAGGAACAGACATTAGGGAATGAGAATTTTAAAACCTGGTTCTGGACATTTCTTAGTCCCATGTGACAGAGACAAGGCAGGGGCCTCTCAAATGTGTAACCTATCTTATATTTAGAGAACCATATATTTTTCTTATAAACTAAATCTTGTGCACCATGCCCACCATGGAGATGAAACCCTGGAGTCTACTACTTTTGCAAAGTTGGTGTAGGCACTCTCTCGAACCAAGAGAGCACACAAGGGAGCAACAGATGTGATGTGGGGTGCTTCTGATGGTAGGAAGAAGAGATGCATGTGGAGAATCATGGGGGAACAGGAGAGAATCAAGAAGCCTCAATGTGGGGCATCAGAGCTGAGCTTTAGGGAACTTGGTGGAAACAGCCAAGTATGTGGAACCTGGTGTTGAACACAGAAAGTGTCTTGCTCTGCTCCCATTCTGATCTCTGGGAAGACACTGTTCCATGGAATGTGCCTGCATCTATCGGCACAGGGAGAAGAGTGGAGGAGAGCCACTGGTGGGGACTAGAAGTTTCGGAGCATTCTTGAAGCAGGACATGGAAAGTCACCTGTGAAGAGGCAGAAGGGCCATGTAGAGACCCCTTCTTGAGAAGTGAGATTACCCATAGAAGCAAGGATATGGCACCCAACCCATGAGGAGGTTGGAGAGCTCAGCTGAGACCCACAGATGCTGTGCACCAGCAAGAGCAAGTACAAAGGCAACATATGTTGGAGGAGGCCACTTGTTGGTTTCCCGGCTGCTCAGCCCTGAAATAATCACACAGAAACTGTATTATTTAAATCACTGCTTGGCCCATTATCTCTAGCTTCTTATCAGCTGACTCTTACATATTAATTTAATTCATTTCCATTAATCTGTGTATCACAACATGGCTGTGACTTACCGGCTAAAGTTCCAGTGTCTATCTCTGGTGGGGCTACATGGCATCTCTCTGACTCAGCCCCCTTTTTCCCAGCATGCCATTTAGTTTTCACTGCCTACCTAAGTTCTGCCCTATCAACAGGCCAAGGTAGTTTCTTTACTCATTAATGGTAATCACAGCATACAGAGGGAAGTCCCACATCAAACATGAATCTCATTAACGGGGATAATGTCTAGTCCTCACTGTCAGCTTGATCAGGTATTCAATCAATTAGGAGATACACCTCCAGGAGTATCTCTGAGAGCATTTCTACCATGCTGAGTTTGGATAGTACCACATCATAGCTTGGTATGAATAAAAAGGGGAAGGGAAAAGTCAACTGAGTGTCAGCATCCCCCATCACTGCTTCCTGAGTCCACAAGATGTAAGGGTCCTACCCACACCTTCCCACAGCTCTTCGATCACTGAGATGAATAACGAAAGCAGCAGGGAAGACTGGAAGCATTGGCCATGACCAATGGGAAGAGAAGCAGCGCACAGGTGCCTGATTCCATCTGTAGACTTTGGAAGGCACAGGTGACAGTAAGGCACAGCCTTCAAGATACAGGAGTTTAGGGGTCAGAGCCCAGGCTGGCACTTGAGATTGGTACCATTATCATAAAATGAAAGCTATTTTCTTTACCCAGGTACTATCTTGGAGTAAAGGACCACGCAGACATACTTGAATAAAAATAATGATAAAGATTTATACATACATAAATGAAGTTAGGCAAGGCACTCGGGAGGCAGAGGCAGGCGGATCTCTGTGAGTTCGAGACCAGCCTGGTCTACAGAGCTAGTTCCAGGACAGGCTCCAAAAAGCCACAGAGAAACCCTGTCTCGAAAAAAAACAAAAAAACAAAAAAAGGAAAAGCTAATTCAGAGTAATGGCATTGCTTCTTTAGTTGATGATTTAGAATAGACTCCCTTTTCCATCCATCAACACGTGTAGTTAAGAAGGCAAATGGCAAACTGTCGAGAGTAGTTATAATTTGCATTTGAACCTTAAAGTTAAATTTCTTGAACTATTTATACATGGAAGTTAACTTATAAAGATATTTAATTGATTTAGAAGATGTTTCTTCTGGTTTGAAACAAATCTAATAGAAAAAAAATCAAATCTGCAAAAGCGTCTAGTCCAGTAATGATGGTGAGAGGTAAGGCCCTCAGACTTGATTGCCCCTTGCTTCTGACTCTTGCCTGTTGCTGGCTCCCTGGGGACTAGCATCAAAAGTAAATTTTAGTTCCTGGTCCTTTCTGATTTAACATTTGCCAAATGAGTTCTGAGCTGGAACCCGCCGAGTCACCCAGCCATCTCATTACAATTTACCCCAGAGCATCCTTGACCTCACATATGTCATTAAAGGTGTGTGGACACGGTAAAGATAACTACTTTAATCTTGTAACAAGCACTTCTATTCACTGCCTCCTTTTAAGTTAGTGCACATGCTTCAAAATCCCACATAGAACAGTGTGTTGGAAAAAAATACCTGAAGTAGGAACAGGCCATATATGCATTTTAAATAAATTACAAGGGTTTTTAATTTCATACATTGGAGTTGTTGTAATTTGTTCAGTCCATAAAATTTGGGGCTAATACAATACAAAGGATAGTGAAAAATTATAGATAAACTCAATCCTCACAATCAGCTAGATTCTGAAAAACATTTCACTATAACACAGCCTGACCTCAAAACCGCAATCTGTTGCTTTCCCTCAAGATGTCTAAGCAGGAAACGTTGTGCCCCCTGGGAACCTTAGTGATTGCCAGTAGAGTTAGTGTCCTATGCTTTGACGGACCTTAATACACAAAATAGTTAACCAAAATATTAATAAGAAGAACAATATCATAGGAAGAAAGTTGAAGGGAATGTTGTTAAGTTTTGTTGATGTTTGGGGGAAGCCAGAAATAACATATGTGTAAATTCTTGACGTTGTGTACGCATTTAGAATACAAATTGAACAAGATGAGCATCTCAAATCCTGTCTTGACTTTCAGTGAGGCCAGTTTCACAGTGATAAAGAATCAACATGCTTAGGAGAAAATCGAAACCTCCATTAGATGAAGGCATGATCAACCCAGGTCCAGATGCTCGAAGGGCTAAGGGGGTGTATACTGTATGTGCTTCTCTGATCCAGCTAGTTAAAAATTAAATTTGAGCTACCTAATCTTTGAGGAACTCTGGGCACTGGAGGAAAAGGGGGGGAAGGTGACTGTTAACAGTAAGACTAAATACAACTGAAAAGAGATTATTAAAAATTACACAGGAATTTTTTTCATATATCCACAGTTTTGATTAGCCCATCCGTGACTCATGTCTTCTATTACCCCACCCCATCCCTGCTTCCATTTTAAACCCTCGGTGTCCTCTCTCTTCTTTTATTCAATGTGCTCTTCTGTTCTGTGGTGATGAATGAGAAATGTTCCCGATTGTCTCAGCATTTAAACTCATCAGTTGGTGGCACCCTATGAAGGTTTAGGAGGTGTGACCTTGTTGGAGTAAGTACGTCACTGGAGATGACAGTTTCAAGTTTAAAGACTGGTGAAATTTCGACTTTTTCTCTTTGCTTCACACTTGTGGTTCAAAATATGATCCCTACACTTCCTGTTCCTGTGGTCATGCCTATATTCTGCCATCATGAACTCTAAGCTTCTGGAACCATAAGCCCAAATAAACTCTTGTTTCTGGAAGTTTCCTTGGCTGTGGTGTTTTATCTCAGCAATCGAGAAGTAACCAATACATCACCCTTCTGATTATATTTTTAATTGAGTTGCAAGAGAGTAGGATGCCGTATGGCTTCTCCACACACCTTTGGTTTTTGTTAATCTTCTCCACAACTCCCTCATTCCCTGTACTTGTTTAACCTTTTCCAGCCCCAGTATCCTCCCTCTCTATTTTCATCATGTGTTTTCTACCATCCTCCCTCCCCTTAAGGTGCCCCCCATGAAGCCTTTGTTGTTTCTTGGCTTCCACGTGTATTCTGTGTCAAACACACAGAACAAAAGATTTGAAGTTGGAATGCAGATATGAGAGAGAAAATAACACAGAGAGCTGAAATAAAACACAGAGCTGAAATCCTCAAATAATAAATAAATGCATTGCTTACAATTATGCATGAACTCCTAGAAAAGGAGTTTCTGTCATTCTCCAGCAAGCTTTCTTTATTCCCTTTCTAGAAACATCTATCAACAGACCATAATATTGCCTAAATAATGTTAACAATATACAAAAAGGTAGATTGTAGTGCCATTTTGAACAAGGTCTTATTCAAAAGGAATAATAATTCCTAAAATGCATTGACTAATCAGTTGCTCTTAGCCTAAAGTAATACATGAAATAGAAATCTGTAAGACACATCTTTATCCCTATATAGAGGGGAAGCTCATGTCTTGCAATTTATTTTTTAAGAAAGTCAGGTTCTTCTGACAAATGTATCAATAGAATTAGCAAAAGCAGTTTACAAAGTGTTGAGTCACCTTCATTATTGTGTTTTAGAAACTTAATCTGAAAGAACATAAATAAGAAAGCTAACTCATGAGTTTGAATTGTAGTATCAGGATTTCTCCCTATTTTTTCTCTCTGGCTGAGACACTGAAGCTACCCATGGTTGTCCTGGTACACAACTGCTTCAGTGGTTCACTGTGTCAGGTAACATTGTTTCTTCTGATAGTCCAGGGGACTTTGTGCAAAGTACTGGTTGTGATCTGTTGAGCTGCAATGTTTTAAGTAACTGAGGTGGGGGTAATAGGGGCTTCTCTTACCAGTCAGAGTGAAGGTCAACTGTATACCAGAAGAAAAGACCAACAGAGAAAGTGAAGTCCAACTGAACCATGTAGGACATGCGAAACATCACAGGGTGTACCAGGTCAAGAAGGGAAAGTCAAGATGGCAGGGAAATGGAGGAGTACAAACACAAAAGAGCAGTTGAAAACCATGACTGGGTAGACCAGATGGCTCAGTGGATAAAGGCATTTGCCAATAAACCTACCACCTGAGTTCAATGATTCCTTTCACATGGTGAAAGGAGAAAGCTGATTCCTCTGAGTTGTCCTCTGGCTTTTACAAATGTATGCATGTGTAAGGGCATGCACACAAATACTAACACACAAGCACATGCACACACACACAAACTATATATATTTATATCTATATACATATATGTATACATGTATAATTAAAATTATGTGTATATGTATAATATGAATATATTGTGTGTATAAATTATGCATATGTTATATGTACATATATACCTACATATACACATAATTTAAAACTAGCCAGCACACTTGTCCATTAACTGATGAGTAAAGGTCAGAGGTCTTGCCAGGATAGTCAACTGCTTTGGGGAGCCTGACTACCTGGACTCCACTTAATGTTAATCCCTATGCTAGGGTCCAAAATCTCATGTGCATTAAATACCCAAAGAACATTTTTGTAAGAAAATAGCTTTATGTGTATATGTGTTTGCCTGCATGTGCATATGTGCAACATGTGTGTAGAGCCTATAGAGGCCAGAAGAGGGCACAGGATACCCTGGACCTGGAGTTATAGATGGATGCGTGCACTGCCATGTGTTCGCTAGGACTCAACCCTGGGTTATCTGCTAGAGCAGCAAGTTTTCTTAACAGCTGAGCCTTCCCTCCGATCCCAAGAAGAACATTTTAATGACTACAAACCAAAGTAGTCTGTGGTGTTTTGAAACAATGAAAACAAACAGAAGCAACTATAAGTCACGACCAACTAACATACTAACTGACAGAGGGCAGAAATATTTACCCACAGTGCAGCAAGGAGGCATGGATAGGAGGCTTAAACCCTTCCTGCCTGGCTCTGTGGCCTCGGGATTCCAGGAAAGAACTGATGTTCAGTTAGAAACTCTCCAGAGAAGACAAATATGGTGTCGTGAAGGCTGGGGTATGTTCTAAGAGGGAACAAAGAAGGACAGGTGACCCACTGAAGTTGGTGAGGGCAAGCATGTTGTTGAGCGAAGGAGTGTCAGCATCTCACTTAGCTGGTCTGGGGTTAGAAATTTCTATTTCAGGTACTGGAAACCAAGCAGATGACAAAGCTAGGGACCTGCAGACTAAACGCTACAGTGTGTCTCCTATGGTTTATTCAGACTAAAGGCTACAATGTGTCTTACTGTGGTTCATTCAGACTAATGGCTACAGTGTTTCTCACCATGGTTCATTCAGACTAAAGGATACACTGTATCTTCCTATAGTTCATACAGACTAATAGCTACAGTGTATCTCACCATGGTTCATTCACACTAAAGGATACACTGTATCTTCCTATAGTTCATTCAGACTAATGGCTACAGTGTGTCTTCCTATGGTTCACAGAGACTAAAGGCTACAGTGTATCTTCCTATAGTTCATGCAGACTAAAGGCTAGAGTGTATCTTCCTATGGTTCATGCAGATTAATGACTGCTGTACATCTTCCTGAGGTGCACAGGCCTGTGGTCAGCGTGTGAATGTGGAGACTCCCAAAGAGTCCCAGGAAAGAAAAAAGGAGGGAGGACTAGGGCAAGGCAGATGGAGCCAGAGACTCCTCGTGGGTGATAATTTTGAGTGCTGTTGAGGCCAAGAATGAGATTGTGGGAGAACACTATAGAGCCAAGTGAAAGAATCTTTGTGGAGCATGGGGAGCCAAGCAACTTGAATTCTAGCTAAGGGGCTAGACATATTCCTGGATCTGGAAGCCATGGGATGATGTCAGGACTCAAAGTGGAAAAGTGTGAGTCAGAAACCAAAGTATGCAGTGATTTGAGGGAAGTCATTTGGAATAATGGTCGTTAACAATAGAAGAAAAGGTTTGATGAGGCGGGACCTGAAGGCAGGAACCTCAAAGAAGAAGGGTGTGTAGAGAGTGAACTAATTAATAGTCAATGAAATAAGAAGGGCAGTGGTTTTTAAACAGTGTTATAAAGAAAGAGCACAAAGTTACAGTTTTAGAAGCCAACATTTGAAATGAGTCTGTGGAGCTGAATTCATGGTATAGACAGAAGCAGTCCTGGTCTGAGATTCTGGGAGCGACTTCTGAGCTTGCTGAGGTGAGCCTCCAGTAACTTCCCATATCCACCCCTTGTGTAGTGACTCCATAATTCTTGGCCCTGCATCTTTGGTCATGAGGATTCTTCCTCTGTGTTTACATGTGCCCTTGGATCTCCCTCTAATTCCAGTTTATGTAGAGATATGGCTATGCTTGGCACCTGCCTGGGTAAATGACCCAGAGTAATCTGTGTGTCTCTTCCTTCATATCTGCAAAGCAGTGGACACTTCCAGTCCATTCAGTAAAGAAAGTTACAGGACCCACAAGAGATTGCTTCAGCCATGTTTTATAGCACCAGAACAAGAATTGCTCAAGTGTGTTGGCAGGCCTTCTTCCAGAACAGCTGATTTGCAATGGGACTGCCCTAGGTCAAGGGCAGGGGTAGGTAATGATGACCTCCATGCGCACAAAGCAGAAAGGGACAATGTAATGGCATTTCAATTGTATTTTAATAAATAAAGACTGCCTGAAGATCTGAGAGTAAAACAGTCCCACTGGTCAGTCTTACAGACCAGACTATGGTTACACACACCTTTAATCTCAGTAACCACTGTAGTTGCCATAGAGACCAGGTAGTACACGACCTTAATCCCTGTGTGGCATGCCTTTAATCCCAGCTCTAGAAAGTTATATGAAACAGGGGGAGACAACTCTCATACACAGTCTTATTCTATGATTCCTAAAAGCAGGATTGCCATATCAGGCTGAGGTCGAGGTAAGAGCCAGTGGCTGGCTGCTTTGCTTTTCAGATCTTTAGGTTGAACTCTTTCAGAGTTTTTATTAATTGTGCTTCAGGACAATGCCTTGGAGAACAGGACTGTAAATATAAATAAAATCTGTATGGCTCACTCTGTCACCCTCAGCAATGGGGACAGATCCTAAATTGTGATGAGTACCCAGAAATATGTGAAGAGTAGATCAGAGAGAAAAAAAAATAGCGTTTCCAAAAGCCAAGTTTAGCCATCATGACAACCAGGGTGTTACGAGTCGGGCAGTGGGCTCTTCCCTGCTGTACCAGTTAGGACTTCTACTGCTGTGATGACCAAAGCGTGTTGGGGAGGAGAGGGCTTATTGGCTCACACATCCACATTGCTGTCCATCATCGAAGGACATCAGGACAGGAACTCAAAAGAGGGCAGGGACCTGGAGGCAGGAACTACTGAATCCTGTACAGAGCCTGCTGGCCCAAGCTTCCTGTCTAGCTGGAGCCTTGAGGTGCCACCAAAACTGCCTTGTGCAGACAGTGCTCAGAACAAAGGAAGGGCAGAAGAAAGGGTTTCCAACCCAGGGGGAAGGGTTGGAAAGCACGGGAGCCGTTCACACAACAGTCAGTGCAGAGAGGGCTGACAAGGAAAACAAATGCCATCTGGATGGTGAGGAAGAGTCCTGAAGTCAGGAACTCAGCAGTTAGTGGGGTGCTGGGTGGAGAGACAAAACCTCAGGGATCCTGAGTCAGCCTGGGGCCAGGGAGATGGCTCAGTGGGTGAGGGCATCTGCACACGGGGTTTCCAACCCATGGTGGGGAGAAAGAGCAGGCTGTCCCAGAGGACCCTGCAATGGCAGCGCATACTCATATGAATATATAAACACGCGTTTACATATTTTTTTTTAAAAAAAGAACTATGTCCTTTCCTGGGGCTTCACCTTTACCCAGTGCACTGGAAGCAGAGTCATAAGCTGTCAGAATCAACTTAGACAACAAAAACTACAGTTTGTCCTGGCCGTGGGTGAGTTCATCTCTGCCTCTGGTCCTTTTGTACCTCATAACAATGTCTCTCAGCATCACCAGCACCAACCTCTGACTGATGCTCAGGCAGACTGTCTCTTGTCCTTTTAGGGAAATTGGCCTTCACAGCAAGTGATCCAAAACTGCATGACCCTTCAGCTTTGCAATGCACTGCAATAGATCTTGTGACAGCCACTGCTCAGGACTAGGTTGCCAAAGACTTATAGCTTTTGCAGGAAGTTCAGGTTTCCACATATATGGCTTCCTTTCAAGTGGGGGTCTTTCCCAGTTTTCCCTAAACATCTGTAATCATTATACAGCAAAGGGCAAGAAATCCAGCCTTCCCCAGCCCCTTCCCTCCAGTTCTTAAAATAACAGACCAGCATCATACCAGGCCTCACATCTCTTGCCCGTCTCTCTCGCAAATCTTACACTGGCAGGATCCAGTCTTCACTTTAAAGAGATGTTCTTTTTTTTTCTTTTCTCCAAGAGAACTTGGAAAACAATCAGTGAAAGTCGTTTTCATTTTCAATGGCTCCTCTCACACATGCCACGCTTGTCCCGTGACCACTGGAAACTGAAAGTCTGCCACACTTCCTGGGAAGATGTGCTGGAACGAACCAATTAGTATCCACCTAGTCATTGTTCACCTAGTGAGTGTTCTGCTCAATGCCAGGCATGCGTGACAAGCGCAGACTCCAGAGTCCTGCAAGGAACCTGCATCCAAACCACCGATCAATCAGCCAAGAGGCTTTTCAAGCACAGAAGGAAGGCAGCCGGGAGCCAGACTCCCCGGCCTCCCCCACACTTAGGTGTGCTTCAGAAGATGCTTCTATGAACAAAAGTGATAAGGGCATTCGGTTCTTCCAAACAAAGCCAAACGTGATCCTTGGTGGCAGCTCATTGTTAAGTGAATGGTACTCCCCTGCCTCGGCTACCTGGGGACCTAACTAAAACTGCTGGTACAGACCAAACCAGTTGAGAAATTTGTTGTCTTGTACCACCTAGAGCCACAGAAGTCCAGAGAATGTGGAAGGAGGTGGGGGTGGGGAATAAAGCAGCATTGTTTAAGTCAGTCTTTGAAATTCAGAGGCTTTCCTTAGCATGAACCCATGTTCCTCTTTGTGTAAAGTATGGGGGAAGGGTGCCTTTGCTGCTCCATGAACATTTGGAGAAAATCAAGATTGCATGACCGGGTGGCTCAGCGTTGGCCAATACACACAAGCTGATGTGCACCCGTCTTTGAAGCTCTGCTGGAGAGGAACACAGACCCAATTCTGCAGCCTAAACTGAAAACTCGGAAACTCTGCCTTTGCTCTCTAACTAACATTCTCTCCCAGTTGCCTCCGCCCAGACCCACCCCTTTCATAAGGGAGCTACAGATTCCAAAGACTCTGCTTTGCACACTGTGGAATATTAAAGTTGGAAGCAATTTTAAGACCTCATGGAGCCTGACTCCTGCTTGCTACAGGAAAGAAAGTTGAGGTTCCATTACACTGAGTGCTAGCCAAATCCTACACTTACTTAGCATCCAAGCCAGGAACAAAATCCAGTCTCCTTCACCGCAGTGGAGAGTGCTTTTCGTAGCACCTGGGATTCGCAAATGGCTCAGGGCCCCTGCAAGAAGTAGAGCCCAGGGCTTTCTCGTGAACACGAGGAAACGGCACTCATCTTTCCAGTGACGCTTGTTGGGGAAATACCCTGTGACATCGCTTCCCTTTTCACAAGAGGATGGTCTCTCTGTCATTTGCATAGGACGCTTTGAGTTGGAGAGCCACAGCAGAGGTTGGGGAGAGTCTGGCTGGTCACACTTCCCAAAGACTCTCCTAGGAATGTCACCTCCAGGCCTTGCCTCTGCAGTCCCCAAAAACTGCTCATCTGTCCAAATTCCCAATCCCTTCCTCTCTCTTAGCATACCCTCCCATGCTGCCTGTCACAAGGCCTGTTTTCTGTTCCTGATGGCATGTCTACATTGCAAGAATAAAGGGCAAAATAAAGAAGAGAAAGAACTAATTGCTCCTTCTTCCCAACTGACAAAGTAACTCGTGGGACAGGCTGTGTACCATCACCTGTCAGTCACCGTGAGACACTGGGGAGAGGCAGGTTTTGTTTGTTTGCTTTGTTTTGTTTTTTAGGGGCAAAGTTGCATTAGGGCAGGGAAGGCATGGAGTCAGTAGCTTGAGACTGCTGGTCACATTACACTTTTCTCTGCAGTCCAGAAGCAGCCTTAAACAAAGCTACCGCTACCGCTTCTAGTGGCGCCTAAGCAGTACCAATGGGAATAGATGGCTTTTTTTAGTGAGGACACAAATTTGGATGGACATGGAGTGAAGTTCGATCTGGAAAGACATAGGGCAGGGGGATGAATATAACCAAAACAGGATGTGTGAAATTATGAAAAAATTAATAAAATAAGTTTTAATAATTAAGTTACTGACTTGTTCACTAACTTGATTATGGTGACAAGTTTATACGTATGTCAAAATTTACCAATGAGTATGGTTCATATTTCAATCATATCTTTCCAAAGCTATATTTCAATAATGTGTCCCCAATGCGGAGCCTCTGATGATGAAAGCAGCTGGGCGCTGTCATGCTGATCTGATGATTTGGTAAAGTCGTGACACTGTAAAGAAAAGATACCACTCTACTACGTTTAAAGACGTGAAAGTAATGTTTCTATGCCAGATGTCATCTGGAAACACATCATGCGATCATAGGGAGCTAAGGTGTCGTCAATGCGATATTCCTATCTGGGAAAGGGATACCTTCCGACTGGAGGAATAACACTTGGCAACAGTATCTGCTCCTCAGAACTGGGTGAGAAGGGGAAATGCTACCCAATGAACCAAGTTACCAGGCTCAAATATTCTGTCAACTACACATCAGCTGTGTACATCAGAAGTGATATACTGAGCTCAGATAAGTGCTTTAAGGGCTGGGCGCAATGATGAATGAGGCATGCTCCTGATCTACAAGGATCTCCTAATCTACGGGAAGGGTAGAGGCTAGATGCTCTCACCCTAGCAGAATGCCATTTGGCTGGGGGGTTGTGTGGAGCAGCTTCTAAGTGTCTGGAAGCCAAATAAATAAATAAAAGTAGGTGGAGTCATTTCAGTCTAGAGCTGAACAGAATAAAAACCTATCATAAATACATCAAAAATTAAGTTACAGGTAAAGTAGATAGAAGAAAGTAGCTGTAAGAGTTACAGACGAGAAAAATTAAAGAGAAACTTAATTTTTGTGCTAGGTCAACAAAGCTGCCTAGAGAGGAAGAAGCTTCCCAACTGAAGGCTCCATGTTGTAAAAATACAAATCCAGTTGAAAAGCGAGGACCTGAGCTGAGAATGTCCATGAAGGTACTTTCTGCTCAAACACAACCACTCGGGACTGTTTTGGCCAGGTACAGCCAGCCACAAATCCCACAGAGGCCACTCTGGGTGTGTCAGAAGGAGCCGGAACACATCTCAAGTCAGTGGCAGAGCTTAGCATCTTTATCCACATAGGACTGTTTTTGCAGGTGTGCAAACTGCAAGAGTTACAAGGTCACGCATGACTGCACCAAGATTCTAGAAAACCCTTGAGGTGAAACAATGTATAGGAAAGTCAGATACTCTGTTGTTGTTTTATACTCTTTGCTCTTTTGGGAGGGGGCCCACCATCCAGCTCCCAAATAAATACACATAGAAGCTTATTCTTCTTGGATTATAGTTCTGGGGTTTGGTTAATTTTCTTCATAGTGGGGAGCATGGTAGCAGGAGCATGCCTGCGCTAGAGACGTAGCAGAGAGTTCTACATCTTGGTCTGAAGGCAGCAGGAAGAGCGAGAGATGTCTTGGCCTGGTGTGAACCCCTGAACATCAAGGCCCACCCCCAGTGACACATTTTCTTCAACAAGGTCACACCTCCTAGTAATGTCACTCCCTATGAGTGTATGGGAGCTATTTCCATTCAAACCACCACAGCTAGGAGTGGTTAGTCTTTGCTGTCAATTTGACTGCATTAAGAATAATCTAGGTGGCACAGCTCAGAGTGCTTCCCTGGGGGCATTCCCAAGAGGTTTAGCGATAAATGAAGCCCACCACCCTGAGTGTGAGGGGCTCCATAACCTGGTCATGGGATCCTGGACATAAGGAAAGGAAAACTAGAGAAATTCAGCTGAGAGCCAGCATCTCTCTCTCTCTCCACTTTCTTTCTGAAGGTACAATGTGACCAGCTACCTTATACTCTTGCTCCCATGTCTCCCTGCCACAATGACCTGTACTTCAAGAATATGAGCCAAAACAAATCCTTCTCTTAAATTATTGTTCCTGGGCATTTTGTCACAGTGGCAAAATAAATTAAAACTCATATTGCTGTAGTCTAAACAAGGGTGGTGACTGAGAGACCCGATTGCAAGGAGCTGAGGCCATTCTAGACTGAACTCCAGTTACACCCCTTCTCACTTCTAATTTGCTTTAGCTTGGGTTTTCCAGTCCATAAACCCGGGAGAGCGATATCTATTGCAGGTTATTCTAACTGTAAAGAACCTTGTGAACACTAGAGAATGGTCCTTCCTCCCTTTGGAAGAGACAGACTCTCCCTCTGTCTCTTCTAAGAGAACTGTGTTCTTGTCACCCCTGAACCAAAAAGAGGACAGACTCAAGCCATGAGGTCACCCCAAACCAGCAGGAACAAAATATTAAACACTAAGGTGAATAGTTCAAGGCTAAATTCTACCCAGGATTCTAATCCTTGTGGCGAACATGTGAATTTACTGGAGATAAAAAAGCAATGGAGAGCTACACATATTTCAGGTGAATTGATTTTTCTTTGGAAAAGCCTGAGTTAGAGAATGTGGCAGGGAATCTGGGTGAGAACAGCACAATTTTCAGGGGCAGCTCTAAAGTTACAGGTATCTCAACCCCACTTTGCCTAAATCCGTTATTATGTGACTGACCCGGAAAACTATAAAAAAGGCTGTTTCATCAAATCCGGACTTAATTCTGAACTTAAATATTTCTGTGTCCCTAAAATCAGGTTAAAATTCCTCCTCTGAGCAAGAAGTCCAATAATTATACAATTTGGCATCACTGGGTGCAACCACCAGCTACGAGCCCTGCTTTAGTTCCTTCTTGCTACTTTTCCATACAATGTTTCACTCCATCACGCCTCCTGGCTGTGTTGTTGTTGTTTGTTTGTTTGTTTGCTTGCTTGCTTGCTTTTTGTTCACACAACAGTCTGTCTTCAGGACAGACTATTGTGACAGCTATTCTCATTGTCAACTTAGCTACACCTGGAATTAACTAAAAACCCCAAAAGGGGCACATATGTGAGGAATTTTTCTTTCATTTGAAATGGGGAGATGTGCTTCTAACTGGATCTTTGAGATGGGAAGACATGCTTTAATCCAGATTTTTAGCTGGGAAGACCCACCTCTACTCTGGGTCATGCCTCCCTACCTACATAAGGTCATGGAAAAAGGAAGGTTCTGCTCTTTGCCTGCTTGCTCTCGCCTCACTGGTAAGTCCATTCCTTCACTGGAATTAAAGTCTACTTTTTCAGGAGTCTGATGTATGAAGACCAGCATCATGGTCTGAACAACTACTAGATTCTTGGCCCTTCCATTCAGAGCTAGTCATTATTGAACTAGCTGGACCACAATTATCAAGCCATTCCAGTAAATCTCCTTTATATATATATTTCCTTTGTAAATATTCATTCTATAAGTTCTGTTACTCTAGAGAACCCTGACTGATACATTCACGTTCCACATTCCCTATCCTGTCTTTGAGGCTTCTGGGTCATGTTGGTACTGCCTTCTCTGAGTAACTACACCACATCTTCTGCACACAGGCTCTGTTCTATCACTTGTAATCATGATCTCCTAGGTGTGTGTGTCTGTCTGTCTGTCTGTGTGTGTATGTGAGAGAGAGAGAGAGAGAGAGAGAGAGAGAGAGAGAGAGAGAGAGAGAGAGATCTAATAACTACTCCACTGATAAGAACAGTGGCTGGCCCTCTGCATCTTGCTCTACCTCAGCACTCTTCCTGGAAAGTCTGCATCTCTGACATGTAAATCAGAGCCGTGGGTATAATTATCTCCCAGCAAGTTAGGTAGTTGATTCTCAGTGAATAGATAACAGAAGTTTGAAGGCAGGCATTAGTTAAAATGGATATTGTGCATAAATGGATACTTTCAAAGAATAGAGTTAGCTTTCCGTTTGTTCTGGATTCAGTAGCCATGCAGTCCAAGCTTTCATAGTAAAGAAATCCTAACTCTCTCTGTTTGTCCCTTGTCACATCATCAAAAACACACAATGACTCCCAGCTTAATGGGTTGGTCTCTTGTAAATATTTCTGACCAAGATTCCTTAAATTCAGAGGCTCTGGTTGAGAGTAAGTGCAACCGTGTTCCGAGATGCTAGCTTAACTGTTTAATTGTCTTCCAGTTTGTTTCTGTTGCTGTGATGAATGCCATGATCACAGAGCAACTTGTGGAAGAGAGGTTCTGCTGCCCGTCTAGGTAACAACCAATCCCTGAGGAGTGTTGGGGCAGGAGCTCAAGGCAGGCAGCTGAAGCAGAACCTACAGAGGAAGGCTGCCTACTGGCCTGTGGTTGGCTCACGTTCAGCTAGTTTTCCCAGCTAGCCCATGCTTCCCTGCCACCCACAATGGACCAGACTCTCCCATATCAATCATTAATCAAGACAATTCCTCACAGATATGTCCACAGGCCAATTCAATTGAGTTTAACCATCTTTAACTGTCCCTCCCCAGGTGCTGGGATGATTTTACTGATGAGTCTTAACTGCAAGTGGACCACATAAGCAGAAAGAACGAAAAAAGTCCATTGTGGCGCACACATAGCTGTATCCTTTGCTAGTGGAGTCCAGTTCTCCACTGAAAAGAGCTCAGAGGACTAGATGGTGTCTGAGAAAATTGCATACCGTGCACAGCGTTTTAGAATAAATGTTTCTATGGTTCTCTTTCTTCTGAGCATGGATCTGCAGAAGATCAAGAGTTTTGACTACTCCAGCACCGCATATAGTAGAGAGGAGAGTTGTCCCCATATACCTCTTTATTGTGTGTGTGTGGGGGGGTGGTATATGTGGGGCAACTTGAAGGAACACTTCCTTCCTTCCATCTATGGGTCCCAGCGAATCAAATGCATTTCCTCGGGCTTGACAGCAAACACCTTTGCCTGCTGAACTAGCCAACCAGCTCACTTTGTCATAATTAATACAGTCCACCAAATGTGTAGCAGGAAAGGCTAAACTAGAGAGAAAATTTGTATGGGTTCAGCATAGCCCACTGCAACTCGGTATAAGGGGTAACCCTTAGTTTAGGAGTGCAGGTTAGCAGATGACCTCACTGCCTGACACCCCAGGACCATTCAAATCTCAAGGTCACAGGGCTTGGCCCCTGCTTTCCTAGCAACTGCATGGCTGAGTGTATGGTGGCTCAGGGGCATGGCTATCATTCTGCCACCAGGAGTCTGCTGTAAATAAGACAGGGAGAGGGGAGGAACCGCTCCCGATGCCTCATATCACCTATGTGTTCGTGGTAAAACAGCGATATAAATTCCATCCTGAGATGAAAAATTATGCCATCTTGAAGCCACAGGAGGAAGTTATGAACTCACTGTCTGTAAAGATCAGCCAGAATAAGAAGACTAGAGAGCTCACAGCTCCCCCTGTCCCTGAATATCTCCCCTCAGCTTGTTCCAGCCTTCCCTCCCGACCTGTGCAGTGTCCAAAGGACTATCCATCACCAGAGCCTTGTAGTTAACCAGAGCCTTGCAATTAACACAAGAATCTCAAGGAGAAACAAGTCTGTGTCTTCTAGGTTGGCTTTGGAGAGGCACCCGGAGAGGAGGAACCCGCAGAGACAGAAGCAGGGCGATATAGCATAATCACAAGTCACGTGACACCTGGAGCTCCTAAAAGAAGCTGGAAGGGGTATGGAAGGGAAGGTTCCTGAGGTCGTAGAGGCAGCATAGCCTTGTGTTCACTTTGACTCTAGACTCCTATAATCCAGACCTGTGAGAACATTCATAGTGGTCATTTTCTTTCTGTTGTGAAGTTTTGATGTCTTAAAAAAAATAACAAAAAAATAACATCCTCCCTCAGAAACGCGTGTGCTGGGGAGTGCTGAGGCAGCAGCCAGCAGCTTGTGATGGCACCAGCACCTGGGAACTGTGGTTTGGAAGGAGGGAGCTGCACACTGGGCCTGAGCACGCTCTACACCACTGCATGTGCTTCCTGCCTCTCGGCAAACCCCTATTATCCCTTCACTCAATATACTTCTATGGGACCTCTGCAGATGTCAGAGAGACTTGGCACATCCTGGTGACCAGAAGTAAAGTCACCACCCTCAGGTATCTCAGAGAATGAAAGACCAAAAGATCCGTTCACAGGACTTGATAGAGCATCCTCCAAGGCAATAAGGAATAGCCTAAGAGGTACCGAGGACAGAGAGTGGCCATGGAACGAGCCCTAGGTGGGGAAGTCAGCTTCAAGGTGAGGAGATGGGGGATGATGGCCCAGCCAGTCAGAACAAAGGTGAAATTTGAACCCTGCAGGGTGGAAGATCAGTACTGGGGTACAGGTGCCTGAGCTGACAGCGCCCTGCAGTGCGTGATGGGACAGCCCTGTGTCTCACTGCTCCTAGTAAAAACACTAAGGTACCCACAAGGTCCTCCTGTCTGAGGGACATACATCTCCCACCTACTGGTCCTGAGTCTAAACATAGGAAGTCCAGGAACCATCATCCTCCCTACTGGAATAGGGATAGCAGATGTAATTCAAGCAGGTCAGCACATGTCTGCTGTCCCAGCACTCTGGAGCAGAGGCAGCAGGATCTCCCACGAGTTCGAAACCAGCTTGGCTGACAGTGAGATGCCAACCAGTCAGCCATGATTCCAGCCCCGTCTCAGAACAGACAGGAAAACAAATCATCCGGGCACACTTTCATTCTTTAAACCTTCCTCCTTAGCTACACAACCACTATATCGAACGGTAAGAGCTCTCATGAAGCTCAGATGCTTGAAATTTCTCTCAAGGCCACAAATCCACACGTAACAGTGGTGTAGGCTATGTGTACTTACCAATGTGTGTGCTGATATGGCCATTTAGCTAATCATATTTATCGTGAGTGTATCCGTGAGCCTCGGTGTGTGTGCTGTAATCGGTTTTAATGAGCAGATAACATCACAGTTAAATCTCTTAGAATAAAAGCATAAACTGTATAAACACAAACAGGATTTGTCTGCCTCTGCATTCCAAACCCAGCGCCATCTGTGTTGACAATAGCTTCAAATAAAGGCTATCAATCCATGCTGGAGATCTAAAAGGATTACCAGCAATAAAAGTCTCCCAGGAGCCTCACCACCATCCTGAAAGCCTGCCCCCACTCCGTTCATTTTGCTCCCGCTTCTGATGGCAGCCACGGCATCTCCTTTTCTGGCGGACTGGCCCAGCTTCCACCCTGTGAATAGCAAGCAGGTCCAGGCCAGGGTGAAAGACTTGAAGCCTGGCCACCCCAGAGGGTGCCCACAGGTCAGAAGTGAAGCTGCCCACAGCTGCTTCTTCAATAGAACGGAGGATGCCTCTGCATGCTCCCTGCACTTGTCCGCAAGCTCCCAAGCAGGGCCTATTGTCCTGTTTGCAAGCTGAGGGCACTTCTGCCCCCAAAACAAAAGGACTAACTATTCAATGCTGCCAGTGGGAGCCACTCTGATGGGGAGAGGGAACCCTAAGATTTTAATGAGTTTTTGTAGTTTTGTTTTTTTGTTTTTGTGTGTTTAGTTTTTGTTTGTTTGGTTGGTTTGAGGTTTTGGGTGTTTTTTTTTTTCAGTTTTGGTTTTGGCTTGGGGATTTTTGGTTTTTTTTCTTCTCCCCATTCTGATCTCTCTGGTTTGTTTTGTTTCATTTGCACACCTGGGCTGACAAACTCCACATGCCTTTTATCTCTAGGTCTTTCCCTTCTATCTCTATGGTGACCTGGCAACAATCTCAGGATGTGGGGGTAGGGTTCCCCTGTTCTGGTGAGGAGTCACACACACACACACACACACACACACACACACACACACACACGCTGATACCTGTGGGAATCTACCTAGAACAGTAGAGATGTTTCACAAGGGAGAGCGGTCAGAGATCGTTACACTGTTATTAATAAATTTAGCTTTGAAGAAAGAAAGGAAAGGGGTGAGAGCATAGGGTAGCGATTGCTCATCTTCCTTCTCAAATGAAAGGTGATGTGAAGCCTGAAAAGTAGGCATTAGGAGAGCTACTGAGGTCCTTCCATGTGCTTCTGACTTACTAGTACGGGGAAAAATGCACAAGGACCGGGCTGGAAACACAGAGAACCTGTAGCCTGCCAGGGAAGCGATTTCACATCTCACTAGTTACATGCAGCTGGGGCAAAGCCGGAGGACAATGCCGCGCCCAGCAGCAAGGGGTCTCTGAGCACAAGCGAGTTCACCTGCAGAGCACATCGCTGGTGGCCCAGCCCATTGACCTGTCATCCAGGGTCACAGGGCATAGGCCTAGGCCACCCAACCTGTTTCAGCCCTAGCATAGAATGCCCACTTCTGTTTATGAAAAAGTAATCTCTATCGAGACAAAAAGGAGGAGAATAACAGGAAAGCTGACATTCTCCACTCTGTCAGATAAGCACAAAAAATTGGCTTTTGTGACCTGCAAGGAAGTCGCACTTGGAGCACCGTAGGAAATGAACCATATTTCAGTGGCTAAGCTCCACTGCTCAGGGCCTGCGATGGGTAAGATGGTAGCCACAGATGAAACCCATAAAGACCGAGAGAGCAATTTCACACCCCAAACCCTTCAGAACTGTTTGTCACGGGGTAAAGCCCCAGCTAAATTCAGCATCCTGGCATTCACTAATAGATGGAAACAGTGTGAGGGCTTTGAGTGCACCATCTGTAATGAGGCGGTGGGGCGGATTTAAAATAAGGGAAGAAAGATGACTTAAATGTACCGTACTCTCCTTGGTCTAGACTTGCCCACCTCCCCAGCCAAAACGTGTAGTCAGGAGCAATAATGCAACGGCCACTGCTCCTTCAAGGGAGAGGATCAAAACTAAGCCACCAGAGGACGCTCCCTAAATACAATAAGGTTGCTATAATATGTGCAGATATTATTAAAAGTCCCAGTTGGAAACCAATAATATTGACAGATTAACATAGGGGTGCTTACAGATATATACAATACAGTTACGGCTATTATCCAGTGAACAGGTCATCAGTAACTGTGCTCTTCTTTATGCATTTTTCCTCTTATTTTTCCCTTTAAAATATTTCAAATGAATAAACATATATATATATATATACATATATATATATATTAAAAACATGCATTTAAACCAAATGTTACAATCTTACAATTTTTAGTGATTTTCCTGCTTGGAACATGAAGCTGCTATAGTATTCCTTTCAGAGAGAAATCCTTCTAGTCAGGCCAAACTTTTCATCATCTAGTTTCCTAATGACACTAAATTAATGCGGATAATTACTGGCCCACGTTCAAAGTCAGTCGCTCTAATTTAAAACACACGAATTATTTAATTAAGTCGCTTTCCACACTAACGATTATTTTGATGCTTTTGTGACTCACTGGAGGTAAACAGCAAATTAGAAGGAATCAAACATCTGAAAACCTCTTTGTGGACACTGTCAATACAATTTTGTCTCAGATGACCTGTATACCTCAATACACATGTACAGAACACCCCAAATCTCAGCCAGTTCCTGAAGCTTATCTTCAGAGTTATGAGTCTTACGTACAACATTAAAGCAATACACATTGGGAAAAGATTAATTTCCTTTTGTAGCAACCATAATTCTCTCTGAAAAGCTAAGGGTTTTTTAAAAATGGCATTCATTCATACATTGTGCTTGCTACCTTATTTTGACAAATATTAAATGTGAAAATATAAACCCAAGTGGCTTGATTATTATGAAATGCCAAACCATAACTTACCCATCAGCCTGGTATGAAGAAACAGGGTTTCCAGGAAGCAGAGGCAGATGGGGGAAGGACAGGCAGCCTCTCCCTCCTGCAGGCACCTGCAGACTTAGTTTACAAATATTTACTTTTTTCCATTTGTCCTGATACAATGTTGCAAAAGCAGTGCTTTATGAAAGATGACTGTGAAAAGAAAGATGAAATCCTTTATCTGCTAACGTCCCAATATGCTAAGTTCTTTTTCAACTCTTTAAATCACACATGTAACACCGATTGCAAATGAGAAAAATCGACAGAAATATTCCAATACCCCAAACAATGACTTGGCTCCCTCTTCCTTCTATGCCTCTCCTTGATTTCCCCTTATTTTTCATTGTGTCACACACACAAATGATTGTTAATATCCTTTTTGCAAATGGACTTCTAGCTACATTTCTCTTCGGCTAATAGCTTAGAGTAGGCAGGCATGCAACCATAAAAATATAATCTTTAATCTTAAGGACTTCCTGTCCAGGAAGGCAGCGAGGCAGACCAAGCGGCACCAAGCAAACAGCGTGACCTGCAGTGGCTCCCACCGTGAATAAACACCCCTGATTAAGAGCTACATTCTGATAGCAATGTTCTCCATAGCCCAGCAGCCAAAACAGCCATCTTGCATACCCCAAAATGCCACTCCCCGTACTGCCGTCCCCCCACCCCCAGAATGAAATGAAGGTTGTTCAGAGGGTGAGGGACTGCAGCATTGCACGTCCCTGCTGGGCTAAAGATGCGCAGTCATTCGGTGGCATCCTCCCCTCATGCCCCTGGAGATAAGTCTCCAGTGGGAATGAGCCAGCAACAATTTAACCCATCTGCTCTTTTCTTCTATCTATCCCAGTGTCCTGACACTTCAACTTCCATGCCCTTCTTCAGGCTCTGGACACAGGCTTGTCTACTCCACAGCTCCAACAGCCCAGCTCACGTGGCCTCCCATGCCTAGTGAGGGAGGTTTGAAACCGCACCAATGCTGGATTCCCCGCTCTCCTCAGCTCCTAGCTCCGGAGTCCCTCCTTTGCCCAGGAGAACCAAGAGCTCCTCTGGAAATGATAGGCTGTGAAAGGAGAGAAGTTGAGAATCTGTTCCAATTCCTTGGATATCTTATCCCCAGCATCCCCAGGTTCCACGAACAAATCCAGCACACACGCACTACTCTGGACACTCTCCTTCTTGTTCACAGAGCTATCTCACTTGCTCCTTGGTAGAAAGACACAGTATACTTCAGCTGAGGAACTGTAGGAAAAGGTTATTAGAAATAGAGATTCACTGAGCTTTTTTTTTTTCTTAATACTTGCTGAGCATGGAGGGCCAGGAAGTACAATTATGTGTAAAGAAACATATGAACAGTTTTCCAGATAAACTTGTAGTTTTTTAGAAGCATGTGGTGAACCCCATTTTTGCCCTTCTTTGGGAAGAGTAGAAAGCTGTACTAGATAGAAAGCAAGGTAATAGGAAATGGCTGTTGAGGAAGGAAGATCTGGAAATGTCTCATGTTGATCTGACCAAGAAGCACAAGAAAGACAGCTCGTCTACAGATCTTCACACTGTTATCCAGGAGCGGCGGTGAGAATGCCGGCTCCCAGCTTCCAACTCAGATCAGCTACAAAGAGAAGCTTTCCATAGCATCAGAAACCCACATGATTCTGTTAATTCAGAATCCTTCCTTACTTCTGTGATAAAAACAGCGTGCGTGAAGTGAAATCTAAATGAACTGCTTCCTTTAATTGCTGTCCTTTTCAGAGTTCTATTTCTTCACCTTTTCAAACCATTGGGTGTGAAGAGTAGATTGTAAAGGCTTCCCAGATGTCTCCATAGCCAGTTAAGTATGCCAGAATCAGTGAACATCCTGAAGTAGCTCAACCAAGGCAGCTGAAGTAAAGACAACACCATGTGGTCCATCCTGAAAACATGCACCCAGGTAACATCATGCAGGCCAAGCAGGTTTAGAAATTTATGGGCCGGAGGGTTGACTCAGCAGTTAAGAGCGTTTATTGTTCTTCCGAAGGACCCCAGTTTGATTCCCAGGACA
Organism: Microtus pennsylvanicus; assembly: GCF_037038515.1. Classification (NCBI taxonomy): domain Eukaryota; kingdom Metazoa; phylum Chordata; class Mammalia; order Rodentia; family Cricetidae; genus Microtus; species Microtus pennsylvanicus. The sequence continues at coordinate 56,855,037 of NC_134587.1, read as the reverse complement.
CATATAGCAGCTCACAGTTGTCTGCAACTTCAGGGGACCTGAGACATACAATTAAATCTGTCTAGGATGGCTATGTGCTAGAAAAACCAAAAAAAAAATCCTCTCTAAAATGTATCTGATCTAAAAAGATAAATCTACAGTTTTAGAAAAGTGTGGGAGAGTACATTGGATAGAAGGTAGGGTTGGGAGTCCTGCTTCTCAGCCCAGGGCTGGTTTTACCCAATGCACTTCTGTCCTGGGGCCTTGCCTTCCTCTGAGCAAATTTGATAGGGTCCTCAGGACCTGGAGCAGACCCTGACAACAACACTGGCTCTGTGCATTGAGCCCTGGCCCCATTGTCCCACAGAAATTTATTCCATTGGCTTGGGTGAAGAAGAGAGGCTAAGATAGACTTCCAGAATCAAGAGTTCTAATTTAAACCAGGCCACTGTTTTGCCTGCATGACGGACCACTCACGATCACTGCCTTTCACTTGGGGCCTCCATTTCTTGCCTGAGAGGGAGCTGAAAAAAGTTATTGGTGGCCCAAAGGATTCATCAAGTACTTTTACAAATCGAGGAAGCTTGTTCTAGGTGGCATGCACACATGGTCTCTCTTCAAAATGGTCAAATATCTTGCCATCACTTGCCAAAGTTACTTGTGAGCAGATGGGATCACCAGATTCAACAAAGGGATGGAGGGTGCTGTTTGTTCTCCTGTTCTTCCATCTTCCGAGAACTGGATTTAATAAATGAAAATACACAGGCTGTCTAGAGTGCTTATATCAGTACCTCAGATTCCTACGCACAAGATTGACAGGGACTGCATCCCACATCTCAGCACTGCTTGAATTATCCACACAGGGACCCAGCTCTGTCAGATTTGGTTCCCAACAAAGACCATCTTCTTTTGTGCTCTGGATGCGCCCGCTCATGCTCGAGACTCCCCGCTGGCTGGCTGTGCAGGTGCCTGGCCTGTTGACTAGGTGGTTCAGCCCTGGAGTCACAGCCTGAGCCTCCTATAACACGGTTCTACACATCTGGTCCCTCTGTGATTTTTTTCTCTTGCTACTCAAATTTTCCTCATTTTTACAGGGCAATCATGATCTTATAGAAGATTCCAACAGAAAAAGATAGAAAGGTTAGAAAACAAAAAAGCATGATAGCTTAATGTGACCCGCATTTTATCAGAATCCACAAGCAACGAAGCAAGACAGCTGTAATGCAGGACAGGATCCCAGAGAGAGGCTCAGAGAGCACCACAGACCTACAGCTGGCTCTTACACACTCCCCTTAAAGGGCCAGAGCCCTGACTTGAAGAGATGGCCACCGTGGGAGAACCCTCACTGTTTATGATGTGGTCAGTGTTTAGAATCCTTTCTGTTTTCCACCAGTTAGCTTCTTTTCAAACGTTTGGAAACTGACAGACAGACACCCATTTTGTTATCAAATAGCTTTGATAGAAGATCTTCTTTCTTTATCTCTGGCTGTCTGTCAGACAATTGGGGCAAATGCTGTAAGATCAGGGAACTGGGAAAAGCGTGTTGTTTTATGCCTAGCCGTATCTTTCTAAAACACTCGCCCAGTTCTGGGGTCCTGGGGGGGGGGTTGGGCACGTGCTCCTTTCCTGCACAGCTCGTGGCAGTTCTCCAGACTGCACAGTAACCTGCTCAGAGTGACAAAGGACCCAGTGACTTTGTCAGAAGAGAGTGGACTCGGGATGCCGTTCCTGCCCAGTGATTCTGACCTGGCACCATCCTGTCATGATGATAAATTGCATGTACAATTTATAGGTGGAGCAGATGGGAGACTGTGGGTTATTAAAATCTAAGCCAGTTTCTTGAACAAAAAGAGAATTGTTTATCTCCCAATGAAACATAGATTTTCTTTTTATAAAGGAAAGTCTGGATACCCCAATTTTAGTAACGAGAGCAAGCATGCAAGAGACAACCGAACTCTTAATGCGAGCCACAGCCGATTCTAAATGGTATCAAGAAGACGATTGTTCGTCCGTTACCCAAGTTCACCGAACACTTACTAGCCTCTGGCGATGCAAAGGTTTGCAAGAAAATAGATAAATGTGTAACATTTCCTACTCATTGAACAATTTGTGGGCGATAAACATCTTATGTGTGTGGCCTGAGTCCAAGCACTGCAGCAAGGTGTCTTAACATGTACTCTACAAAAACAAGGATACATTTTAGCTTTGAAAAAAAAAAACTAATTACGGGGGCTGGAGAGATGGCTCAGAGGTTAAGAGCATTGCCTGCTCTTCCAAAGGTCCTGAGTTCAATTCCCAGCAACCACATGGTGGCTCACAACCATCTGTAATGGGGTCTGGTGCCCTCTGCTGGCCTTCAGGCATACCCACAGACAGAATATTGTATACATAATAAATAAAGAAATATTGAGCTTATAATTAGTGATCCTAGAGAAGCTAAATAAGGAGAACCCAAAGAAAAACATATAGGCATCCTCCTGAATATTAACCTTCAGCAAGCGATGAAAGGAGACAGAGACAGAGACCTAAATTGGAGCACAGGACTGAAATCTCAAGGTCCAAATCAGGAGCAGAAAGAGAGAGAGCACGAGCATGGAACTCAGGACCGCGAGGGGTGCACCCACACATTGAGACAATGGGGATGTTCTATTGGGAACTCACCAAGGCCAGCTGGCCTGGGTCTGGAAAAGCCTGGGATAAAACCGGACTCTCTGAACATAGCGGACAATGAGGACTACTGAGAACTCAAGAACAATGGCAATGGGTTTCTGATCCTACTGCACGCACTGGCTTTGTGGGAGCCTAGGCAGTTTGGATGCTCAACTTACTAGACCTGGATGGAGGTGGGGGTTCCTTGGACTTCCCACAGGACAGGGAACCCTGATTGCTTTTCGGGCTGGGGGGGAGACTTAATTGGGGGAGGGGGAGGGAAATGGGAGGCGGTGGCGGGGAAGAGACAGAAATCTTTAATAAATAAATAAATTAAAAAAAAAAAACTAATTACGGTTTAAGGGCAAATGCACTAGTATTCTAATCTAGATTTCATAAAACTAAGCTCACCAGTCGGGAAAGTTAATAGAAAATGTGAAATTCAGTGTCTGTTGTCCCTTGGGTTTTATTCCAGATACAACTAAACCAAAATCAAGGCTTCTCAGTCATAATTTTAGCAATGTATTCTTTTGTTCCTAACTCAGCCCTTCGAGGTTGAGATCCAAGTGACAGTATGGAAACCTCCAGAAAATGATTGTTAGTGACTGAAAAGTTGTCATCTTGGCCTGAAGCTCCACCCAGGCCATCAGACTCCCTGTGTAAAGATGAATGGTGTGGCTCAGTCTCATTGTCTAAGTGAGCTCCAGGAAAGCTACACCAAGAAATTAACCAATTTCCTGCACATGCTGGGCCCTTGTCACCCACGGCCGTTTGCCTACATAGCATTCCTGATGGCTCCACTCAGCCATGAATAAACCTGTGGCTCAGGCGAGAGGCCTGATACCAGTGTCACACCGATACCCAGTAGCAAGACTAAGCCTAGAACTTGTGTTTCGCTGGGCCCAAATGTCCTTCTCATTTCATTGCACCACAGTGTTTTCCAGGAGACCTCGGCTCTCCACCCGGGCCAGAGCACAGCCCAGACCTCTGCACGCCTTCAGAAGGGCATGACGATTCCGTTTAACAGTGACATAGGTTTTTCCTCAGTGAGTGACAGTTCAAGTGTTTTGTTTCCAGAAACTTTTAACAGTGAATTCCCCATGAAGGAGCACTTGCCAGAACTTACAAATGATGTGGGAGTGTCATATATCAATCTGTTGATTTCATTGGTTAAGCAATAAAGAAACTGCTTGGCTGGCCCTCATATGTTAAAACATAGGTGGGAGGAGTAAACAGAACAGAATGCTGGGAGAAAGAAGCTGAGTCAAGGAGTCGCCATGATTCTCCCACTCCAGGCAGATACAGGTTAAGATCATTCCTGGTAAGCCAGCTCGTGAGCTACAGCAGATTATTAGAAATGGGCTAGTCCAGGTGCGAGAGCTAGCCTAGAAGAGGCTAGATAGAAATGGCCAAGTGGTGTTTAAAAGGATACAGTTTTGGTGTAATTATTTCGGGTAAAGCTAGCCGTGCAGGCGGCCGGGTGCCGGGGACGCAGCCCTGCCGCTTCTATTACTACATACAAAGAAATGCTTGAAGGGTCGATTTAAGGGCAATTGATTTACATAAACTTGCAGATCTTTCTAATCCTATTTCCAAAATCATATCAAAAGTCCAAGCAGCCAAATTATATCGTCTTCAGTCTCTTGTGGAAACTTGATCATATGCATTGAAATTTAACATAGTTTAGGAATCTGAGGGGATGGCATACAGAGAATTCGTTAGAGATATTCACTCATTAAACATTCTCAGGCCAGCCCTGCATCTAAATGGCTGAGCCATCTCTCTGGCCCCCCTGAGCCCTGCATCGAAAATCTTGGGTTGAGTCACAGCAGCTTGGTTTACAATTGTGGGGCTGATGGGGTGGTCCAGATTAAGGGTCCACACTGCTCTTTCAGAGGACCTGAGTTTAGTTCACAGTACCCACGTTGGGGGGTGGGGGGAAACACAATGGCTTATGACACCAGCTCAAGACTGATCTGACAGCCTCTAAGGCATCTTCACTCAGTTGCTTACTCACGCATGATTTAAAGTAATAAAACCAAATCTTCAAAAATTCACAATCATTTGTTTCAAAATGTGAACAACAATCCCGCACAGATTACAAGCCCAATAGACACCACACAGCAGGAAAACATGGTACTGTAGACAGGCGATAACGGGACTTGACCGTGACAGGAAACTCTCCTGAAAGACGATGGTTAACACAGTCTAAGAGAATGTGATTTTGCTACAATCCATAAATGAGGCATGTTTCATAGAATTAAGCCAATTAAAAATGTCTCCCAGTCTACATGTGGCAACATATGGCCTGTTGTCAACACTGGCGAGGCTACGGCAGGGAGGCTGCCACCAGGTTAAGGCCAGCCTTAGAGGTGGTGAGAACTGATCTCAAATAAACAAATAAAAAAATAAATACTTTTAAAAGCTCAAGCATGGTGGCAAAAACTTGTAATTCCAGCATCTGGGAGGTAGGGCCAGGAGGACCTAAGTTTCAACATTACTTCCAGCTAGCTGTACAATGAGTTTGGGGTCACCCTGAGCTAGGTGAGACTTTACTCCAAAAATCACCAAGAAAGGGGCTAGAGAGAAGGCTCAGTGGTGAGGAGCAGCCAGGGCTCTTGCAAAGGACCCAGGCTGAGGTCCCAGCACCCACATAATAGCTCATGACTTACAACCATCCATGACTCAAGCTCCAGGGGAATCCAAACATCCTCTTCTGACCTCCACAGACACAAGGCACGCACATGGTACACAGACATACATGAGAGCCAAATGCCCATACACATAAAATAAATAATCTTCAAACAATAACAAGAACTGAGAAGGACTTTACTACTTTATTGTCTCCTTTCGCCTCACCTAACAACAGGATGAGTTCTCACCAGCACAATGCCACCTTGGCTAACCCTCCTGGAACTGAGCACAGGGCTGCCTAATGCCGTGGATGGTGTCTGCTCCTCTTTACTTTGTGTTTTTCTCCCACTATCATGGTTACACTTTACATATGATTTAAGGATTGATACGCTTTGCATGTTTCTGTGAATGAATAAGTGAAAAATCTATAATTAACAAACACTTTTCATTGTCACCGATTGCTTAGGTTTCTTCCCCCTTCTGGCTCTAACCCTGCTTGAACCGCAACACAAATACTGTGGACTCTTTTTGATTTTTGAGACGATTTCAAAGACGCCTGAACGGCTGACTTCCTAGGAAACCCCAGGGCAGTAAACAGTTTTTGAACTGTCAAGACGAATGATCCTCAGATACCTTTAGGAGAGAGAGTAAAATTTCACAAGGTTCCGCCTTTTCCTCTTCCGCTCCTACCCCGTACCAAGAGGGACGGAATTTAGAGTACAAGCACCTATCCTTTCAATCAGCATTCTGCTTTCAAGTAACACACATGCAAACATGATCAAAGCCAACCACTGATTTATAGCTCGCCCAGGCTGTAAGGAATGGTGGAAGTGGGGTGAAGGAGGCCTGTGAAGGGTGTGGAACCCTGGCAGAAGATGGAGAGTGTGGTGAGACAGAGACATAAGCATGGGTACCGTCTCACACAGTGAACCTGACCACAGCCAGGGCAGAAGGTGCCTCCCCCCATTCATGCTGCTCAAGGCAGAAGAAGGTGCTGTGAGCCAAGCTGCTCGGGTCCCAAGGGTCAGACGCATTGTTGGAGAGCTGCCTCCTGCACACGCAGGGGACATAGGAGACATACCGTCTGTACACGATCTATCCCTATGGAGGGAAATTTTAGTTACTTAGTAACAACCCTTCTGAGTTTTTTCTCACGACTCATCTCATTTTTTTATACCTCAGCCTTCAAAACAACTCTGACATCCTTACCCAGTGACCTTCTGTCTACTTTATGAGACTTGCTGATTAAAGAAAATAAAAATCTTTTTTCCTTACACAACAAAACTCCTTACAAAACATTTGCTGTGCTTTGTAGATATTGCGTTTTAAAACTCAATTCCCAAATCAGAAGGGGGGGAGGGGAAACAAGTGATTTTTTTTTCCCAGTCGTCTTTGACATTAAAGATATTCCTATAAAAGTCCAAGGTTCTCTGGAAAGGACCAGAGAAATTTGAACAGCTGCCACCTACCTAATTCCTCACATTCTCCAGCTAGCTTGTTAAGATTGCATTTAGCCACTGAGGTAAGCATTAAGAATCTGCTCCCTTTCATCTAGAGAACAGGAAGGAGACACCATCAATGAGCGCTTTTGACACGGGTAAAATTCTGCTTTTGCAGAATTGCTCGGAGCTCTTTTATTCAGGCAGTTGCCCCCAGTCCAATCAATCTTTATTGTGTCACACACACAAAAAGGACCCGTGATGCCTCTCCTTCATTTTACGCCCTGAGTGCATACACAGCTAAAAACTAACCAGTCCCAACAATGTCCCCGGCCTCGACGATCATCTACAGTCTTCTCTGCACCACTAATTTATCTCCTGCAGATCTTCCTCTTCGTGGGACAGTTTGAAAACTGAAAAGTGAAACCAGTACTTTGTCCTTTGTTGACTAAACTTGTGAAAAATGAGCTGACCGGATTATACTCATATTTAGTTTAGAACATAGCAATGTCTTCTTTGGTTCATTGAATTTTTTTCAAACAGTGTTAAATAAAGAAGCCAGTCCACCCTGAATCTGCCCAGGAGCTGAGATCCGGCAGCTCTGGGTGAGAGTTCTTTCCAGGATCATCACAGCTATCTTTAGATCAGTTAGCACACCAGTGAGATGACCAGAGGAGGGGTCGATCCTTTTTATAACAGCGGAACTCATCTCCTTTCTCTCTCTTTGTTTTGTTTTGTTTTGTTTTGTTTTTTGTTTTTCGAGACAGGGTTTCTCTGTGGCTTTGGAGCCTGTCCTGGAACTAGCTCTGTAGACCAGGCTGGTCTCGAACTCACAGAGATCCGCCTGCCTCTGCCTCCCGAGTGCTGGGATTAAAGGCGTGCGCCACCATCGCCCAGCTCCTGCCTTTCTCTTTTTAAGGGTTATTCTTACTTACAAATGTAACTGTGTTGTGTCATTTCGATGGATGTAAAAGAAATGTCAAGGTGGTTTTTCAGAGGTTAAAACTGCTCTCTAATCCCCTACCGCAAACCAGAACACAACACAGATGAACAAACAAACCAGCCCCCATATCTGAGTAAATGATGACTTGATGTCACAGAAAGGCTTGTGACCTCTACAGATCAAGACTCAGTGCCCATTTTTGGGATACAGGAAAATGGTCTTGAGATATCCATCCCTTCAGCATTTTTAAGCTTGTGTGCTAAGGATGAGTATTAGTCTTTCTAACCCTTTGGCTTTCTCTCAGGAAGACCTGATTGTTGTCTGTTTCAGAAAGTTGGGTGAGCCGTGCTCCTTGTCGATGCTGCGATCTTCATGAACCCCACCATCAGAGCAGGGGAACAGAGGCACAGGCAGAGCCCAAGTTAGGAAAGCCATGGGCCAGCTAAGAAAAAGCCTGGATGTGCCTTAGGGGTCATCAAACAGGAAGAATAATGCCAGGGGAAAAGATCAGAGAACTGAGCACATTCACTGTTGCGTTTCCTTGAGTTTCTCCACAGGGTGATATGATATTGCCTTCCCAAGAGAAAGCAACCCATCTGAGACAAACGAAAGTTGCTGTTTGGAAAGAAAATATCCAAACAGAGAAAATAAATCCAGAAAGGTATGGTGATCGAAGAAGACAGAGTAGCAGTGAGCAGCCACGTTCAGGAAGTGGCATGGGCAACCTGATGTCCCATATAGGAAGCAGGGTCCCACCTCCCCGGCTGTGGGAGCACCTCTTCCCACAGGAGAAGTATCACAATTAAAGACTCTAACAAGCCCAGGGTTACCTGAATCAGGAACCCCCTCTCCCCATCCTGTGTCAATCTTCCTCAAACCTTTCCGGCCTCTTTTGTTTAAGTACATACTTTAGCACCAAACCTTTTAAATAATGACAGCATAAATATTTTAAAGCATCAGCCTCTCTGAAGTAGAGTTTCCAAGAGAGGTTCCAGTGGTTCTGCCTTGGCAGCCATCGTTTGTGATTCACTGTTCCCCTGCCAGGTGCCATTACCAGGCACACCCAGTGTCGTACTTCTGTCAAACCCCAAGAGGTCTACCATGATGAGGAGGCGAAGAAGGGAGGTTACCCTGAGGACAGCTGCCAGTTCTTTACATGTGGTTATTAATGTTTGTCTTATAGTTCACTTGGAATGACCTCCAAAAAACTCAAAAAACATAGGGCTTAAAAACTATGTCCTAGTAGAATTGGGATAAATAATGTGTACCCTGTGAGTGCCTGGTTTTCACACAAGGTTCAACATGTGCGTGTGTCTATATGTGAGTCTGTGTCGGTGTGTGTGTCTCTGTGTGTCTTACATGTTTGTATGTGTATTTTTGAGGGTCTGTGTGTCTGTGAGCATCTGTCTGTGTGTGTCTTTGTGCATATGTGCGCTCAGGACCATAGAGTGCAGACAAAGAACGGCAGGAGGAACAGACACGGATCCCATAGTCCTCTTCATTCTTTGATGAGTCAGGAAGCATCTGGCAAGCCCAAGACTGGAGAAAGCAGAGTCCATTGCATCTGTGGATGGCAAAACTTGCCAAGGCTGTTGGGGAGCAGATGGTGGCTATATCCGAGGAATGGATTGGAGCGTACATACAATCTTTTTTCAAAAGAAACACAGAAGGAACTTATAATGCTCGGTGGTTAAGAGCATTTACTGTTCTTTCAAATGACCCCAGTTTGATCTCTAGTACCCAAGTGAAACAACCCACAACAGCTTGTAAATCCAGCTCCAGAGTATCTGATGCCTTCTTCTGGTCCTTGGGGCACCCATACTGGCACGTACACACACACACACACACACACACACACACACACACACACACACAGAGAGAGAGAGAGAGAGAGAGAGAGAGAGAGAGAGAGAGAGAGAGAATTTTTTTAAGAGAAAACAGAGAAGGCGGATAAACAAGCAGTACAGCCAACCAACAGCAGGTAACACAGAGGAACACGTTTTCTAGAATGAAAGCAAACCGAGACAATGGAGTTCTGCTGCTGCTGCTGCCGCCTCCAGCAGGGATGGGTGTGCTTTTGTGTGGTGTGTGCTAACCTATGACTATGGTTTGTGAGGTAGCACATCTCCGTGTTTCCCCTTTTCTCTTCCTGCCAGTCCTCGGTGTCTGCATTGCTCACACAGCCAGCATTTTTAAAAAGGTGTAACAGTTTGGCGCACGTCATTTTTGTGGAGCCATGGTATCCTCTTTCAATTTCTGTGCGCTAGCTGGACAACAGGTAAGCCAGGGGTAAGAACTTGGGAGTCGTTGGGGGTTTTGCAAGTTGGAATGAACAGTGTGGAAATAAACCAGCTTAATTTAAATTTGAAAGAAAAGGTACTGCTGGGCTTCTGGAAAAGTCCAGTAGTCAGAGGACTAAGTCTGATCAGAAAGTATGGTGGGTTGGCTTAACAAAAGGCTGGCGGACATGGTTTGAATAGTTCTTCTCAGCTTCGACACCACAGGCATTTTTGCTAAGTATGTTTTCAAAGAGAACATGCGAACACAAAAATAAGATGCCAATCGCTCCTGAGAGTGCTGGCGTACTTCAAAAAAAAAGTGTTTCGAGGTTTTATTCTTTTGCTTTTACATTTGCTTCTTGTCCTTAAAAGCCATCATGTGCTTTATGGCTCTCGAAGGGTGAGAACTTGAAGCTGCTCCCCCTTATGCTGAGCTGTCTGCACTTAACTGAGTATTTTCAGGCGGCGGGGGGGGGGGGTCTTTTGTTACTTCAATGTGAGTTTTGACTCTAAAATTTCAGTATCAAACGGAACAATAGGGTTCCCTCTGTATGGTTTGTGGAAATCAGTGCGCAGACCTGGGCTGCTGATACGGTTTCTAATGGGCTGTAGAGAAAAGATGGGAAACACACTCTCCTCCAACATGGACAGCTCTGTTTAGGAAAAGTGGCGCTTCTTACTCTTCCGAAGACAGAAATGAAATGTCAGAAGTGGCGGTGTGTTTGTAGACTACGGCTGCTGCTCTTGATAAAGTGTTGTGGTTTGGTTCCTGTTTACCTCGTTATGGGGAAACAAGGTTCTGATCCCTTGTGCTGCTTCCCGCTCAGAACTAAAAGAAACGGGATACGCCGTGGTTGCACGCAGCACCGCCATGGGAATATCTGCCCATGACCAGTCGAGCTCGGGTTAACGACAAACGTCGTTTCCACCTTTCTGTCTCCCTTCAAACAGTATCGAATTCTTTATTCTTCCGCCCATTGACCGTACATTTTTGTCTCTTGCCTGGAGGTCATTTGTTTTTCTTTTTCCTTTCTCTCATGAATAAGAACCCGTTCAATTTTAAGCGCTGCTTTGACTCCTCCTTGAGCCTAACCACTCTTTCCTCTGCGTTTCCACGGCAGTTTATAGCCACGCGTATGCCCGTCCTCCTAAGGATGCTGGGAAATCAGATATGGTTTTTTTGAAGGAGCGTCCTGGACTCTCGTTTTGCTATCTCTCATGTCACAGAGCGGATGCAAAGCTGCCACTGGCATGTATGTTGGACAAATGGTTGGACGGGTAGTGACTGAATCATTTCTCTGAAGCAGTGCTGTTTAATCTAACTTATTCCAGACCCGAGCCACAATAATACGGTCTTACAGGATTCGTGTATAGCAGGCAAGAACAGTCACCTCAAGGAAAACCAAGCTGAGCTAACAGGCTTCGGAGAGGCTTCGGAGAGACTTTCCAACTCTGACTTCCATTGCTATCAATGCAACCCTCCTCCCCTATTCCTTTACCCACGCACGATACAGAATATAAGGAAAATGATGGATTTGGCACACCACTGAGTCACATTTGCAGCTGTATCCTCCATATTGGTGAATCAGATGAGAGAACTATACTGCAAAAGCTTCCTCTACCACCAGGCTCCAGGCACTTTCTGTTTCAAACAACAGGCGTTATTAAGATCCGTTCTCCTTGCCTCTCTCATGCAGTTTATGCCAATGCGCTGAGTGACGGCACTGGTTTTTGGTTGGTTATGGAAGAGTCAATCCGACGTTAACCCTGGTCGTCTCTGTGAACCACATTCTTCCAGGTCAGCTGTAATTTTCAAGATGACGTATTTCTGCGGCGTCTCCTTAGGAAGCAGATTTTGACATTGTACAGGAAAAGACTTCTACGAAAACAGCTCCTCGGCCATTCCTGAGCGAAAGGCAGTCCCAATGGAGGTAAACTCTGTCAGTTCTGTCCCGAGATAAGGACGAGTCAGTCTGCACATTTACAAGCCCAACAGGCATCTCACAGTGGTGTGACTACACCAGCCCCCACATCAGATTCTCTGTTGAGGCAACAGAGATAAGGATGGCCATTAAATCATATTCAACCAGAAGCCTCTTCCCATGGGGATGGAGCAGCGCTCTCAAAGCTTTGCTAGCCTGACTGCACAGAGAAATTCTAGTTTCTATATGGAGAGATGAACTCTGCCTTCAACTCTTTACTCACTGAATTGCTCATGTGATTCTCCGTACAAGGTAATGCAGCTTCTTGGGGCTCCTCCAGAGGTACATTCATAAAAATTAACATAAAGACACTGGGAATGTTCAGAGCAGGCCCTAGTGTAAGAACAGCCTAGCAACTCACACCTCATTTGGGCTGCAACAGTGATGGCTGGAATACGCCCTAAGCGCCAAGCCCTAAGCCCTTTGCCTGTGCTTGCTGGGGTGGGGAGTGGGGGCAAACACATACCAGCATGCACGGAAACATCTTCTTTGTGTAAGTGGCGTCAGCGCTCCAGTTTTCTGCTTTCAAAAGATTGTGATATTGGTAAACTGTCAGGATCGTGTAGGGATATTCACCAACCAACCATCATAAAGACAAATGGCAGACTCGCCACTTCATACAGGGCCAGGGGAAAGTGTTTTACCGGGAGCCACATCCATTAGCTCAGCGCGGTCACGGGTTCCATTCTGATTCTTGCATAAGAAACGTGACTGCCCAGCATCCTGGCTCTTTTATCTCCGAAATGTTCCCAGGGTTAAAAAGAAGAGAAATAAAGTTCTTAGCAGCAAATCATAGCTACTCAGATAAGCTGAACAGGCTTCCTGGAGAAGATCGCACTTGAGCTCCATCCGAAATGATGGGAGCGGGATAAGCGGGGGCGGGGCCTCGGCAGGCTCCTTTGTGAGTCCGAGGGAACAAAGCCAGTCTGTCGGTCTTGCTCAAAATGCGAAGCCTAAAACATTTACCTTAATTACATTTAAAACATTGAAAAGTTCATCAGCCCCCGCTTCCCCGCCATGAAGCAATACCGGTTCATCTGCAGGTACAATGCAGGAAGTGCCTCCCCACCTGGAGTACTAATTACTCTAGCCGAGGAGTTCTGGCCCCAGCATGTGCTCTCCGCAGCTCTGCACTCCAGACTGTGTGAGGATTAACCAATCAATTCGAAACACCTTGTAAAAACATGCCAGGCTTACTAATGCTTTCCTGTATTAGTTCCTGTTCAATCTACATTTTTCTGGTGATGGGTTTTAAGCGGCATGTCCAACCGTGGCATGCTGACCCAGGACTCCAAATTTTGTCCAGCTTGCTTGTTTTGCATCATGTTATGGCTTCAGAGGCAGCAGAAACCAGGCCTCTAAACTCTACCTGAGCAAGGAACTCCCTGGGGTAAGGCTGCTGGTACTTCTACACAGATCAATTCCTCACTTCTGTTTTGCCTTATTCACAGATATGTAGATATGTTAACAAAATTTCAGCAAGATTTAGAATCACACTGAGAATTCAAACATGTTGTTCACTAATTTTCATGACCAGAAGAGCCTATACGGGGTCCCCCCCCCCCCCCTCTCTCTCTCTCTCTCTCTCTCTCTCTCTCTCTCTCTATATATATATATATATATATATATATATATCTGTGTCTCTCTTTGTCTCTCTTTCACACACACACACACACACGCAGACACATACGCGCAGATACACACACAGTTATATGCACTTTTACAAAGCTATAAGCTGTCATGTTTGTTTGCCCTAGCAGTGCCTGCAGCTCTGGCTCCAGAGAAAGCTGAGCTCATTAGAACAAATAAATCCCAGGAGCTACTTCCCCTGAGAAATTAGGAACCCACTGCAAGGGTCTCCTTCCCTACACCCTGCAAAGAGAGTGCGTCCCACTAAAACTCACCTGTACACAGCAGATGAGGCCTCATCTTAAAGAGTCAGTGAACTAGCCAGGGAAGTGGGAAGCCAAGATGGAGAGGGTCAGGCAAATGTTTGCTTTTACCCAACTGTGCCCACTCCCGGTCACAGACAGACAGCTTTGCATTTCTGCTGAGTTTTGGTGCTAGGAGTGAAGTAAATTAGTCATTCCAGTGTTGGAAGCTGAAAACATGGCTCAGCCGTTCGTTAAGAGCACTGGTTGCTCCTTTAGATAACCTGGGTTTAATTCCCAGCACCCATAGGGCAGCTCACAACCATCTGTACCTCTAGATCCAGGGGATCTGATGCCCAATTCTGGCCTCCATAGGTTCTTCACAAATATGTTGCATGGACACACATGCAGGCAAACATTCATACACACAAAATAAAAATTTAAAAAAATTTTAAAAATACTATTATTAAGGAGTGAATGATAATGCCTATTTTTAAAAAAGAACAAATGAACCACCAAAAAAAAAAAAACCTTACATGGATCCTTAAGACACGGCTCAACAGTTGGGACCTAAACCACTCTTGCAGAAGACCCAAGTTCAGTCCCAGCACTCATGTGGGGCAGCTCACAAATGCCTGTATCTCCAGCTCAGAGGAACCCAACACCGAAACTAAGAGAGCAGTGGTAACTTGTAACCTGTGGTGTTACACATGGCAGGCGGCTAGGGATAGATTGTCTTCACTGTCCCTCAGCAGAACACGGACAAGGAGGTATGTTGGTATTTTGTCATTTAAATGTAATTCCTTCCAGACTCATTTTCTTCGGGCCTTTAGCAAAGCATCATCCAGTGAGCAAAACCATGAAATCATTTGATTTACAGAACTGTGTGTAGGCAACTGATCAAAATGTAGAGAAAAATTAATCTTGGAGTACCCAGTACCAGATATCAAAACAATATAGTCACCTAAACAAGACCTGAATGATGGAGAAACTAACAGACATCCTAACATGGAAGGGGGATATCACATGCTAACATGGGGGGATATCACATGCTAACATGGAAGGGTAGATATCACATGCTAACATGGGGGGATATCACATGCTAACACAGAAGGGTAGATATCACAAGGCCAATTGGCCACTAAGGAATCCTGGGAGCAGGAGGAATAGTCTTCCCCAGGGAGGAGTCCCATGATTGGCTAACGTCAATGGTCAGCTCTGAAATCTTGTACATTAAGCAACACTGAATAGACTCGGCAGGTTGTTGAACAATAACAAAGAAAGAAAGCCACAGATTTGGAAGGGAGGAGAGGGATGGAGGGAAGCAGAGGGAGGAAAGGGGAGGAGAAATGATACAATCATAGTTTAATTAAAAAACAATTAAATTCTTAAGAGCTTTGCACATGGAGACCGTAGAGACAGCTTTATGGACTCACCAGAGACCTGAAATGATTTTTAGAGCAGACAAAAATCTCAGAGAAAGATCCAGCCCTAGTGTGAAGGCACAAAGCAAAGCCACGAGGCTGCTGAGGGGGAATTCCACCTCAGAGATTTAGAGCATGCGAGTGGTGGGGACCTGAAGTCCAGACCCCAGCTGTGATCAAAGTCTTGGGTGTGGAAGATAGCTCTCTGCTCCAGCAGGGTCAGGTCTGCTCTCTGAAGGGCTTTCAAAGGCAAACAAGATAAGAAGCGGCCTTTCCTGAACGCTGTAGTTTGGACTCCTTGCACGAGAGTGGAGTGTTGGCACTTTTGAGCATCCTGGGTGGTGAGCGAGCCCAGTGAGACCTGGCCATTGTGTTCCCTGTAGAACACAAAGCATCGCTCATGGAATTGTCTCGTGCAGAGCTGGAAGCCAGCATCCTGTTAACACTCAGGCCCCCAACTGTTCACAAAAAGCAGGGAAAATAAAGAAGGAATGGAGCCCAGAATCCTCAACTCTTAAGTAGTTATGATTTATGAACTAGGGAGAAAGTGAACCAGAGCGAGAACTCATTAATTATGCTAGTTACTTAAATGTAACCACGACAGGAAACTTGTATAGCAACTGCCTTGCAGAAAACACACTAACGTTCAATATCCAACGTTGTATCTGGAGGCTGCAAGCTGGTTGAGTCAGTAATGTACTCGCAGTACAAGTGGTAGGACCCGTCTTCCAGTATCAGAGCCTGGGCACAGAAGCCAGGCATGGTGGCACAAATCTACAATCCCAGTGTGGGGGAGGCAGAGACCAGGTAGATCCTGGAGCCCACTGGCAGCTAACCCACCCTGCTCACTGAGCTCCTCCCCAGTGAGAGGGAAAACAAGGCAGGCAGAGCCTGGGAAGCCACACCCAGCACCGCCCTCAGACCTCCACTGGCGCACGTATGTGAATGCACAGCTAGATGCATATAAACATGGTCATACATGTATAGGAATCTTTGTATCTGAATCAGGTGCTGGAAACCAGTGTGGTGACTCACAAGTAAATTCCCAGAGAGACAGGAAGGGGAAAGCTGCAGGAATGCCATGAGTTCAAGGCCAGGCTGGGTTACAGTGTGTGAACCTCTGTCTCAATATGACTAATTTTTAAAAGTTAAAATTCAAAAGTACACACTCTACTACACGGTGTTCTTGCAATCCGTCACCACCATCCTTGACCTATTATTTCTTGGCCAGATGAATTTTGAAAGGAAGCATAAAGATAAAACCCCAGCCTGGCAGTGAGGTTTTCTCTCTCTTCCCCTGTGCTGGCTCCTGAGTTCTGCCCTGGGCATTTCACCTCAGTAACAGCCAAGTACCAAGGACTATCTGGAATGGCTGATGATTGCCATCCGGAGGTCCCCAGACCACAGAGGCAGCTGTGTCTTGGCCGTCCCAGGCATGAGTAAGATATCCTGCCTCTGAGTCATATTAATAGTGTTTGTCAAGGTTACTAATTTGGCAATAAATCTGGAACGGTGAGTGGCACTTCCTCCACAGCCAGCCACACACACAGACCCGTTTCTTTAAAGCGTGCTGTACAGAGATGGTGAAAATATTTCTAATGAAAATTAGTATAGCAATCACTAATTAGCAGTGTACCTCGGCTAGAACCATATTAGCCTTACCATTGATCTGACCACCCGTGTTGACAGGCTGCTGGACGGTGTTTCTATGTGACCACATCATCGGAATTTCAGTTGGGTGTGTAGAAACACAACATCCTCAACAGAGGCCAGCACGACCTTCCTCAAGTGATCCTGACAGCTTCTTGAAGGATTCAGATTTTCTTCCAAAAAAGGCAGGGTGCCTCGGGGTCACCAAGTGTTTCTGGAGTATAAGGTAGGATCTATCATGGCAGGGTGCCTGGGGTCACCAAGTGTTTCTGGAGTATAAGGTAGGTTCTATCATGGCAGGGTGCCTCGGGGTCACCAAGTGTTTCTGGAGTATGAGGTAGGTTCTATCGTGGCAGGGTGCCTGGGGTCACCAAGTGTTTCTGGAGTATGAGGTAGGTTCTATCATGTCAGGGTGCCTCAGGGTCACCAAGTGTTTCTGGAGTATGAGGTAGGTTCTATCGTGGCAGGGTGCCTGGGGTCACCAAGTGTTTCTGGAATATGAGGTAGGTTCCATCGTGGCAAATGACGGTTTTATGCACAGAAGAAAATCCTTTATTGCTCTTAGAGTAGGAAGTATCTATGTTACACTTGATAAATGTTGATTTCTCGAGTTATCTTTGTCAATATTGTCTCACGTCCTTACGCCTTACTTTACCTCTATCGGTGTCTTAGCTCTGTCCCTTCATCACTTGTAGAAAGAAACTCAGTCTGTGCCTGGTTCCACGGGTCAGGATGGACTTGATTTTTCACTTGAACCTTATCATTGGTCTGGAAGATGCGGCTAGTGTTCTGGCTTTTATCAAGTGATTAGCTGAACCATGCCTGTTGAGGAGATCCCAACTGTGTTTATGGTGCAGAGACTGACTAGACTATCTCCTCAAAGACAATTACAGAGCCAGACAAATGTCTGCGGTCCACCAAGTGTCCACCTGCCCTTAGCGGGCCAGCCTTGCACATTTGTAAGGAGCAGGAAGGTGGCCCTGGAGAGCTGAGTGTGCAATGACACCTGGAACTGTGCTACAATAGTTCCGGGGATGTGTGCACTTATTTCAAGAACATTGGGGCAGAGAAAGTATAATTGGAAGTTTCTCTCCTCCCACCAGTTCCCAATAAACACTCAGAGGCTTAATAATAATTACAAACTGTTTAGCCTATTGCTCAGACTTATTTTTAACTAGCTCTTACAACTTAAATTAACCCATTTATATTACTCTATGTATTGCCACATGGCCAAGGCATTGCATCACATCTTGTTTCCCTGGCAGCTGCTCGTGTCTCCTCAACACTGCCTTTTTTTTCTCTCTGTCTCTGTTTGGATTTCTCATCTGACTCTACTCTGCCTGGCTATTGGTCAAGCCAGATTCTTTATTAACAAATGATAATAAAACATATTCACAGCATACAGAAAAGGATGTGGGTCAGAGGGGAGTTTTTTGGATCATAAACATACTTTTTAATTATTTTTCTTTGGGAGTAAATGTTTTGAAGCGCTAAAAATTTATTATTATTTTATTTAATGTGTACTAGGGTTTGCCTACATAGGTGTTTGTGCACCATGTGTGAGCAGTACCTGCAGAGGTCAAAAGAGAGTGTCAAATCTCCTGAAACTTGAATTATGGATGGTTGTAATCTGCCATGTATAGGGAGTGAGTATTGAACTGAGATCTTCTGAAAGAGCAGCCGGTGCTAACTACTGAGCCATCTCTCCAGCCCCAAGAGAAAACATTGTTGAAATTGTATAGAAAAAGACAACGTGATACAATTTTGAATCCTCTCAATATGACCACAGGGTAGACTATAACACTATGGAACACGAAGTCCTCTGGTAGCATAATGCAATTAAGCCAGGAGGATTTGCTGTCTTTGGTCTTGCTTGGCACATTATAAACATGAGCCTGTGAAATGTTATTTAGACGAGCTTGGTAATCAACCCTGATTCTTGAGCAAAGCCCTTTGCAGGAGACAGTGAGCATGGCTCAGTTGCAGGCAACACTTCCCTTCAGGTGTTGGCTGGCTTGATCTATTTCCATACTTCAGATATTAACCATTAATTCCAAACTCCTGTTCCCTCTCATGAGTCTCTGGCACATCCTTTGATGCTGTTTGATGTCTGAATAATTCAGGTATCATGTCAGAAACCTGATGGAAGCCGTGAGGTTGTGCAACACCTGACATCAAAGCTCTACCCATCCGTACAGAAAAGTGTAAGCTAAAGATCCCCCTTCCCCTCCATGTCTTCAACATTGCATACAAACTAACCAGGCTGGCATCAAAGCCAATTAGAAGACTGGAGAATCTGCCCACCTCCCCTTCACAGGGGCCTTGTTCACATTCAAGAAACAGGGAGGGGGCACCGGAGACCTGTGTGTCATATTATAATTGGGCTCTGCTTTCAGTGGCTGCACCTATGTGGACTCCCTTTCTGTATTCCACATGTGTGGAGGCGCAGGAGATGAAGAAGAAATGACCCATCTCTACAAGGAGCCATTATCACACAGAATCCAGATAGGAGACACCCAAGGGAAAAAAAGAAAACAAAACATAACTAATGAATGATTAGTTGATTAATTCATGGATTTCAAAAATATGTATGTAGGACAGCTGACTAGAATATTAATATAAAAGAAGAGGAGGCAGCTGGCAAAGGAGCAGATGTCTGCCTGTACAGGTGATGGAGAAGAAGAGGAAAGAGGGAAAAGCAAATGGAGACGCTATGGCTATTTAGGCCTTCAAGCAAGCAGCCCACCCTGCAATGGAGATGCATGCATCTCATGCCCCCTCTGCTCTTAGCATCCCCCCCTTCATCACCCCTACTCCTAGGGCCCTGCTCTCCAGTCTGCTTCCCCAGCACCTGTTACCTACTGCACAGGACAGGGAGAGGGAGCTCACATTCAGGGCTATCTCCCCTCACCCAGGTCGTTCATCTCTCCAGCACAGGTAAGAAAGCAGGTGTCACAGCCAGGTGCGTTAGGCACTGGATAGGAGATCAGGGCCCATGACAACTACCAGCGTAACACCTCAGCTGATACTGGTTTCACCTGGCATGGCCAACGTCCCCTCCCCAACGAAACATGAATGGTGTGGCGCAGGTCTATCTAACTGCACAAGTACAGACTCCGGGGGGTTGCTACACTCCAAATATGCCATGCTGTGCTGCGTACGGACTCCGGGGGGGGGGGGTTGCTACACTCCAAGTATGCCGTGCTGCGCTGAAGGCGGCAACAAGTCCCGATGTCTGAGAAAGATAACCTGTTGTTTTAATTAGTGCCCTTATTCGGGTGTTCTGCACAGCTCTGGTATCTCCCTCCACTTGTTTCCCAATTAATATTTCTTCATTAGAAGAATGACAGCTGGTGATGACATGTTTGGTCACCACAGAAAGGAGGGTTGAGAAGAGACCCGCCCTTGACTGAATCCATTCAACGGGACAGTTTTCTCAGGGTGGCTTGGCCTTTGTTCTCTTCCTCCACCCCAATTGAGTGTACATACTGAACATGGATTGGCACAGCTCTGCCCCTGAGCGCTGGCCCCGTGGTGCTGTTCTCCATTGTATGCATTGTCTTCGAGAGGAAGGACCAAGAACCAAAAGCTCCTCCCACCTACAGAGCCCAGCAAGGGCTAGGAGTTTACAGCAATGGAATAGATACAACTAGGAAGAGGCGCATGCGCGCGGAGGTGCTATGACCCGACACTATACCTTGAAGAAGTCAGCCAGGCCAGGCACTAGAGGCTCCTGGCTGCTTATTTGGCCTTCCAGCTTATGAACCATATGCAGTACTTACCAGGAGTCAATTTAACCTCATCTCTGCAGACTGTAACTCATTCTGTTGAAAGTGGGTCTTTACGACCAGCCATTCATTCTCTCTGTAGCAAGTTCCTTCATCTTTCTTCTTTTTGCTGTTTATACTTAAATCATTTAAAACTATCAAGGTCAGTATTAAGACTTTATTAGTTTCCCCAATTTAAATTTTTTTTCATTTTTTATATACATGTACAAGCATGAATGCATATGAATATATATACATGTAAGCATGTATGAGCCATTCATACAGTTTTCAAGTAGATCTGTAAAACCAAAACCAGTAAGAATTTTATAGTATTTTAGAAGTTGGTTAATCAGTTTTGTCTATTTTTCTGAATAAAATGCCCATTTTCTGAGTAAAGAAATTGATAAAGCTTTAATAACAAGTAATTTTAAACTCTAAAAATAGCCTGAATCAATCACCATTCTTATTAATTCTATGCAACTTTGAGCCCAGGAATATTTATGTTTTCTATAATTACTTAAAATGAACTTATAAGATTTTGTAAATAAAAAAACCAAGTCATACTATTAAAAAGTACGCTAAATCATCAGAAATGACCAAGCATGTATTGCGCATTGCTGTTTATCAGAATAAGGAAGCTGAGCTGATAGAAAATCAAAATGTACCGGGCTGAAGAGATGAGCCATCAGATAAGAGCTTCCCGTGCAAGCATGAAGACACGAGTTCAAATCCCTAGCACCCATATAGAAAGCCAGGTGTGGCCACACATGTGTCTGTCACCTCAGAGCTGTAAAGGACAAAGACAGGAGGCACACAGGGGCTTCCTCATCACCAGCTCAGTTCTGGCTCAGTGTGAGACAATGCCAAAGGAATAATGCAGAGAGAGTTATACAGCAGGGCATCTATAGCCTCTTCTGGAGCCTGCATGCAAACGCATGCACCTACGCGCACACACATATGCTTAAAATAGGTAGGAGAATGCTGTGGCCATATGTCTCTGAGCCTGATAATTCACATCTGACACGGGGACCAGGATTTGGGTACTTGGCACCTAGACACTGAAAACAGGCGGCTGCTAAATGAATAAAAACTTTTAAAAACTTGGAACTCAGGACTGCAAGGGGTGCACCCACACACTGAGACAATGGGGATGTTCTACTGGGAGCTCACCAAGGCCAGCTGGCCTGGGTCTGGAAAAGCCTGGGATAAAACCGGACTCTCTGAACATAGCGGACAATGAGGACTACTGAGAACTCAAGAACAATGGCAATGGGTTTCTGATCCTACTGCACGCACTGGCTTTGTGGGAGCCTAGGCAGTTTGGATGCTCAACTTGCTAGACCTGGATGGAGGTGGGGGTTCCTTGGACTTCCCACAGGACAGGGAACCCTGATTGTTTTTCGGGCTGAGGGGGGGGGGACTTAATTGGGGGAGGGGGAGGGAAATGGGAGGCGGTGGCGGGGAAGAGACAGAAATCTTTAATAAATTAATAAATTTAAAAAAACTTATTATATCTATATGTATATGTTTATCTTTGTATGTGCTGAAATGATATTAAAGGACCCTAACATTGACAGTGTCCTCTCTGATCGATGCACGTATTATTCATGCTTTTATGGGTTTTCCAACCTTTCCACAATGAGCCCATATTGTCCATACAATCAGCGTTGTGCTCTCGCTGTTCTAAGGAAGTGACTCACGGGGTAGACGTGGTTTAAATGCTGCTCGAAGCCTGTCAGATGGCGCTGCAAACCCACTTCCTCTGCAGGTGGAGATGTGGGTTCCAGATGACAATTGAGGTGAGGAAGAATGAGGGATGAAGGAGTGAGCTCAGCGCAGCAGGGGACCATCCCAAGTCCCAACCTCATGTCCCCCTTGGATATTGTGCCCCTTCCAGACTCTCAGGGAGCCTGACACAGTTCCCACTGAAGGCGCAAATGAACAAAGCATTGGGAAAATGCCGATCTCTGCATATTTAAGCTGTGTCATACAACACACAGTCTTAGTACAGTGCTTAGGGTGGCAGAACCTGGAGGAACCCCGTTTTAAATTCTGGCTCTCCATTTAGGGGCATCAGTCTCTGAAAGATCTTAAGAATTCAGACTACTGATAACTAAAGTCACCCCACACTGGACTTCCCAACACATCCTGCCAACAGCGTTGCTGCGATAAAATGTTCGATGTTCTTAACTCACCAAGGAAAGTCAAACGGTCTGGGGCCTGGCTCTTTGAGTACCTGAGAGATATGAATACCCTTGCAAATGAACGCCTAATAAGATTGAAGAGGTAAAGGGAAGCTTTCTCCATGAGCTCACTTCTGTTTAAAGGACTTTAGCTATTACGAAAATCCCTTTATGTGGGACATTGCAGCCCTTGGCAAAGTTGGCTGAAGGGATGCCTATGTGAATGTCAGCTTTGCATGTAAAGGCGTAGTTTTACCCATTGTCTCATGAAGCTTCCAAATTATATTTGCTTTGCTTCAGTAGGGTTAAAAGTGTCCAGATTTTCTAAGCTCGAGAAATATGCTTCTCTATAGTCAAGGAAATTTGATTAAAAGGGATATTCTCAGAAGTTGCCTAGTATTATTATTCTCTCTCCCTCATAAGTAAAAATCAGTGAAAATACTCAAAAAAAAAAGCAATGAGAGCATCTTTCTTTCTCTGTGTATTTCCAAAGTGCATTCTTACCCCAAAAGTTAGCTCCAGTGTCTGGATTCCTCCTTTGAACATGGACAGAATGAGAGGGCAACAGTGGGCCTTAGACTTGGGCTTTACCACAAGAGGAGTGTGGGTCAGAGAAAATCACCAAACACTCCGCACAATTTCAACAAAAGGGACGAAAATGCACAGCATAATGACATAGGCTTATCTCTAAACATATGTCATAATTGCAATCAGAGCCAATTTCTACTTCAAAAATCAGGCCATCATCATTCTAAGAGCCTCTCTGTAAAGAATCTACTTCAGTAAACCTATCAAGACTGATTTCCTTGTCAAGTTTGGGTTATAAAATCTTTATTATTCTAAAACCGTGTTAGCAAATTAGTCCAATTTGCAGAACCTACCATCCTGTGGTAGATGATTTTGTCTAGGTATCCTTGAAATAAGTGAGGTATTGGTGCGATACTGATCTTCTCAATTATGCTAAAAAGACAACCATTTGTTTCAAGTATGCGCCATTCCGTTATTTTTAGCTCCTGCTAGAAATCAAAATATTCATCTAAAAAGCAGAAGAAGCAATCACTCATTTAACTCAGGGGTATCACGGAGCATGCTTGTGAAGCTGATAGGAGTCACAGGCCCTAGCAGCAGCTGTGTATAGAGCCTCCCTGAACATCTCAACCGTCCACCAAAAATACCTACCATTACCATCAGTGCTATTAGTGACCATGACAATAATGTTTCACACAACAGCCTTTAAGATCTTTTGTCACTGGGGGGGGGGGGTTGTCATTCTGCTTCCCAGTGAAACATCCCCTGTCAGTAGCCAGTTGACAATGCTTCAAGTCCTGTGTTTTAACACACGCTCGTCTCTCAACCGTTCTTCAGCATTTGCTCCATCGGAGAAAAGCCCTGACTCATTCAGCCCCTTCCATGAGGCCGTGTAGTATTTGCCCCAATCTGAACTTGAGTTTGGCTTTGTTCTAAACTAAGGAAAGCTTATAAGGAATGTGACTGAATGGTACATAGGTTTGCCCCTTTTGTCGAGGTTTCTTGAGGGGTTTGATTGGTCCTTGTGTGCATGTATGCAAGGCTTGTGTATGTGAGCACAGGCACACGCGTGACGTAGAGGACGACTTCTGGTATCGATCGTCATCTTTCACCATACATGAAACACAGTCTCTTCTGCTCTTCTTCTCTGTGCAGTCTGGGACTTTTCAGGAAAGGTCCTGGCTCTTCGTCCCATCTACTTCCATACCTGTGTAAATACACGGGTTTCGGGGATCTGATCCCAGATACTCACAAGCCAGTGAACTCACTTCACCCACTGAGCAAAGAAAGCAGCCTTTGTCTTGCATTCTTTTGTAAGAGATGCGTCCGTTACGGCATAGTACTATTTTCTTCATAACTGTGAAATTCCAAAAGCTAAGCAAGCAGGCAGTTAAGCAAATGGGATGGTCTTTGTCAGAGAGGAGGATGGCTTTCTGTGAGGCACTTCATTTTAATACGTCATGTTTACTTAAAATGTCTTGTCTCACCGCTATTTTCATTTCACCTGTGTGCAATGAAATATTGTGCTATAGTCAAACAGTATAAATATTTTTGAATCAAAAAGATTTGCCTCCAGCCAGTAATACTGTCCTTATTCAATTGTTGTTCTTCAATTTCCCTACCCGCTCCCAATAGTTAGAGGGAAGAGTTCTCAATTCAACTTTTACAGTGCAGGAACAATAACAAAGCAAGCTCCCGACCATCACAGCATCACGCACCATATCCTTCCCCAGCAAAGGCTAGACTGAAATGCGCCTTTCTCCAGTCCCTAAAGCCTGGACTATAAGAGAACGGGTGAGACACTGGCCCTTACTGTCTAAGGACCCAGCAAACAAGCCACCAGCCTTACCCCCTGCAAACAACCACACAAGTCAAGAGCAGCCCACACTCAGAGTCACATCCACACCCCGGGAGCAAACCGCGGTCACACTGCTCTGCACACTGCTGTAAGGAAAGCTGCAGCTCAGACTCCCGAGCTGCATTTGCCGCAGGGATGCAGTGGGGCTCTGTGGGAAAACCCTTGGATCCTCTGCGTTGCTGTTGCTGCATCCTCTTCCCTCGTCCTGTAGACTCAGGTGCTGTTGCTGCATCCTCTTCCGCCGTCCTCTAGACTCAGGTGCTGTTGCTGCACCCTCTTCCCCCGTCCTGTAGACTCAGGTGCTGTGTCTTGTGAATTTTTCCCATCAGGGGCCTTCTTTCCCTCTCTCTATGCTCAAGATTCACATAGATCTGCTAACATTTCAGAGAAAACCTCTTGCTATCCAAGTCTTGATTCATTTTCCAAAACACAAACATGGAATCCTACTTTAGGTCTCACTAGCTGGCAGGGAGCCTGGTTCTAGTTTGTATCACTACACTTCAGTATCTTGGAATTGCCGAGCGTGTCATTTAATCTGACTGGGCCTCAGCTGCTTCATTTAATCGACCCAGCAAACACTTATTGAATACTCCCTGTCACTTAAGCACCTTGCCAACTCAAGCAGGGGCCTACGAAGGTTGCCCTTGAGGCCTAAGCTGTCTATAGTGTGGAGGACTTGAACTACTGCTAGCAGCAAATGGGACTTCAGTGTGAAGTTTAATTGAATTTTCATTAGTTTAAATTTTAAAACTGAAGTGTCAGGACTGGAGATGGCTCAGCAGTTAAGAGTCCTCACTGCTCTTCCAGAGGGCACAGGTTCGATTCCCGGCAATCATACAGTGACTCACTTCAGTACCCGTGGGTCGAATGCACTCTTCTGGCCTCTGCAGACACAGCTGCACAGACATGTAAGCCAGCAAAAAAGCAATACACAAAATAAAAATAAAGGTTAAAAATTTTTTAACAATTTAGTTATTAGGAAACCTTTGATATGTCTAGAAAAATGCAAGAATCTTAATTGTGTGAATTCTAAAAATAGATCGATTATTTCCACACAAAAAGCCTTAAACAAGTTGGTATGTGCTGTTGCTTTATACACTTGGGAGTAGAAAGGCCTGTTAGGAATCTTCTACGTGGGTTATGTTTTGAGCACTCAAGTTCCTTATTAAACTGTGTAGTACTACACATAACCAACCCATGCTATCGCAACTCAGAGGTGCATGCTGGACACTACCAATGACCTATAATCATTCATCCTAGTATTTTATTTATAGAATAATTGCATGGAAGTACATATCAGTACTGACATACTTTTTACCCCAAACTTTTTAAATCATGCTTGCTAAAATTCACGAAGATAAAAACCCTGAATGATAGAGACCCAACTGTACTAAGTTAAATAAGGTATATTTTAGCATTATTTTTGAGAGTTTCCCTTAAAAACTTTTATTTGTTTTTTCAAAATTACATATATGTAAAACAAGATTTTGTTACCAAGATATAAAGACGTTGACTCCCAAAGGCATTGTCTCTAGAAGTTGCTTAGCATTGTGGCTGCACAAGACAGTGGCCCCATTGAGCAAATGAAGTCATGATAAAAAACCGAGAAGGAGGTAGAGCTCAATGACAGAGCACTTGCCAAGTGTGCTCCGGGCCCTGGGTTCAACCCACAGTCCTTCTCCACCAAGAAAAAGAAACCTAAAGAAAAACCTCGGAAAGGGTTACACACAAGACTCTGAATAGCACTGATGTCGTGCTGGGTTTCAAGAAGAGAGAACATTCAAATATGTGAACATGATCAGAAAAGGAATCTTACCACGGAGGGATCAGGAGCTTCTGGAAACTCTGGAGGTAAACATTATCAGTGAGTAGCAGCCTCCTTTCTGGATCCTTGAAGGTATGTCCTCATAAGCACATACAGAGCCATGGCCTCTGGGGTAATTATTGACCAAGAGATTTCAGCCAGTCTCAGCCCAATCATCGGTTTACTGAACATGAACCAACCAAAAAATTAGCAACTATAGGTATAGTTTATTTATAGACTTTCAAAACAAAATCCATAGACTTTCCAGAGACATTCAGGAGAGCCACTGAACACACATAACAACCATGACAAATCCTGGGCTAGAGGAGCTGACCTCCAGATTGGCTATACCACTATTCTAAATGTACTCTTTGCATCAAAAAGAGAGCATGAGAAAACTGAAAATAACCCAGCAAACAAGAGCAGAAGTGACTTACACAGCCTGATCAGGGCAAATACAAGAAAGACCCAATGTATCACCCCTAACGGTGAACAGAAGAGAACTTTAGTCCTCAGGGGAGGAACCCTTGTCACTTTAAGCAGCATTACACGGGAGGCCCTGACCATCAAGTTCATTTCAGAGAACTGGCTCCCCTACACCCCACACTGGACAGCTCACAACAGCCTGTAACTCCAGCTTCAGGTGACCCGACGCCCTCTGCTGGCCTCTACAGGCACCAGCACTCACATGCAGACACAAATACACACACACACAAACACACACACATATATAGACACACACACATATACATGTGCGTGTGTGCAATTGAAATTAATTAAGTACAGGTATTAGACTAGAGAGAAAAAAAGTCAAACTGCATCTCATTGTTAGATGGTGACAAGACTTTGGATAGACAAAGGAGAGGTTGTCCAAGAACACACACACAGAGGGGAGAAAAAGAAGAAGTGGGGGTTGGGTAGAGAGCGACTAATAGAACTACTGAGATCAATATGCAAGTATCAATTGTATTCTATACACTAACAATGAACAACAAAAATGCGGGACCAAGAATTCAATTCCTCTTAAAACAATGTCAAAATGAATAAAATGTTGAGGAGAAAGCTGAACAAAATATATGCAAGGCAGACACAGAAAACCGCGGAACACCACTGCAGAAAATCAAAAAGTATATCAGTAAATGGGGAAACAGCTCGTGTTTTTAAGCGAAGACAACAGTTCTAGATGGCAAATCCTGGTCTACAGATTCAAAACGCCACCCATCAGAACTCCAGCTGGCCTTTTCTTTCTTTTCTTTTCTTTTTTTTTTTTTTTGCCAGAAATCGACATACTGATCCCAAAACTCATATGTAGGGGAATGCAAGCAACCACAACAGCCCAAATCATCTTTCAAATAAAGAATAAAGTTAGGAACGTCATATTCCCCAGATTCACAGTTTATGCAGTGGGATGGTAATGAAAACAGCAAGCTCTGCCCTGAGCACAATGCACAGGGAGCCAGCTCAGTCTGTAAGGACGGCCGCGGGCTCATAGTCAGCTGAGTGCTGGGAAGACGCGAAGGGAAAGAACAGGATTTTCATTAAATAATGCCAGATAGGTACCCACATCCCATGTGGCGAGGCTGGGTCTCCAAACAATGTAAGCATTAACTCAGAATTGACCAAACACCTAACAAGATATAAATCATGGGAACCCTAAAGGGAAGCTCCTTCCACTTCAAGCGCTTACCTCAGGCCGTGGTTTGCTGGGTGTAACATCAAAGCACAAGCGACTGAGAAAGATAAACTGGATTTCTTTAAAACTAAACACCGCCATATTCCAAAACGCTGTGAAGAGTAAGAGATATACCAGGCATGCTGGTGCTGCCCGCATCCCAGTCAAAGAGGCTGAAACAGGAGGGCTACAAATACCAGCCAACCCAGAAATAGGTAGACTCAAGTTTCAAAGTGAATGGCTTTTTATAAGGGCTGGGGGGTACACCTCAGCTCACGGGGGAAGTGCTTGTCTAGCATGTGGGAGGCCCTGAGTTCAGTCCCCAGGACTGCACACACAGAAGGGAAAGGGGGGAAGGGGAGAGAAGAGGAAGGGAGGGGAAGGGAAGGGAGAAGAGGGGAAGGGAGGGGAGGGGAGGGGAAGGGAGGAGAAAGAGTAGTCATCCCATGGTCCTGACTGAGTTCTCTCCTGCATCTGAAGCTACACCTGTACCAGGAGGAACCTGGTGACCTGAGTCCTCAGGGACTCAGACCCTGCTATACAATGTCAAGCCTTAGTTTCTTTCCACAACCCCTTCAATCTTGTGGTTTCTACAGTAACTGAGGCGGCCCCTTCACCAATGGCCTCTCCGGGACTCTCACCGTACAGAGCCTCAGGTACTCTCCATAACCTCTTCAATCCTACAGCCTCCATGCCACCAAAACCAGAGCTACCAAGTTTGGCTGCCAGCTTGAGGGGCCTCCTTGGCCCCTTTGAGACCACAGCTTCTACCTGAGGACTCTGCGGAAATACCTCCCAGAAGACGTCATCGCAATGACACTGATCTCTTGCTCCTCACAGCTGACTGTTCAGTCCCAGCTGAACAAAACTACGGATTCTCAATTCAAAAGATCATACAAACAGCCGTGACAGACAATCTTTGCTTCTCTTTGCAGCATCACAACCCCAGCCTCCATCTTTGGCTTTGCTCTCAGCAATGTCCTTCAAATTCCTGCAGAGTGCTCTGAGCGCTTGCTGACTTTTGTCAGCCTGAAGTTCCAAATGCCACTACAACCCTCCCAAAGGCAATGCCGTCAGGTCTGTCATTGCAATATGACGTTTCTGGTGCCCATTTCCGTTTAGTTAGTTTTCTGGTCCTGTGTCAAAACCATAAGCAAAAACAACTTGGGAAGGAAAGGGTTTGTTATCACTTATAGCTGTAACTCAGGGTAGGAAATGAAGACAGGACTCTGGAGGCAGCCTGAAGGAGAGGCCACGGAGGAGTGCTGCTTACTGGTTATACCCCATGACTGTTCAGTCTTAGACAATCCAGGACTGCCTGCCCGGTGGTGACACCAGCAACAGTCAGCTGTGCCCTCCCATCCCAAGCATTAATAGAGAAAATGTCCCCACAGACTTGCCTACAGCCCAGTACTGTAGAGACGGTTTTCAGTGAAGGATTGCACTGCCCGGGTGGTGAACAGAAAGTCCACAATTACTTTAGTGGTTTTGTGAAAACGTCCTGGAATTTGGCAGTGAAGACACTTGAAGGGTACTGAGTGGTTTGCACAAAACAAACAGGCAAAAGAGAAAACAAGGCCAACGATAGCAAACGAGCAAGACACAGAGGAATCGTGCAGAATGGATATCATTATAAAATAATAAAATATCACCTAAGCTCTGATGCAGAAACCACAGTTTGTGTAGAAATGGGAGATGGTCTGGTCTGGCTAGATTGCAGTCTTCTGGGGAGATAAGGTTACAGGACAATGAGATAAGATGGCAGGAAACCTTGGATGCCCTTGTGGAATTTTCCACAGGGGTGAGTGTGGGCATTGCCTTGGCCGTGGAGAGATGAATGTTTTCAGAATACACTGCAGGTCCGTTTGGACATTCTTAGCCAGTGGATATGTCACAGAATGTCATGGTCTGGGAAGTCTGCGAGTTGAGCAATTTAGAAGCATTGGGATCTGGTTTTGAGGAGCAACGTTAAGAAATACATACGTGAAATAAGTAAGGAAAAACAGCCCAGTAAGCAAGAGCCTGAGCAGTCACTCTGGCCACTCAGCACAACCAGAAAGTGTCACGGACTCAGCAGGGGGACACCCTCATCTGAGAGACAAAGGCCTGAGAGCCATGAGGGGAAGTTGCCTTCACAGGGGCGTATATTGTTTCTTGGCCAAGTGTGTTCCAGGTATAGTAGAGAAAACAAAGGCAGAGCCGTGGTAGCATGCAGAGAATGGTGAAGAAAAGAGCCACGTGACGGAGTAGGAACCCAGACAATGGCCTTTTGGGGATGAAGTCATTTAGGCCTTGCGTGTGTTTAAATCCGGCAGTGATGTAACCCCGTATGTGTGGGAGTGAGTCTTAAATACATCTGCCTCTTTCACAGTACTCTGCTCACAGTGAACATTTATGCAACCCATGAATGCCTCTATGTTCCAGGTTAGGCCTACAGGGCAGCATCTGGTGTCTGTTTGGTAGGTGGACCAGGAGCCTCTACAGAAGCTGGAAGGCTCCTTTCTGCTTTCCACTCTGCAGAGTCCCCAGGAAGCCTGTGAGTGTGCTGTCCAGAGTCCTCTGGTTACAGAACCAAAATGAGACTTCATTCTAGAATCTCGGTCACTTTCTCACTATCTTAATTTGTCTGTTTCTCCCTGGACTGGGGGGTAAAGCCCAGCCCTTTGCACAGATTAGACCCCTGGACGACACCCCAACTCTGCACTTTTATTCTGCACAACCTGGCGTGTACATATATATACACCAAGTCCACATCTTGTCCCTACCCCGGCTTTGGTCTTCTTGATCAAATGCAGAGGTCCCACGACCCAGCCCATTCTATCAAAAACAAGGGGACAAAAAAAAAAAAAAAACAAACAAAAAACAAGGGGACATTTCCAAGGATCCCCTCACTGGCCAGTCCGACCATCAGTGCCCACTTCAGTGGCAGGCACCCCATGCTTAGTCACAGGCTTGGTTGACCGGGGAAAACAATGTACGGACTTGTCTGAGGAACAGAGAATAGTGAGAAAGAACCTTCAATCCTGCAGGCCAGAGCCGTCCTTTGTCACGACACTTCCCAGTTTTCAATGCCCCATGAAGACATACACAATGGGGACAGCTCGGTCACCAAAGGGGAGGAAATCCATTTATTTGTTCGGTATTGTCCCCTGCATTAGATCACCCCCAAAGGAAGTGCTATGTGGCTGCATGGACGGGGACTTGATGCTGAATGATCTCTGGCAAGAGCGCTCACTTATTGTATTTTTAATGTCTAACGGTGCTTATGCCACTATCTGTGCGATGACGAACAGTTCCTAGATGAAGTCTGGGAGCATTTCACACAACTATAAGATTAATCCCTCTTGAAAAAAAAAATACTCAAGGAGAGAGGTTCTAGAAAATGCCTGAGAGGTGGTAGAGTTTCCTGGCTCTACTTTTGATGGGCACAAATGCCCCTAGTGTTTCTATAAACAGGGTTTTGGTATTTTCCTCAGGTCTACCCTTTATTAAACTTTGAGGAAAGACTTTCTTTGGATTAAATCTCTGCCGAGGTCTCTCTCTAGACTGTGATCCTTGAAAGATGGGGTGAGGGGGGAGCTGTTTTGTCAAGGGAGCTGGGGATGCTCTCGGAGTAGACAGGGCAGGTTTTTGTTGTCTTTATCACAATGTAGGATCATTGCCTATAAACTTAAAGCAAGATGTGGAGAGAAAGAACATCTCTTTGGGGGAGATAATTCATACTGTTTGAGCGGTTGTCCCTGTATGGAGGATGCTGATGTTTAACGGTAGGCCAGCAGCCGTGGTTGGCAGCTCCTCCAACACGAGGGGTCAGAGGCGTCCCTCAGAAGGAAGCAGAGCTGCTTCATTTTGGCCCAATGCCCTGGTCCAGCACTACCCTAGATCCCCCTGCCTCTGACCTCTGCTTCTTCGGGTGCTCTGTGTGTTTGCGGATCTGTTTCCCACTGCATTTTAGAGCAGCTCCAAAGATCCACATTTTAGATTCTCCGCCCCACTTCGCACGTCCGTCTCACCTCCCTCTGCCAGAAAAGCAAGTCTCTTCTATTTCTGGAGGGCGCGAAGAGACCTTATAAAGGACTCCTCTGGAATAGAAGCCCAGGAGTGTTCTTCTCTCCGCTACCCTCTGCAAGGGGTCACCATGAATAGAAGCATGATTCCTGTGTTCAAAGAAAAGGCCTGGCTTTGCCAGTTCTGATGACTTTAATTTTCCCCTCTGAGCCTCTGGTGGGATAATAGCTTCCTCCCCGCCTTGGCCCCACTAACCCAAATACTAAAGAGCTGTGGCATGACGAGCAGAGGACAGTTCAGCTATCCCGTGCTGATGCAAAGGGTTTTGTTTTATAGTAGCCTGCTGCCAGCACTCATGAACGGGTGCCAAAGAGGAACACAGACTCCATATATAAACCTTGCTACAATGTTACTGTAAGATGCCCCGGCCCAGCCTATTAGTCCTCAAAGCATTCGGCTCTTTTGTTGTTCCTTTCTTTTTTTTTTTTTAATTTGGGGGAATTGCCTGCCTAAATGTGTGCTTGACTTTCTGCTAGATGGAATTAGAAGAAATAAATAACTTGGAGGGTTTAAGTGCAGTCCCACCCTGAGATTTCTATTCAATTCATGGTATTTCCTAACCTTTCCTCGTTTAAAAAAGAAATCACTCGTGAAAGAGAAGCAGAGAGTGATGAGCGTCTATCAGCTTCATGAGGGGGGCCAACTGCATATCATCCTTCAGAAGTGAAGGAAAACAATTTCTCTATCATTTCTCACTTTAACAAAAATCAGTTCTTTTTTAGGAAAAAAAAAACTTTAAATAAACAGATAGCCCAGGATTATTCTCTAAACTCTGGGAAATGCTTTCTCCTACTTATGTTGGAAATGAAAAGAAATTCCCTTTCCTTTGTCATTGTTTAAAACAGGGTCTCGTGGAGGCAAGGATGGCCTTGAACTCCCGCTCTTTCTGCCTCTCCTCCCAAGTGCTGGGATTGCAGACACCACCACACGAGGCTATTCTTTCATTCTCTGTGTTATCGGTTTTGTCTGACCCAACCCAGGAGGCAGCCTCTGGTTTACACATTCAACAGTCTCAGTTACAGCCATGCTCACTTGCATGCGGTTGTGGGGTTCAAAACCTTGTTTCTATGTCCTTGCTTAGGAGGAGCTCAACAAACAAGAAGGAAGGGGAATAGATCAGATCAGCACTGTGCAGAGATCTGGGGCCACCTAGGTCCCAGCCCGGAGAAACTGGGGAGAGGGATGCGAGGATGCTAAAGGTGTCACTCCTTCCTCTGCCCCCTTTCACAGGGATGTCAATCAACCTGTCCAGTGCCATGAACCTATGGGAAAGAGCAGAGCTGTGGGCTGCCAATGACCTGAACTGAGCACAGCTACATATGTCCATGACTCCCTGGCTCCGAGACAAGAAGAGCCGCGATTCTCAAGTCACAGTATGAGTAACAAGTTTAACTTCAGATCTTGGCACAGGGGTTAAATGAGATCGCATATTTAAGTACCAGTTTTGTTGATAAGCATTTAATCCTTGCATCTAATTTGAATTTGAATTCTTTTATTATATTCAGATTTTTATACGTTTGGGTGTTTTGCTTTCGTCGATCCTGCCTATATGCGCAGTTGCTGCAGAGGCCAGGTGAAGGTGCTGGATGCCCGAGGAATGGAGTTTGCTTTGAGCCACCTGTGGGTACTGGGAATCAAGCCTGGGTACTCTGAAAGAGCAGCCAGGGCTGTTAACCACTGAGCCATCTCTCTAGCCCTTTGAACTAAATTCTTCAGTCAACACAACAGTATCTCTTGGGCCTGCAGA
Organism: Microtus pennsylvanicus; assembly: GCF_037038515.1. Lineage (NCBI taxonomy): Eukaryota > Metazoa > Chordata > Mammalia > Rodentia > Cricetidae > Microtus > Microtus pennsylvanicus. The sequence continues at coordinate 56,820,560 of NC_134587.1, read as the reverse complement.
GAAAGGTTTCCGCTGTTTTAAATTGAACTCATTCATTTATGTGTGTGTGGTGGTGGTGGGGGTATACATGTGTGGAGATGCGAAAAGAGAGCTGTGCTATGGGAGTTGACTCTTCTGCCACCAAATGGGTCCCAGGGATGGAACACAGAGGGGCAGGTTGGTAGCAGGTGCCTTTACCCACTGAACTCCCCTTTCTCCACACCACTGTTAACACATTCCTACTACAGACTCTCTGTGGTAGTTTGATCGGTTTCTCCTGAATCTTCACAGTTCAGCTGAACACACCCCGTGTTCCCTGGGCCATCTCAATAAAATCTGAGTTTCTCCTACCCTGCATCTCTCTCCGTATGCCCAAGCCCCCGAGAGAAAGCCGTGGACTCAGGTTCTGTCTGTTCCACCAGTGGCGCACTGAGGCATTATTTAAAACAAATTCTGAAAGCAATAAAGCCTTCCCCTTCTGTAAATGTAGCAGACTTAACAAGCCTGGGAACAGGCGGAGATGCCAAGTCTAGAGTGGACAGCCTCGATGGCTCCAGCCCCTTCTCGGCTCTTGATTACAATTTGATTTCCTTTGGCATCTAAAGACAAACTATTTTAGTTAACAATGTTCTTTCCTAGCAAGAGTGAGATCTAGCTGCTTGGCACAGGACCTGCTCGCTGGCCGGGCAGTGTGTCTGAGCTCTCCAGCAAGAGCTGAAATGCTGAATTTTGAAGAGGGAACACACGGGAAGGGGGTTCACAGCTCCACACAGTGCCCAAATTCCAGTGCAGGCAGTTCATAGTCATCTCTGTCCACCAGAGAGTCCTTCTTATGTGGTCCTACTTGAGACTGAGAGCCATGCTGTTAAAAGGACGGCCTATCACTGCATGTGTCATGGTGTGTTTCTCAAGATAATCTGTTTTACTCAGGGTTCTGTCATTTACCCCTGGTGTTTCCCCAGGGTGGATGGATATTCACATCCACCTCTGCAGCATCAATCTCCTCACGCTGTATTTTATCCTGAGGAACCACCCTTTATTTCCCCATGTGCACTTCCTTCTCTGGCAGAGTGTTCTCGCATACTTCGGCTTCGCTCCGTCTGCGAACATCTTTCCTTGGGAGTTCATCTGAGGTTCCAATTTGCTCATATCACCTTCCCTAATTACTCAGGGAGTGCTGATAATGCTTCTGCTCATTTCATATTAGCAAACTGGCTCACCTCCCATTCTCCCAGGGAGAGCTGTCCTTGTGTCTGAGGCAAAGGGCGTGTACAACTGCTCCCTTGCCAGGCACAGAGAGGGGCCCTGGGACTCAGGGACTTTTGGGGCTGCTATTAACATTGTGCATGCCTTAGCCTGAAGATCACTGACCACACATGCTGTGCACAGTGGACCAGTCCTGTCAAGAACACTACAACAGTGTGGAAGCCTCAGCAACAAGGCAATACACGTACATGCACCTTCGAGCCTGAAAAGAATCCGAATGCCCCTCACCCAGAAAATGACCTAAAAAAAAATCTCTAACTAGTCCCTGTAATCCTCAGACTGATGCCAGGCTTCCTGGGTTTCCAACCACATCTGCTTAGCGGACTTCTTTCTCTTCCCAAGTCCCATATCTCTTCTGACTAGCTAAACAAGGTATTTGGGTTTTGGTTTGGTTTGGTGTGGTTTGTTCTCACAGATGGTTGTTCGGTGTATCAAGTCTGAGATGCTAAACCCCACCATCTCCATCATCTTCTTATTTTAACAGAAGCCTACTATGGATGGCGTGCTTAAGATCACAGATGTTGCCTTGATTTGGAGGGATTTCCACAGCAAGTCAGAATCTCAAGGGACAAGAACTTCTAGGGGTAACTGAGGTGGTTGGCATCAAATTCATTTAATCCTGCATGCCCACATCCAAGCAGCTTCTATCAGCAGCACAGCAGGAAAATTATCTGTGGAAAATGCTCTAACACCAGAACTGTTTACATATGGCTATAAAGGGGAGAAATTGCTTTTTTCCTGAAAAACCTCTTTTCTTACATCAGTATCACCACTAACAACCCACTAAGGACTGAACGGGAGTGGACTTCATACATTTCCTCTGTAACCATGAACTGTAAATCTGATGGGGAAAGGGAAATACCATTTATTAATCCCTGATCGCTTTCTTCATATGGTCAGTTGAGTGGTTCACTGACAGTATGTTAGGTATTTCTTAGACAGGGTATTTCTTCAAGAACAGAAGACCCCATCCCTAACCTCAAGTCGTTTCTGATCCAACAAAGTAATATATATCCAAAAAATATATCCATACAAAGAACCTTTGTGCTATGAAAAACGTGGTCCAATGATATGGTTTTAAGGAACATGGGCATGATTAAATCATCTGAGAAATAAGATTTCTGTAGAATCACATTGTTTCCCAACATTTATAAGTGTTCATTACAGGAAACTTGGAAAACACTGAATAGCTTAGGAAGGGCATATTAAATATTCACAACCCCCCAACAATGATGCAATTAGTCAGATCTACTCAAATGGCAAATGTGCTGAGTATTTCTGCATGTGTGTAGCAGGGACCACTACATGTCATGGGCTGAGGCTACTATCATCCTTTTCCCCCAAGGATTAAATTGAGACTGTTTTCCTCAGACATAGAGCTCTCTTAGGAATTCGTGCCTTATATAATAGCTCTTCCATCTGTTAGCGTCCTTTGCAGTGGATAAAAGAAGAAAAAAGAGTGAACTGTATTTAATGTTGGCAAGTACCAGGTAGAGTTAAAGTCATTCTTTAAGAAACAAATGCACTCAAACACTTATACACACGATATTAAAATAGAAAGGGGACTCCAGTGGGGTCTATAAAATATCCCAAACAGACAGCGTATTGGCTCATCTTCTGAGGATATGGACAGAGGCAATATCTTTGAGCATTATTAAACAGGGACCATAGAAACGCTTTCAAGTTTCTGAAATTCTTTATAACAACAATATTGTTTACAACTGTTATTTCTGGCCATTTTTGCTAGCAAAAAAAAATCCTGATTTTCAAATGAGAGAGACTCCAAAGTAGAAAATTCCATGACGGGTAGGCTGGAGGTCAAGTGACCCTGGATGGTCATGGTCGGTGGTTATAACTATGACATCAGTCTTTCATCCTCATTCTCTGACACACTGGAACTGATCAATCTCCCTAGTCTTTCTTGAGCTGTAGACCCTCTGCATTAGTATCCACACATTGGGTTGGTAGGTTTCATTCTGAGGCACTCTTGAATTCAGAGTCAACCACATATTTAGAAACTCCTCTCCAAGATTCTGTCTAAGACCCAAATCAACAAAGTAAGATGGGGGGAAGGTAGGAGTCTCCCTGCTAGCAAACTATAAGCTGAGTGGGCAGTGTCAGAGCAGCCGGCCCACGGAAGGATGGGAACAAGCTGATGCTGGCAACCGCAGCTCTGTTGTGATCCAGTTTTGCCACAGGTGCATTTGCTGTTTTGATCCATTAAATTGACAACATTATTATCCCGCTTCTCTGGTAGGAACACTGAGCCTTGAGAGTTTGACGCTGAAAATCACACAGCTGGTTCTAAGCACCAGGTCTCACTGCTTCGCAAAATGTTGATTTCAAAACTGATATACAGCTCAGCGATAGAATGCCTGCTGGTGGGGGGAGGGGGGAGAGGGATACAGAGAGAGAAGGAGAGAAAAAGAGTCATACAGACAAACACACAGAGGGACAGACACACAGAGACATGTATACAGACATACACACAGAAAGCCAGAAACAGACTTATGTACACACACATGAGGATGTGGAGAGAGAGGGAGAGAGAGAGAAAGGCTGATTCCATACATGAGTCATTCTAGGTCAGTTTTCTGTGTATTATCTGCTTCCTGTTCTTAATTTCTTTTTTTTATTTTTCTTAATTTCTTTTATAATTAAAAAAATCAGAAAATAAAATTATATTTTAGAGCAAATTCCAAATCTGGTGTGAGAAAATTTCTGTAAAGAAATTTCACAATGCGCTAGGGGCGTTGTCTGGTGACAATGGGAAAGAGAGTTTTGTTTTGCATTTTTTTCTGGATACATGTGTGTACGCTGTGTTCACAAAATAGCTACTGGCTCTTACTGAAATATACAGAGTTTATTGTTAAAGGAGACAGATATAGCTCCCTTTTTCCCTCAGCACTTACGCATACAGGCTGAAGTTTTATGACCCATCTTTTCCTTTATGATTTTTCTAAAGTTCCAAAATTGTCATCATAAACAAATATTATTTATGCAAATGAGTGTGGTAGATATTATATGAATGAGAAAAATAAGGTATTTTCCATTGTTTTCTTCAGCTTTTTCTGCCTAGACTGCACCAGGATTGAGTGCAGCGAAACCAGAAAGCACCCCACGCCCATGTTCTCAGGGTTTTGTCTAAACTGTGAAAGGAGTTATACTGTGTTAGCACAAGGTCAGCAGGCCTGCAAGCTGTCTGATAGCCAATGCTGTGCCATGACTTCAGCAAATGGCCACATTTAATAAACCCAACAACTCCACAGGTAATATAACATGTGTCTACACTCCACTGACGAGGGAACGAGGCTGAGCTGAACGATAAGGCTTGTATGTTCACCAAGGTGTCCGTCGGTGAGGTTCGAGCTGTACTTGAACCCTGGCTGTCTGAATTCTAGATACTGCCTGTTTTAGTTAGGCTGTGAAGAGACACCATGACCATGGCAGTTCTTTATACAGGGAAACATTTTACTGTGGTTTACAGTTACAGGGATTTAGTCCATTATCCTCATGGAGGGAAGCAGAGTGGCCTGCAGGCAGATACGGTGCTGGAGAACTCGTTGAGAATTCCACATCTTGCCCAGGCAACAGGAAATGGTCAGAGACACTGGGCAGTTTTTTGAGCATATATGAGACCTCAAAGCCCGCCTCTACAGTTACACACTTCCTCCAACCAGGCCGCACCTACTCCAACAAAGCCACACCTCCAAATAGTACTACTCCCTTTGGGGGCCATTTTCTTTCAAATCACCACACTGCCCCTGAGCCAAAGTCATATTTCCTTCAACAAAATAAGAGTGGCGTGTGGATGGTAAAAGCTTGAAGACCCTCAGCAATGCACCTGTTCCCAAGCCATTTCATAATGTCCTAGCAGCCTCTCATTTCAAGACTGGGAATGTAGGGGTCCTATAGTTCCCTCAAATGATGAGCTGTTCTTGAATCCAGAGTCCCTCTGCCAACAGGACACATTCGGTGCTAGTCAGCATTGGTATTTCTGGCACATTTTGACCCAGCTTGCTCCCCCAGTTTGCTTCCCTCTTGATGAGAAACTACCTCAGTAAGCTTGGAATTTGACTCAGGTGTGGAGCCGTTGGCTGAATTTCTAGCTTCAGTTCCTCAGCATTTTCCTAACAACTTAGCAAAGGACAAAGAAATGACAGTCTTGCAGCGTTCTTTTCCACAGGAAAGAAAAACTAAATACCATGGAGCTACTCAACTTGCATATGAGAATTATCACCTTTGAAATAACTCCTCCATGGTGGAAGAAGCCAGAGTACTAAATAATCACAAACGAAGACTGGAGGACTTGTGGGCAGTCTACCCATGGCCATGAGAAAAGTCCCCTGAAGTGTTTCTCCTCAGCAGACTATTGATTCTGGATTGTCTCCAACAGGGCAGATAGCTCAGTCAGTCACTCACTGACTTAAGAAACTACATACGTCCATCCAACATGGGCCAGGTTCTATACAGAATATATCAGTGAACGATTCCAAGCCTCAGTTTCACTGGATTCTAAGTTCTTGTGAGTGAGGTCAACCACAAGTCAGGTGACTAGTAAAAATATCAGTCCAGGAAGGAAAACATAATACGAAGTAAAATTAGTAAGACGGAAGAGGTGATGGGATTGTTGGCAGTGGTGCACTGTTAAAAAAAAAAAAAAGATGGACAGGCACCTCCCCACAGAGGTGACTCATGAACGGTGACTTCAGGAAATGATGAGTGTTAAGGTCTCAGGAGCCATGTGCATGATGAAGACGCTCTGACTTGACCTGAGACAGAGTAAGCGTGAGAGAAGACATGACTGTTGCTGCTGCAAGACCTTAACTGGGTGCTTCTCAAACTGGGGGAAGACTGGGCAGAGTCCTATGACAGTATAATCACAAGAGTCCCAGTTGTATGTCTTACTGGTGTCTAATGTGTAGAGGCTAGGGCCTTTCAAGCAGCCTGCAGTGCATGAGGCAGTCCCCAGCAAGGGATATGCAACCTGAGATACGACTGCATGCCCACCATGAAAAGCCCTGTCCCACAGTGTCCTGTCCACTCTCACCCTGATCCACCTCTCCTGTGACCGTGGCTGCTGTTACTCACAATCGCTTGCACATCCTACCACAAGGAGACTCACCAACATTCACCATCATGAGTAAGAAGACACAGCAAATAAAAGAAACACGCCATAACATGTTCGGCATGCGTTCCTAACACCGTAACCAAGGGGTTAGGGTTATAAACACCCTTCACCTCTCTTGTATCTTCTCTGTGTTGCATCCCCTAAACCAGACAGCACAGCTTCATCTCCTCTAACGTAGGAGGAACATCTTCACTCCCAGTTTGCAAAAAGAACTTGGCAGCAAACTACACAGCAGTAACTAAAGGGGCCAATAACAGCCCAAGGACATAAACATGACAAGGTGAAAGGAAGAGGCACAGCGCTGGGGCTGGAGATGAGACGTGGTGTCCAGAATGAGGAGACACATTCTAGATGTCAGACATCTCCAGCCAGAGAGCTCTGAGCTGTCCTGGCAAGATGATGCTGGGTTAGGACCATACAGGGTTCACAGATATCAGAGGAGAAAGCTTTGGAGGAATTCAGAGCTCAAAAGTCTGGTGTTCTTTTATAAAAAGCTTTGAATATCTGAGAGTACCCTGTTAGTCTATTGCAAATATGTCTAGGATTTGGGTGGAGTTGTGTTTTTTTCAAATACTATAAAACTATTTATACTTTGTGAGATTATAAAAGGTTCATGCAAACTAGAGTTTCTTTTCGTGTCCCGTGTCTCCCTGTTAAACCATTTTAGCCATGGTCACTGTGGGCTGATTGGCCAGTAGCCAGTTATATTTTTCCCTGGGATTAAAAAGCAAGCAATGGCAGGATTTCTCTTTCTCAGCCCTGTCTCTCAATTTCCTCACTCGTCTGTGTGCTTTGGATTGCTGTCTACTTTTCTCCCCTCCGCCCTGCCACATTCTCTTCCGTCTGTGATTGAGAAGGAGAGATTTAAGGAGCGAAAGACGGCAGGGAAACCCTCCCCAAGAGGAACTGAAGCTAAAGAGAAAGCTTGCAGGCTTATGAAACTGTTCTCAGGTCATTGTATCTGCTTAGCTGGATGGAATAAAGTGTATTTGTACATATGCAGGTCATTTAGCTATGTCTGAAATGTGCGAATAGAAATGCCATGTGGACTTGTTACATTTGCTTGAAAACCCAGCTATGAATAAATCCACTTATGCTAGTGACATTCATGTATAAACTATAGCTCCTACTCAGTGTGTTTATAATCACTAAAGATACTGAAAAGTGGAAGACAGTGATGACAAACCACGATGCACTGGGGGCGCGACGGAGGGCTTCAGGCCTCGCATTATTTCCCGGTGACACAGCGCTATGTGTTTAGGACGGCATCAGTCTAGTTTCACAGTTCATTAACAAGACAGCCCAAGAAGAGATTGTACTCTTATTGCACTTATTATCTGGGCCACTGCAGCAGACACATAGATCTTGACACAAATAGAGCACAGTTTAGATACTCTCAGACAGAACCCGTCACCCACCTCACACACTGATAAACGTCTCTCCACACCGCTGGGTCCATTTACATCCTCCAGAATTAGAGGGAGCAGAAAGGATACAAATGGGGGCTGTTGGGTCTGAATGAGAATGAGTGAAGGATGAACCCGATAGAGACCTCCTTACAGGCCACTGGGGAAACCAGGCTAACAAAGTCAGAAAGGATTGGAGCATTCTGCTTGCAAAGGAAAACAGCTTTTAAGGGTCAAGTTCAGAGAGATTAATTGTAGGCTAGATGCTGTTGTTTTGCTCTGTGTGTGTGTGTGTGTGTGTGTGTGTGTGTGTTGTTTTGTTTTGTTGTTTTAGAAAAGGGACGCCTGGGACATGAACTTATCACGGAAGGGGTGAGTCTCAAGTTAATCATCTGTCTGCCTTAGCTCACAGGAGCTACCCTGTGTGGCTGGGGATCCCTGGGAAGGTTGGAGGAAGAGGCCTGCAGGCGTGGCTTCCCAGGGTGGACAGTGTGCCGGTTGACTTTTCCCATCAGTGTCTAAATTTATCTCTATTGTTTCTTTTCTTTTCATTTCTTTTTTTTTTTCTCTTTTGCACTAAAATGGAAGTCGGGCCCAGGGAAGGACAACAATATCTTGACAGGGAATTCTGTGCATGGAAGACAGGGTCATCTACATTGTCTGTGCTCCATATGCGACAGAGATTACACTTGGAGAGAACAAAAGAACTACGCAACAGTAATGTCCCCTGCCAGTAAACAAGAGAAACGTGACTCGCTGTAACAGGCAGCTTCCTGGAGCAGAGCAGTTTATGAAAATAACCATTCCCATTCCCACCCCTCCCCCAGGGTTTCTCCCTGAGAAGAAGACTTCAGACACAAGGGGGTTTCTAAGGCTTGGACTGCTCCTTGGGAGTCGCTTGAAGACCTGCAGAAGCTGTGTGAGTGGAAATGTAATAAGCACGCTCTTGTTGCACTGTAGTGCACTGGGTGGCTGCCCAGCACCCAGTGACATGCTACATGATGCCGAGCAGAGTGAAGTCCAGGCTTCTCGTGTAAATGGACAGAAGATTGGCAAATCAATGCCGCATGGTTCAATGGCCTACTTGATGCTGTTACTGCTGCTTGGTATTGTAAAAGGCTTTTCATCCACTCAGCAAAGACTCTTCTAGAACAAGCATTTAACTCAACAGTGGATATGCCTTCTAGTGTAAGACTCCTCAATGCCTTTGCAAGAGTGAGCAATTTTGAGTGTAACAGCTCTGCCCTTAACAACATGATATTTACAAAAGTTTTTAAAAAACCATGCACTATGTACACAATTCCAAGACACACAGTGAAAACCTCTCCTCCACAGAAGACCTCACAGGCAACAGCAATGATGTATCAAGAGCCAGATAGCCAGAGTCCTGATAAATTGGACCAAGTATCCTTTGAAGAGAACTATTTACTCACTATTAAAGCACTTTGGGACACAGGGGTCACAGAAATGGAGGTAATAGGCACGCCAACTGAACCCTTAATGTCCCAGAGTCCTCGTAGCTGCCAGGGTGCCCTGCTGCCTGTCCCATGTTAGCTGATGCTATCGTCCCTAAAAGCGGGTGCTGTATGGTGGACTGGCTCAAAAGAGCTGATCAAAAGTGGATAAAGGCAAAGGAGATGTCTAGACTCCTCTCTGAAGTGAATTCATAAAAATTTTACTGTTGTTTTTGCTACGGTCCGGCTCCTTACACTTAAGTCACCACCAGTGGTGCTCCTTGAACTCAGCCAATGAGAATGACACTCACGTGTGGGAGAATGGGAAGAAAATGGGACCATGTGATAAACAGGTGACCTTCAGTGAGCAAACGCAGTCCGCCTACTCTCTACACCGTGAGGTAGCCTTCGTAGATGAGTTTACATCAAGGGCCATGGGGCATTTTGTACACATTTCCATGCCTGTAAATCCAAGTCCCTTGGAATTTGGCAGCGGTAGGCAGAGCCTGCAGACAGCACATACTTGGAAAGCAATTTACAGCTTTCTTGTTTGGGTCTAGCTTTGGGATCCAGAGAAGTGACCAGATGAATCTGGGCTGATAAAGCCCAAGTCACTCTGACTTCAAAAGCATAGCAAGGTTCACTACAGGGTCACTTTGTGTGGGTGCTAAAAAGTCTGGGGACAGCGTCAGAAAGCAAGTTTTACTGGGGCCTTGAAATAATCACAAATGAGCGATTTTGGTGGAATACAGAGCTAGGAAAACGGTTCCCTGCCGTCACGTTGAGAGCACTGATGGAGTTGACTCTTCCTGCTGCAGCAACTCCATCCCTGAACTATTAAAACACAGATCTAAATGGCAGTGAGGAGCAGAAAGAATAAACACTTGAGAAAGATTGTGCATTGGTTTTATCTGCTCTTAAGGAAAAAATTAAATCCATGAAAAGAACGACTTTAAAGATCTGTTCTCTCATTCTTAAAATGTATTAGCTACCAGTACTTGTGCTTTAGAATTGCCAATCAAACCGATGCTTGTGATGAAGACACCAGATCAGAGCTATAAGAACTAACAACTCATGACTGAGAAAATCAAGTCATCATAAAAGGACATGACTCACTCAAGACACCACAGTTTATAGAGGATGGGGCAGGGTTTAAAACCAAGCACTCTGACTTCAGGATCCGTCACACAAGCCCCCAAGAGCCCACACTCTGACTGGTGTTGAAAGTGTGAGCACAGGTGCCTTAGTGAGAGATCCTAGTACTGTGATGCAGCATCACGTTCCGAAAATTTGTTCCGTTTACACATCTCCATCACTGTGCATCTTGGAAGGAAGTCAAAGAAGGAACCAAAGCAGGACAGGAACCTGGAGGCAGGAACTGATGCAGAGGTCATGGAAGGGTGCTGCTTACTGTCTTGCTCCCAAGGCTTTCTCAGGCTGCTTTCTTATAGAACCTACGGCCACCATTCCAGGGGTGGTACCACCACAGTGGGCTGGGACCTTCCCTATCAATCACTGATTAAGAAAATGCCCTAAGCCGGGTGGTGGTGGCACACGCCTTTAATCCCAGCACTCAGGAGGCAGATGCAAGTGGATCTCTGTGAGTTCAAGACCAGCCTGGTCTACAGAGCTAGTTCCAGGACAGGCTCCAAAGCCACAGAGAAACCCTGTCTCAAAAAACCAAAAAAAAAAAAAAAAGAAAGAAAGAAAGAAAGAAAGAAAATGCCCTACAGGGTTGTGGACAGCCTAACCTTTTTTTTTATAGGCTCAATGTCCTTTATTTATGGCTAGAAACCAAATATGAGTGAGTACATCCCATGTTCCTCTTTGTGGGTCTGGCTTACCGCACTCAGGATAGTGTTTTCTATTTCCATCCATTTGCATGCAAAATTCAAAAAGTTCTTGTTTTTTACTGCTGAGTAGTACTCTAATATGTATATATTCCATACTTTCTTCATCCATTCTTCCATTGAAGGGCATCTAGGTTGTTTCCAGGTTCTGGCTATTACAAACAATGCTGCTATGAATATAGTTGAGCATATACTTTTGTTGTATGATAGGGCATCTCTTGGGTATATTCCTAAGAGTGGTATTGCTGGGTCCAGGGGTAGGTTGATCCCGAATTTCTTGAGAAACCGCCACACTGCTTTCCAAAGTGGTTGCACAAGTTTGCATTCCCACCAGCAATGGATGAGTATACCCCTTTCTCCACAACCTCTCCAGCAAAGGCTATCATTGGTGGTTTTTATTTTAGCCATTCTGACAGGTGTAAGATGGTATCTTAAAGTTGTCTTGATTTGCATTTCCCTGATCGCTAAGGAAATTGAGCATGACCTTAAGTGTCTTTTGACCATTTGAACTTCTTCTTTTGAGAATTCTCTGTTCAGCTCAGTGTCCCATCTTAACCTAAACTTATGGAGGCATTTTCTCAATTGACTTTCCCTCCTCTCAGATGACACCAGTTTTTTCAAGTTGCCACAAAACTACTATAGCACAATTGGGAAATAGTTTAAGAAGGAAATATAAAATGACAAGGCAGCGGGTTTAATGTCTGGAGAGTTGTTCCATGGGCTTCAACTCAGACTATACATAAGAACCATCGGGGAACCAGCCCAGGTCCATCAGACCTGGATCACACAGGGCTAAATGATCATTTGCTCATTCAAAGCACACAAGGTGGGTGTCCTGGGCTGTCAAGTTTGAGAGCGACTGAGATAGGCCAAAGGAAATTACACACACACACACACACACACACACACACTGGTTTAGCTTAAGAAATTGGATGTGTGTATATGTATGTGCATGTTTTGATTAAGAAACGGATAAAGACTAGAGAGATGGCTCAGTTGTTTAGAATATTTGCTGTACTTGCAGTCAAAGATTCAATTTCAGCTCCAGTGCCCACATCAAGGGGCTCACACCTGTTGGTAACTCCAGCTCCAGGACATCCAACACTGTGTGGATGACAAATGCTGTCCCCTGACTATGGTGATATTTGTTTGTGCTGTAACAAGTAAAGCTTGTCTGAAGATCAGAGTGCAGAGCGAGCCACACTAGTTGGTCATAGAGGCCAGGCAGTAGTGGTTCACACCTTTAATCCCAGCACTAGGAAGGTGGAGACAGGTGTGATATGGCTGGGAGGAGAAAGGAATATAAGGCAGGAGGAGACAGGAGCTTGGTTGGAGCATTCAGTCTGAGGTCGTGTAGAGACAGGGTATCCCATTCAGTCTGAGGATTGTACAGAGGTAAGAACTAGTGCCTGGTTGCTCTGCTTCTTTGATCTTTCAGTTTTTACATCCTTAATATCTGACTCTTGGTTTTTCTTATCAAGACCAATTAGATTCATGCTATACCCCACCACACACACAACTGAGAATAATTAAAATATTTTTAAAAGTAAAGAAAAAAGGAAGGAAGGAAAGAAGGAAGGAAGGAAAACAAAAGAAAAGCATTAACAAACAGTCATAGAAAGCAACTGGATCATGAGCGGATATTGTTATTCTGACCTGTTGACTGGTGTCCTGAGAATACTGAAAGATAAGTAACCTTGTGCAGCTATTTCCAAAGGTTTAGAGGTAAGCACATGCTACAGGATTGTGCTTCAATCTTTCAGCTTTCTTTATATCATTACAAAATTAACAAAATATCTCAGTTGTTTAGAATGACAAAATACTGTGTATTAACTTATTTCAGCTAAATAAATAATTATATTTTAATAAAGCCAATGCTCACCCCTAGTGTAAATTTTCTTAGAATCGCTTTAAGACACAAAGAACGCGGACTAGGGCTCCAGCCTGTGGGGCGGCCATTAATCAGAGGAGACAAAAGTCATTCCTTCTACCAGGTATTCAGTGATCTACAGAATGACCTCATAACATGATGGAGGCAGGTCATTGGTTAATTATAATAAAGAAACTGCTTGGCCCTCATAGGTTAAAACATAGGTGGAAGGAGTAAACAGAACAGAATGCTGGGAGGAAGAAAAAGTGAGCTCAGAGGCCATGCTCCCCTCTCCCGGGCAGACACCATGAAGCAAGCTGCCAGGTCAGACATGCTGAATCTTTCTCGGTAAGACTGATGCTACACAGATTATTAGAGATGGGTTGATCGGGATATGAGAATTAGCCTGTAAGGGCTAGAGTTAATGGGCCAAGCAGCGTTTAAAAGAATACAGTGTCCATGTAATTATTTCGGGGCATAAACTAGCAGGCGGCCTGGGTGCTGGGGACGCAGCTCCGCCGCTCCTATTACAACAATAACCCACAAGCAGAGGTGAGATCCACCATGCTGAGGCCCTTTCGTCTGCATGCTGTGTATGCTTGCAGGAGAATGTAGTTGTATGTGTCTGTTTACCAGTGTTCTCTTAGTGCTAGGTAACCACATTCAGGTATGTGTTGGGAACATAAGTCCATGTTCCCAAATCACTCTTCCAAATGGATTTCTTAACAAACCAATGCAAGTTTTCCATGTGAACGAATGATCTTCCATGAGCAGGCGCTGCTTTCCAAAACAGCTTACAGATGGATTTCACTTGTCTGGGGAAATCTCCACTTGCCAATTCTGAGGTTTCATGATAATCCAAGCCTTCGTAGGCATGGTGCCCCTATTGAAAACCTTCACATGTTATTGATCAGCAAAACTTTAAGGTCTCCAAGTCGCTACACCCCCACCCCCACCACTCCAACCTGAAGTTTGCATCTCCCAGACGGTCCAACTACAAGCAAGCAGAGAGAAAGTGTTCCTGAGCTCAAGAAGGAAGAAAACAGAATTAGTGAAATACAGTATATATTTCATCTGCTTTACGAAACAGCTCTATGTCAACAAATATCCTCTCGTGCTTTTTGCTAAAATTCATCTTTAAAGGAATCTATGCTGCCGAAACCGCTCTTTCTAGCCTGAGTCTGTTCAACCTGTCAGGACAGCCAATCAGGATTGACCAGAGTTCGCTCAACACAATTCAGTAGATTGGATCTAGATAGTGACTTTCATGGGGTGGGTGGTGGACAAGATCCTCCCTCTTCCACAGAAAGCCAGAGCAAACACGGTGCCTCTGTACTGTTTCTTCCCGCTTTAAGAGCGTTAAGTGGAGAAATAAGGGGGGGGGGGGCAAGTAGACCAGCTGACTGCTTTACTGATACAATAAAAAAAACTGGACTCATTAATACAACTGACGATGGAGACACAGAAGCTTTACCTCTCCCAGAAGGGTTGTGGTTCCACTCTGTTGCCTGGTCCTTCATCTGTACAAGACTCTGAAAGGAACCAAAGGGCGATTTTAAAAGGTTCTGAAGAGCAGATTTGATGTCAGGACCTACATCGTTACCACAGGTATAAGAACAACAAAGCTACCCTTCAGCCTTCCAGGGTGTTCATGATCCTACATTTGTAAATTAGCAAAACTGAGAGCGAGCCTGTTTCCACTGCAAAGCGTAGGCACCGGCTGGAGAGGCATTTTGATACGGTGAAGCTTATAATAGTGGCCAGCTGTGGAATGCCGGAGCTCATGACAGTGGAAATCTCTGGTCAGCAGCATCTGGGGAACCTGGCTCATCAGCGAAAGATGCTGTGCATGTGGCTGTAAGCGGTTTCTCCAGTAACAGCTCCAACCACAGGAGTCAGGGTAAGCGCCACAGTTGGATCAAGTCTGGGCGAAGACTCATTAGAGAGTGAAAACCCCATTTGGTGTATTCACCTACCATGTACTGACTTTCCACGTTCACAAGGGAGGTCTACATCAAAGAAAATGCAAGAAGTCTAATAAAACACCTCACTACAGGGGCTTACACCAAACTAAGACAGGAACAACACTAACAGCAACAGGAGAAGCCGGCAATTTCTACAACCACTGCTTTGATCTCAAGAAAACGCACCTGTCAATCTTCTGTTTGAGGCAAGACGAGCCCCTACACCACACACACAAGCAAATGAGCAGGCTTGCTCACCCCCTGGCCTCCTGCCTTTCTGCTAAGTTTCTGTTTCCACATAGAGCATGCATTCCTGTTGCTACATCTGAAACAGAAGCCCTCCCTCAATCCCACACTGCCTTATTACCTCTCCCCTTCTTGTCCCTTTGTAGTTAAAGACTGAAATTATGTGATTCTTATTTGCCCCAGCATCTCATTCAATCGGGGACCTCGGACAACACCTGTGCCACCTCCGTCAGTTCACCAATCCACCTTTGCAAAGACCGTGCCAGCTGCCATGCTGAACAGACCCACTGAGCTGGCCGCGGGCTCCCGCAGAGCATATGCGGTGTCTCATCTCCTTAGTCTGCACACTCATCATCTCAAGATAGTAATGGATCCCGAGGTCATTCATATGATTTCCAACTGTGTATTTCTGGAATCCATCCTGCAAGATTCCGCCAGGCCCCCAATAGTTTTCTTCCCAAACAGCACCCGAAAGGCCAGATTTTTTAGTGGCTCTCCCCCATTCAAACAATACAGCAAATACAGTTGGAGCGTGTCCATTCAGTAACTACCCACACTTGCAAGGTGCTTACTTGTCCATATACCATCTTCTGCCATAATAAAGACTGGCCAAATGCAGCTTGGAGAGGAAGAATGTATTTCACCTCACACTTCCATACTGTGGCTCACGACAAAAGAAGAAGGAACTGGGAGGGCGGAACTGAAGTCCAGACCACAGAGAAGCACTGCTTCCTGGCTTACTCTCTGGCTTTCTCAGCCTGCTTTCTTATACAACTCAGGACCATCTGCCCAGAGTAGCACCTCCCACAGTGACCTGGACCCATTCTAATCAATCAAGAAAAGCCCCACGTTCTTTTCTACAGGCTCATCCAATGGAGGCATTTTCTAAACTGAGGTTCCCTCTCCCCAGGTGATTCTATGTTGAGCTAACAAAAGAACCACCCAGCATACTATCTAATTTTGTCCTCAAAGCTTTTGTCTGTCTAACAAATGGGATGTGCAGAACGGAAACCAAAAAACTGCAAAACCTGGATCTGGAGAGATGATTCATCGGTTAAAAGCATTTGCAAAGACCTGTGTTCAATTCTCAGCACTTTCATGGTGGCTCACTACCATCCATAACTCCAGTTCCAGGGGACCCAAAGCCCTTTTCTGGCCTGTGCTGATGCCAGGCACACAAGGGATACACCCATACAGACATGTATACATTCATACACATAAATCTTTTAAAAATTTTAAATGCAAAAGCTCACAGAAATGGCGATGGCCTCAACTATATGGGCTCATTTCAAGCAATGAAGATGGGGGGAAAGAGATCAATTCAGATGCATGCCTTGTGATCACGCAGAGTAGCAAGAGAAGACCAAAGGAGGACCCTGGACGTTCTCTGTGGAGCATCCCACAGGGTGTAGATGTCATGGGAAAGATGGGGAAAGCGGCAAGGAAGATGGAAAGGGATTTGGAATTGAATCTGCTATTTTAGCCTTCAGACATACTGCAGATCATTGGAATGTAAGAAAGCTAGTTGAATTCAAGTAACCATCGATGAGTTGAATGTAAACGGTGAAAAAAGACAGAGCCCTCTTCTAACAGGAGAACGAAGCCCAGGATGGGAGTGCACAGCAGAGAATGCACATCCCCGAGGTGCAGGAAAGGTGTGAGGTGTGAGGAAAGGAAGCCACAAAAGACACAGAACACAGTAAGGGGAAGAGAGAGAGTGTGGGAGAGGTAAACAGAGGCTGAGTGGAGAAAATGGCGCAAGGAGGATGCGAGAGACGAGGGTTAAAAGCCAGCCCGGCAGCAAGTCACTCTGTAATGAAACCCATCTGGAAAAGTCAAGATCAGGAATGGATACCTCGGGAAGGCAGAACTGCAACCAGCAAGTCTACACATGAAGCACGCAGGCCTGCAAACAGCCAACCGCAGGAAGATTAAAGAGGCATTTCCACTAAGAAATGAGTAAATCGGCTTCCGAACTCATAACAACAGAACATCAGCCAAAGGGTGGCAGATTTGTATTTCGTAGATGGCTCTTGACATTACAAACTGATGCATCCTTTAAAAGGGGGGAGAAATGATTTTGCAGAAGACAAAGCCAGAATTTTGACCTGTTAATTTCACATATGGGAATCTCGCTTAAGAAACTAACTAGAAATATTTGTAGGCCCCAAACTGTTGTTTTCAGCACTGTTTATAATTATATGTTTAAAAAAAACAACTCAGGGGAAGAAAAGGAACCAAAGGAAGTAAATTACAATGTATCCACTTAAGAAGAATTGTGCAAACCAGAAATAACATAATGTGTTTATGATAAAAATAAATAATAAATAAAAATGCTTTGAATGTGGTTGAGCTTAAAGAGGCAGTGACACAGACAAGAAAGACGCACAGGGAGATGAAACCCAAGATACTGTTTCCACTTTCTTCTCATGCCCGCTGTAATATGGTTCGTATTACTTTTATAACAAAAGTATTTTATTAAAATTTTTGGCGATATAATTCTCTTCGGGCCGCATGAATAACGATTCTGCCACGAGCACTGTTTTTCAGTGAGAGGAGAGCCATTAATATGTATGAAGTTTATGTCACGCGTGTGTCAAGTTTATGCTGAGGTTTGCAGGACTCCGAGGGAGGCGTTCTTGCTGGGAGAGCCCTGTTCTTCTCGTGTTTCTTTTCATTTTCAATACGCACCTCCATGACCTGAGCGTGAGGGCGGCTCGTGCTCGGCTAGTGCTGGCAAAACTCTCCAGGAGCACTCTTGTGGGCCTGTGGGGTTCCTCTCCTTCCTGCTTTGCCTGCTTGTAGTCTTTGAGGCAGGTGCCTTCTCCAGCATGCACCACCATGCCCCTGAAGCCAGGACCCCCAGACTCTGAGATGTGAGCCCTGTCCTCACTAAAAAAAGGAAGAAAGAGAAGAACCACTTCGGATTGCGGGGCTGGGCAGCTGCCCTGAAATATCCTGTACCATCTATCCCATGTAAATGGTGAGGAAGGTGTCAGGCAGAGGCTCGTTAACAGACAGGAGGGTCTTAGTTTTACTTGTATTTATTGATTTTGCAGTTTTCGTGAACGATCGGGTCTGACAGGGTGTGGAAGGCTGCTACTTATGTCATACTCAAAGGAACAACACAAAAACTGTTTCAGACTTTGTGTGATGCTCTTGCCCATGTCCCACTAATGCTAATTTTAATTCTGAACCAAAACTTTTATTGATCTCACATAAAATTAGCCTCGTTGATCTGACAAGAAATTGGAGATGGAAAAAAAAATAAGGGGGAAAGCCCCCAAATCAATGGTTCACATTTCTTAGGTAAATTATTCAGAGCACGGACAAGACATCAGGAAGCCGTGAGACAATACAGGACTGAACGGGAGATCAATCTGTGAGATCAATTTTGTGAAATCTAAGCTTCATATAGGAAAACAGACTTCTTCGGTAGTCTTCTTACACGGCAACGTGCTTACCTCTCTCCTAAGCATAAAAACACTGGAATGCAGCTTTGGAAGGCATCCTTTCGCCAAGGTGAAGGCTGACTGACTCGGGGAGCGGAGCAGCTAGGAAGGTTAGCTAGCTCCCGACTGAAGCTAAGAACGCGATGCATGGCACAGGACGACGATTTGCAAACGTCCTTGTGTGAAATAATTAATGGAAGCATGGGTGAGTTTTTCAGGATTGAGACTTTGATCTGACAAGCAGAAGAAGAGCAACGCCGGCAAGGATTACACCACGGCCTAAAGACTTCAAATGCTTTTCCATGCTAGTCAAAAATTTAATTACTTCTCTCCCACCCCCCGCCACTGACAGTTCTAAATTAAAATAAATGGACCATGTCGAGACAAATCTCGGATACATGTAGTGCTTGAGAAAATACTGTTGGCGGTGCCAGAACAGCTAGAAATTCTTATAATAAATTCCCTCCTTTGGTTCTCTGGGATGGGGAAGGGATGGAGGAAGGGGAAGAGCAGGTGATGAAATGAAGGAACAAGCTGATATCAAGTTGTGCTTCACGAGGTTGCTCCCACAAGGTGTGGTCTTATCCTGCATGCTCTATGTGCACAGACAGGAGAAGGCTTGGAAAGAAAACCATCTTGGAGGAAGTGGGAGAGACAAATGCCCTGTGGTCACCCAATATATTAAGCCAATTCCTTTCTAAGTGCAGGTAAATCGATTTTTATTTAGTGACAGTCATCAACTCTGTTACATATTAATGAGTGATCAGAAGCCCAGTTGGATGGACCTGGTCTAGCTACACATCAGCCATCATTTCAAGAGAGGCAGATAGCTTCTTGTAATCAAAGACAAGGAGATATCTGGACATGATGTTGTCCCCTTTGAGATGAGGCTCACTGAGTCCTGGAGACCGGCCTTGTCATCTCTGCAGCTCTGAGTAGCTGCTGGGCACTCCTACTGTCTCAGAATTTATCACATAGGGAATTCTCTTGTCATTGGCTTCTTGTTTTTAAATTCCCAGTTCCTAGTATTTTCCTCGGACTCATTGTACCTCTCTGGGCTGAATGGGAAAGTGGCAGACCTGCACCGGGGTGGTAAACAGGAAGCCAGCAACCTTTTGGAATCAGGACTGCTGCCCTCTCTGTTTGGCCTTGGGGAAGTAGAGATAAGAAGGTGCATAAATACAGCCCTGTATCCGTGGCAATTCAAACAAATACGGCCAGCTCATGAATATGAATCTATGGGCACTCAGACACATTGAAATTAATAAAGAACAGTCTTCCCAAGGATGCCATGTTGGCCTGAGAAAACCACATGGAAACCTCCAATGGCCACAGTGAACTGCACCATGAGAACACCATGGCTGTCCCTGTCGCCAATTCCTTCTCCACTCAGAGTGGCTTCAGAATGGCTCAGGTTCCCTCCTGACACCTCTGCCAAGGAAGAAAGTGAGTACGAGGGAGAAGCCAGATTGCTCATCCCTCATGCAGCCTTCCTCTCCTCCTCGCTCATCTCTTGATCCAAAAGATAAGCGGTCCTTCTGTCCCTTTGCCCCTCATTTCATCTACAGTTGACGACCGCCACCCTCCCCTGAACTCAGGGAAAACACCCTGCACATCCTTGTGAGTCACTCCCAAACACTAGCAGAGCCACGCTATGTCCTAGTGTTTGTGCTACGTGCTTCCCCACAGACACTGTTGGCACGCTGCAATCTGACCGTCATCAATAGCACATCATGTCTGTTCCTTCCAACCTGTGACACCGGGTTCATTCCTGTTCCTTTCTAGAAGACATAAGCTGGCCTCTTGTTTCCAACTGACCTAACCAAACAGCATCATCATATAATCCTAATGACTACAACTTCAGAAAAAGGTCTCAATGAAAACCAAGTTGTCCCTGTGTTTTCTCATGACATTGGCTGATCTCACTACTGGTTTACTTTTGTTGCCCTGGTGGTGGTGGAGGCAATGCTGGAAGTAGCCGTGGTGGTCATGGTGGTGGTGGTGGCAGTGGTAGTAATGGTCACAGCAGTGGTGGTGGCGGTGGTGGTAATGGTGAGGTGGTAGTGGTCATGGTGGTGTTGGTGATGGTCGTGGTGGTGGTGGTGGTGGCAGTGGCAGCCGTGGTGGTAGTGGTAGTAATGGTGGTGGTATGTGTGTTTCTTCTTCCTTGTGTCTTGGCAATTCTAGTCATCATCCTTGCCTATGGTTTCTGGAGTTACAGTAGCAATTTCTAAATAAAATGAGACATTGAAATTTTGACTAGGTAGGTATTGAATTTAGAAATTCATTTGGTAAGCCATATCTACTGTTTTCTATAATGTTGAGGCTTTTGGCCTCACTGTATAGTTCCCTATTTTGGTGGGCTTTTAAATGTATTTCAATAAAGTTTTATAATTTTCTGAAATTGAAAAATAAGAAGACGTTAGGTAATTCACATTGAGAGTGTGACTGGAACCCAAGTTCTTCCTCATGAATGCCTTTGCACAGCCAGTTTTCTAAGAGGAGATACGGACTTCCCAGCTGTCTTCTTCCTCCTGCTTTCTCTTCTGAGACCATTTTCACAAACATCGCTGCTGTAACCTTGTTACCTCTAGTCAAGCTGGGCATTCATCTTGTGAGGTTCTCATGAGCCGGCCCCATGACCAACCTCGTCTTCCCACTACCACCTGGCTGCCCTGCCCAACTCTGCTGTCCCTACCCTGCTAGGTCCAGCATGAAGGAAGAGTTCAGACTCTGTCTCATGGCCTCATCACGATCCATGAATTGAAAGAAGAAACTGGTTTCGTGCTGTGAAGAGTAGGGCTCTTTCCACCCCCTGTTCCAACCATGTCAAGGCTGCATCTTCACAGCCCACACCCCACGGGAAATAACAATAGTAAGAAGAGAATAAAATACAGGGAGAAATCCTAAAACACTATCTTGATAGCCCAACAAATATACTGAGTCCCATAAATGAAATGAGTGTGTTATGCTCTTAGCCTCCTTCCTTACCCAGGTTGCAATGACCTTCATTCCTTCAAATTAGCAAACTGTTACCATGGGTGAAAGAAAAGGGTGGAATCTTGGGGTATGCCAGTGAAGAAGACATTGTGTGTGGCCACAGCATCACCTGAAGGCTTCCAGGAACCTAGCAGTGCTGGTGGTTTTAATAGAAGGGACCTAGATGGCATGGAGGCTCATGGAGGGCACGCAGGGGTCCAGCATTGCAGGTTATTTGGTTTTGTTTGTTAGATTCCTTCCTAATTCCCCAATGACTTTAGATGTCATTTGGTATATACTCTTATGACCCTGGCAGCAAATTTAGTTTTACTTAATTTTCAAAATTTTTCCCTCAAAAAAAAAAGTTTTCTTTGTACCCTGCAACCTAATGCCAAGGACCGAAACTGCAAAAGCTGCGTTGAGAAGTAGCTCATGAATGAAGAAAGTAGCCATGCCTAAGCAGCCGGGATGAAGATAAATCGAACCCTACAATAAGCTCATTTCAGTTCAAGTATTTTGAAATATTTCTACAAAGAAAATTCCTTGAGTGTTTGAAAAAAAAATCAAGATAAAACCACCCTTCAAGAAAAGGCCTGGGAAACAACGGCCACACATTAAGAAATGTAAGAAATAGCATTGCCCATGAGGTGAAGTTAAAGGAAGATGAGCGGCTACAGAGTAAAGACAGAACTGAAATGCATCTGAAGATGATAAATAAGAGGTAACCGAATTCTGCACCCTCCTAACCCAGTTGAGTCAATACTTCTTCTTTTTGGAGAAAAAGCTACATACGAAAATGTTCTTAGCGTTGGCTCGGCTATTTTCAGCCCCAATGCCAGTTAGGTATAAATGAAAAATGTATTTGTTTAAGTACTATAAATTGGCAGGGGAAAATTGGGGATGGGATTGGTAACCTGACAAGAGAGAATGAATGGGGACCAGGGAGAAAATACTAGAACTTGAGCAGGGCCCATTTGTCATGTCGCATCATGGTCTCCACACGGAGCTATTAAAAGAGAGCAACAAAGAGACGCAGAATTAGGCTGGAGAAGAGGCTCAAGCTGCAGAGATACAATTTTTGACTACAGAGAGAGGCACGCTGAAATTGCCTCTCGGTCGGCTTCATGCTGCGTCAATGAGGATTTTTTAAAAAAAAAAAAAAAAGACCCTAGAAGCTTCATGTGAACAACCACTAACCCTGGGCATCTTTGCTGAGCCACTCTGCTTCCTCCTGAGAGCTCAGCTTTCCCATCTGCTGCCATCCTGTGAAAAAGCAGCAAGGGAAAGCTTTCAAGGCAGAGACAAACACAAAAAGATGTCTCATTTTCCTCAGACTCAGAAATAAAGATCTGAGACACCTCTGGGGGGAGAAAGGGCAGTTTGCCCGAGTGTGTGCATGAATGCTGTTGGAATAGCATAATAGGATGTCTTCTAAACATTGAAATGACAGTGGGTTTTTAAAACCTGTGTAGACCGTTGTTGGTAAAGGAACAAACCAACCTGTCCAGTACCGTGAATCCATACCACTCTAAAGTCTCCTCCAGAATAGCAAAGCCAGCCACTCAGAGGGAACACGCCTGCCTTACTAGGCAGCAGGTGGACCTGACAGCCACAAATCACCCCCTGGCTCTTCTCCCTGACATCACTACCTTCTTAACTGAATTGATCCACAGTCTCGTGTTTACAGGAAGGCGCCAACACCAGCTCTGCGGTTCCGATGGCCTCTAAAACCCTCCCTCCGTGTCCTCTGGAGGAACTGCAGACACTTCCAGAACAAATCAATACCTAGATCTAACATGCATTGCAAAACGTTTTCCTCTCTAATTTATTTGATGCAATATTTTTTTGTTCTTTTCTCAGAAACATTCTCTTCTCTCTTTGTCTGTTTTGAAGAGGTAAACTTATCTTTCAGACACGGGGATTTACTAAATTGCCAACACATAAGCTAGAAATTTCCCGTTAAAGATAAAAAATACCATGGGAGCAAAATCAATAAATACGCTTTAAAAAGTTGGTTGAGAAGAGATTATTAGTTTCAGGTACTAATAAAAATAAATTTCACAGGGGATGTTGCCCAGATCAGGGGTGCTGGGAAGAGAAGATTCCGACTTCAAACTGAGAGTCTCCTTGAGTGTCACATGGGTACAGAGTTGACAGCAGTGGCCCTGAGTGAAAAGGGATCTCCTGAAAGACTGCTGAAATGGAGCTGGGGAAACAGTTCAGTCAGTAAAGTGTTGTTAGCACACACAAACAGACTCCCAGAGCTGGGGGTGGGGAGCAGAGCTGGGAGGATCCCTCGACTCACTGGCCCACCCAACTAGGTGATCAGTAAAAGCCCCACGTGCCAGCAAGAGAGACCCTGACTCAAAAGATAAAAGTGGAGAATCCCAAAAGGATGATAGCTCAAGTTGACCTCTGGCCTCTACATCCATGCAGATAAGGATAAGCACACACAGGTGTACCAACACACATACACACATGCACACACACACACATGCACATACACAACTTTTATAAACTGTGAGCGTCCTGGTGTCCTGCTGACCCAACAAGCTTATGTGATTTTCAACTTTAGTCCCTTTTGGTTGCCCGAGACTAAGAAGGGTAATGAGTGTCAGCTCTGGCTGGCAGCGTCAAACCCAATACTTGTGGTTGGATGGCTTAGACACTTGTGTGTTCTTTTATGGATTCTGGGCATTTCGTTTTCAGAAACATAGTTTCATGAGGCTCATTCTTAAAGAGGTTTTTACAAAATTATTTAAATGTACCTCTCTTAATACCATGTACTCATTCTGGCAGGATGCTTGCCCATGACATTTGAAAAAAATAATGAATGATAATACACATTGCTGTGAAATACGGTCTCCTAGAACTCAGCCATTTTTGTCTCCGTATTTCTTCTCTCATTCTATAAATCTGCATCGCAGATGATTCATTCATAATCTGCTTATTACGGTATTTATTTCAGAGAGAGATGAAGGGCCCTAGTTAATGTTTTGAGAATGTGTAGCAAGTCCCAACTGTAAGACTGAGCAGAAGTGAATATGACATTCATATATTATGAGTAATCAAAACGCAGAAGTAAAGGGGATGATTGAATTCCAAACCTTTCCATTACTTTTTCTTCAAGGGGGGGGGAACATTTTAATAAGTGAGCCTGCTGACATTTTCTTTCTTGAAAGATAATCTTTCCATTAGAATAGCCATTTGTGAGGGAAGTATCTGTGTTTCTTCAGCCTGCTGCATTCTTCTTTCTGAAGAGGCGATAAGTCCTGTGAACAGGTTACTGAGAGGGCCACTTGCATCACAGGACATGTGAGATTCAGGCACCGTGGAGGAGGGTCCTTACAGATCACACGTGATAATTTTCCTGGAAGAGACGCCCACCATGACTTCCCCACAAGCCTGGCTCTGGGACCACATTAACAACTTGCTTTGAATTCCTATGAATCCCAAGTACTAAATTTGCCATAAAGGTTACGCGCCCACTGCAAGTGTGGCGTCTATTCAGAAAGATAGCCCTATTGGTTGCTAGGAGATAGAGGGATCCTCTCAGAGAAAAATCAGTCCTGACAAAAAAATTTTTTTTCACATAAAGACCTTTTAAATATAAATACCTTTGACAGGAGCTATTATTATTCACTGAGTTCTTTCACATCTGAATAAATGGCAGAAAAATGATGAAATTATTCATACACCATTATACAGTAAAGTGTTAAAATAGAAAAGTCTTTTCCCTTTCTCTCTCTCTCCCCCCCCTTCTCTGTGCTCTCTTCTCTTTCCCTCCTCTCCTCTCTCTCCTTTCTCTCCTCTCTTTCCTCTCTTCTCTCTCTCTCTCTCTCTCTCTCTCTCTCTCTCTCTCTCTCTCTCTCTCTCTCTCTCTCTTCCTCTCTCTCTCTCTGCCAAAGAAAACAAAGAAAGACACTATTGTTTCTTTTAGCTGAATTTCCCTGCTTTTCTCTTCAGAGTCTCAGGATGAGGGAAATGTCTGAGAACCTGGGGCCCTGGATTTGGATTACTTTGTATTCCAATACTTCAGGCCCTGGTGTCTGCTCTTGACAGTCAGAACACTGAGGATAGAGCGTAGCCAAGGTCCCCTGCTGGGTGGCTGGGAAGAGCAGGTGGGATTTCATGCCCCTTGAAAGCAGCCTGCAATTTCCTTCTTACTGGGTGACTGGAAGCACAGCTGCCCTGGACGTGGGTCCTCGGACTCGGTTTTTGAGGAAAAAAATTACCAAATAAATGAGATGAGTAATGTGCTCGCTGTGTACGCCTTGTACAGAGAACAATGAAGACTAATGGACCCTAATTCCGTGGGCCCTCCCTGCCTTCGAGGAGCCGAAAACCCAGCAGCTATGCCACAGTGGCCACCTCCTCTGCGTGAGAGCTTACAGATGGAGACCACTGTGGACACACATCGTGTTGGCGTGAGAATGGCCACCCCAAAGCCCGAGGACTGTATCAAATCTTGCAAGAATCTTTGCCTGTAGAGTGCCTCGGAGTCCGGCGGAGACAGGCTTCCTTATCCAAATATTGACACGAAGCCCTCCATTGACTGACTGTTTTCCTGTGAAAGCTCGGCATGGTAATGTCCTTCATCCCATTTCACACATTTGTTCTCGGTCCTGGCACCAGGAAGCTCTTATTGTTCCCGTCAGTGCTGACTGGGCCAGTGACATTTTTCCCTGTTAGTGACAGACATAGTGTGTTTCCTTTCTAGACGTTCTCATGAGAGTTTCTCACCCTGAGTTACATGCACATACCAGGAAAAAAAAAAAAAGGCCGCCCAGTAGCAGGTCTCTGCTTTCTGGTTCTTCCTTGCTGCTTATTAGGTCAAAGCCAAGCCATCTGAACAACGGCACCACTGATTGAATAAGAGGGGGAAGAGCGTGGGGAAGGGTGCCAAGTCCTAGTCCACGTCCTTACACCTGCTGTACAAACCTCTTGAGGATGCTCTTGGAGGATCTTGTTTTGGTGTACATCAGCAAGGTTGTAGGACTTCACCGAGCACCTAGCCTTTGGGGTACTGCGTGGAACTCAGACTTTTCCTGAGCGATTCCCTGATTGTATAACTGACCAGCAGGCATCATTCCTTCTGCCTGTGGCAGGAAGGATTTGGCTTTTCAGGGCTGGTTATTGTGCTTTCTGTGTTGGAAAAGGCTTTTTTCATTGACTTCTACACTCACATATGAGGTAAAATGCACGCAGGAGCAACAGTCCCAGGGCCTCCGTGTCTGCTGTGGGTGTTATACACAGGAGCAACAGTCCCAGGGCCTCCGTGTCTGCTGTGGGTGTTATACACAGGAGCAACAGTCCCAGGGCCTCCGAGTCTGCTGTGGGTGTTATACACAGGAGCAACAGTCCCAGGGCCTCCGTGTCTGCTGTGGGTGTTATACACAGGAGCAACAGTCCCAGGGTCTCCGTATCTGCTGTGGGTGTTATACACAGGAGCAACAGTCCCAGGGTCTCCGTGTCTGCTGTGGGTGTTATACACAGGAGCAACAGTCCCAGGGCCTCCGTGTCTGCTGTGGGTGTTATACACAGGAGCAACAGTCCCAGGGCCTCCGTGTCTGCTGTGGGTGTTATACACAGGAGCAACAGTCCCAGGGTCTCCGTGTCTGCTGTGGGTGTTATACACAGGAGCAACAGTCCCAGGGTCTCCGTGTCTGCTGTGGGTGTTATACACAGGAGCAACAGTCCCAGGGCCTCCGTGTCTGCTGTGGGTGTTATACACAGGAGCAACAGTCCCAGGGTCTCCGTGTCTGCTGTGGGTGTTATACACAGGAGCAACAGTCCCAGGGCCTCCGTGTCTACTGTGAATGTTGTACAGCATGGATCGAGATGGAGTCGTCTGTGGAGCATCACCAAGTCTCACACTTCCCAGTTGTACCTGGGTGCGGCCTGATGCTTAGTGACTGTGGAAGGAGCAGCTGTAAAGACACTGGGGACAGAAGGGACACAGGAAGAACCTTCAAGTGCAGCTTTCACTTAGGTCCTTTCTTCTTAACGTGCATGGGTGTTTTGCCTGCATGTCTGTCTATGTGCCATGTTTGTGCGGTACCCAGAGGTTAGGAAAAATGGTGTCAAATCCCCTGGGCTAGAATTACAGATGTTTGTGAGCTACCATGTAGGTCCTGGGAACTACTGGGTACTCTGGAAAAGGAGCTAACCCTCTCAACTGCTGAGCCATCTCTCTAGGCACGTGTGTGTGTGTGTGTATGTGTGTGTGTGTATGTGTGTGTGTGTGTTCAGGCACATGTGTGGATGTGGGTGCAAGTATGTGGTGCTCAGAGCATACCTTGAGGTGCATACCTCAGGTATCATCACTTTTGTTCACTTGACTTTTTTTTGTGTGTGTGAGATAGGGTCCATCTCCGGCCTGGAGTTTATCAAGTAAACAAGGCTGACCAGCTAGCAAGGCACAGGGCTCCATATTTTTCTCTCTTTGGTACTAGGATTACAAACATATGTTAACATCCTTTAATTAATTAATAATTTTTGCATAGGTTCTGGGTGCCAAACTCAGGTCCTTGGGCAAGGACCTTACCAGGTAGGCTAACTCCCCAGCCCTTGACACTTTCCATTAAAAAATAAAAATAAAAACAAACACTAGCCATTTTTAAATACCAGTTTCCTCAGAGAAATTCTCTGGCAGTGGAGGTTTAAACTACCACAGTTCCAGCCAGGTTGGACTTATTCCATGGGCTGTGAAGGATTCATCCTGCAAGGACCACAGTGGTTCATAGGGACATAAGAGAGAAGCCCAGGTAACTAGGCCTGACCCTCCCATCCAGCTCCCCTCCTCAGCCCAGAGAATGGGGTCTGGGGATGCAGGGATGAGCCAGGCTGAGGGCACAGGGACACTGGGGTAGGATACAGGAAAGACTTTCAGGGTTCTCTCGAGTCAGCAGTGGTCCTAGACTTACCCTCTCTGTCCCCTCCTCCATCCCCCCAACAATGGATCACTCCTGCTAAGTGGTATAGCAGCTGTTACTGTGCCAGAGCGCAAGTGTCCCTACAACCATCTTTCCTCTCTGCTTGGTTCCCTTGCAAGACATAGTCCAGGTATGGCTTCCTTCTGGTTCACTTCCTGTGACTCAGTTACATAGGAAGCAATATGATGATAATGATACTCGTCTCCAGATAATGAGCAAGGAGCTTGTATTTCTCATCAAGGAGATGCAGCACAAATGCTCAGTGTCATTACAGCTAAAACCCATGACTGGAGAAATTAAATTTCCTGGAATGTTTTATATCTCCTAGGAATGTTTGTAATCCTCCATCTTTACTGCTAAACGAGGTGGACTGCAGGAAAGGGGGTGTTCAAAAGGCAGGAGAGGGGTTCAGCAAGAACAATTTACAAATAGGAAGACTGCAGCCCGGCGCTACGTGCCTGATGGAGGAGGAGACTTGGTAAACATGCAACAGGAAACCGTGTTTGATTTCTGCATGGAAGGCTTAACGAACCACAGACTCAAGCAGGGTCTTCAAAGACCTTTCTGCACTTGTTTACCTTCTGAGATGTGGCTCGAGAGAACGTTATGCCTCAGCTTAAGACGTGGTGTCAAGGGACAGCTTTCTGGTCCTGCCGCAAGCTCGCTGACTGGACATACAGAAAAAGAAAGATTTCATTAAAAAAAAAATTAGAAAGGAAAACGCAAGTGTTTGGGGTAGGGGTTAAGACTGATGTGTCTTTAATAATTCCTCAAGTTTGGTTTCGTTTACTGTTTCATGACTATTTGAAACAGCGCTAGATTTAGGCAAATTTTCACGAATTCCATGGATTTTGTTAATGCCCTCAAGTGTCAATTTTCTGTGCTTGTTTCTAGGTCTACTTTTACCACAAGACACTGACTTCTAGCCTTGTGAAGTCGGGACAAAGAGTCGGCATTTTGGAAACTCATTCTCTTTCTAGAGCTAGGAGTATGTGTTCACTGGTGTTCCTCCCTGCAGACAGAACTCCTCCCTGCAGACGGCACTCTGTCTCGCCAGGGCTTTCAACCAAAGACCACCCACCCTACGCGGTACAGCAGAACCAAGTGCTGCCTTCAGCTTTCTACCTGGGTAAGGCTGTAATTACCCACAGTGCTTCAACCTATGACGCAGTCTTCTGACCTACGAAGAGATGATGGGGAAGAGGAACTGAGCCAAGAGTGTGACCAGTGTCCCTAGACTTTGCCCTGTTCCAAGGTCAGGCCTGTCAGCCTCCGGGAAGGACCTACTTTTCCAACCCAGGACACAGCTTTGCAGAGCCACACTGGCCATCTTCAACCGAAGTGCTACCTCCTGTCTGTGAATGGCTAGCTTGGACCTGGTCCCAACGGTTCTGCTTATGGATCCAGGTTCCATACCCGGCAGAGAATGGGCTCCCTCAGCAACTACTTACTCACAAAGTATCTTCCGTCTATAGGAAAGCTCCAGGAGTGGACCTGCAGCTAAGACTTGCCCCTGGCTTAGCCAAGAATCGCCACTTTGCAGCATCTCCCACAGATGAATTTAAATGTGATAAACCAAAGTAACGTCATCCCTTCGCCTCCACTCTCCAGAGGTATCGTCACATGATAAGCCGAAGTGACGTCATTCCGCCTCGCCTCCATTCTCCAGAGGTATCATCACATGATAAGCCAAAGTGACATCATTCCCCCTCGCCTCCACTCTCTAGGGGTATCGCGTCATCTGGTAGCAGTTTGGATCCTTTTCACACCTGCTCAGCACTCTCTCCGTGCGTGCACACATGTGTGGAATGTGTGTACCCAGGCTTCTAGATGACAGAACTCACAGAAATGTTTGCCGCCTTCTTTTTTTCACTCCATAGCAGACTAGAAGCAGTGCGAGCCCTGCACGATCAGGAGAATCCCTAAGGCTGGCTGGCAGTCATACTATCGGACTCACTGACTCCAGCTCCAGTAAGAGACTCTGCGCCCCCAAATTAAATAATAAATAAATAAATAAATAAATAAATAAATAAATAAGGAAGGTGCGGATCAATACAGGAAGACATCCAGTGTCAATCTCTGACCTTCATAAACACACACATTCCCCACAGACATCACATGCAAACACTGCAGGCACATGTGCGCGCGTGCGCGCGCACACACACACACACACACACACATACACGAGGCAGCTATGCACCAGTGCCCAGGGTACTGCTACCACAGCAACCTGGGTAACTTACCAACATGACTTGAAGCAGGATGGGAATTGAGTGTGAGGCTATGTATGCTTATCTGAAACACTATATTGTATATTCTTTTACGTGTTTTAAAGGAGTCTTTCATGTTCATATTCTGGTACCCTAGCACAGTAACAAATATTGCTAAAATCAATTTATACAATAAGAAGCAGATTCTAGGTTTGCTGAGTCTGAGTCTGGGAGTCAGAAAGCTGGGGGTATGTCCGCCAGCAAATGGTTTGGCTCTAAACTAGTCCCAAAGCTGGTGACTCACACTTGCTCTGCCCACAGTGCCCTGGGAGCACCGTGAGAGATAAATGCCTGCCCCTGCACACATGTGTGTATTTGTATATGTCCAGGGAGTATCTGGATTTTAATCTAGCAGCCTAATTGATGAATTAAATGCCGAGGAAGCTGTTTTTACGGTACCAGCACTCAGTGTGCATCATGGAAAAGTCATTTAGTTTCTTCTTAATTCTTCACTCATTTCCACTAAAATAAACACAGAACAGACTCAGAAAGCCGATGCTGAGGACAGGCTCAGTGACTCTGTGAGCCTGTGGCTGGAAGCCTAAAATATTATTTTGAATTAACCTATTAACTCATTTGAGATAATTCTGTCCAGATTTTGGTCTGTATTTGTTCAACTGATTTATTGTCTGTTTTTCTTTCTCTCAAATGGGACTCATTATGTTTCCCTAGAGCAGTGTTTGCCATGTTTTCTTTTACTACTTTTATTTTTCAGAGTTACTTTATCTCCTAATTATTGAGTTAGGAATCATGTAGTCCTAATTATGAAACCCAGATTTACTGTGTGCCCGCTTCAGTGGACAAGTTTGTAGGGATGCATGCTTAGACATCAGATGGCCTTTGAAAAGGATGTCGGTTACACTTTGAGCGGGATTGCACGCATTTAACTGTTTCTGTAAGATTCTGGAGATTTATGACCTGAAATTGGATTTTGCCATGCAACTGGAAATGCAGCAGCAGTAGGAGGCCACCAAGCAACATGCCTCATCTCATAGGCAGCCCGCAGCAGTAGCAGAAGCTCATTGGAAAGTAGCAATAGAGAAAGGGGATCTGAGCTTGGGTTCCCAACCAGAAACAGCCTTGGTTGGGGGCCTTAAGATGCCTCAGTAACTTGGTTAAGATCCTGGGACAGCCATTTAGTCAATCTCATGTGAAAGCTGGAGCACCTATAGTTAGGAGGTTGCAATGATTAGCTGCACTGGCTAAAGCAATGCCCAGTAAGCCCCCAGTAGATTCTTTGATCCTTTTTCCTTGTAACAATACCTCCCTGACTTCTAAGCATACCCTGTTAGTATCTCTGGGGTTTCTCACAAACTGGAAAGTGTCCTAAGGAGGGAAACTGATTATGACCACTTATAAATACGAAGGGAGAAAGAGAAGGAGAGAGGTGAGAGGAGAGGGGAGGAGAGGAGAGGGGAAAAGAGGAGAGGGGAAAAGAGGAGAGGAGAGGAGAGGAGAGGGGAGGAGAGGAGAGGGGAGGAGAGGAGAGGGGAGGAGAGGAGAGGGGAGGAGAGGAGAGGAGAGGAGAGGGGAGGAGAGGAGAGGAGAGGAGAGGGGAGGGGAGGAGAGGGGAGGGGAGGAGAGGGGGTAAAAGAAAGAGAAAAAGAGAGAGAGAGAAGAGGAAACAGAAATACAAAGAGAGAGGGTGGAAATAAGAGAAAGAGAAAAGAGAGAGGGAAAGAGACAGAGGAGAGGGAGAGAGAATTAAACAAGCGAGAGGTGGAAAGGAGAGAAAGGGGTGGAAGTGAGAAAGGAAGAAAAAGAAGAGGGAAAGAGCTGGGAGAAGCAGAGAAAGCTGAACAGGAAGCTGGGAGAGGGAAGGAGAGGGAAGAGGAGGGAAGAGAGAGTCTGCCAGCCTTAACTCCTGGAGGATCAGCTGCCTGTCTTGAGCAGGTGGCCACGGTGACTGATTACTGCCAGCTTCACAGAATGACTGAAGATCTCAGCAATGACAAACTAGTTTCCTCTGCAGCCTCCTTGACATCGTCCTTGCTAGTGTCAGCGCCGATCACTGGTGCCTTGACAGACTTTCTAAAGGTTCTTTTCCAAAGAGTTAATTTGGGGAGAGTAACACCACAAGCCTCCTTCCTCGGGCATGCCAAGCGGAGCTGTGGTGATCAGCTCCTCCTGGAAAGAGGAAAAGTTGTGTGACTCTATGGGGAACCTTCCATACTGGGGAGACCCCATTGTGCCCACAGCAGCCAGCGTGAGAGACCAAGCATCAGTACCCACAAACAGCTGACGTTCCGTGTTCTGTCTTCTCATACTTCTCAAACACCTCCACTCACAGAGGCCGCCCTTCAGAGGCCACATGAACCATACATCAATACATATATCATGCATACATCACATCTCCTGGATGTATGATGTCTGGGTGGAACACTGTACTCTCTGAAGAAGATAACTGTGTCTCTCATGTGAAGCAGCATGTTACTCTATTGGAGAAGGAAAGAGAGAATTTTCTTGTCTAGAAGACAGACTGAGTTTTTCTCCAAATTGAATTATTCATATGATACACCACAAAGTCAGAGGCTTGAGAATCACAGCTTTAGGTCTTGACAATTGTCGTTATGGAAATAAAAACTATAGTATTTCAGCAGAATATTTAACCATAGTTGTCATTTTTACCCCCAATTTAAGTCATTTCTTTTGCTAAAAATATTAGGTTGTCTTCCTTTTAATTTCAGAATTTTTTATGTATGTGAGTGTTTTGCTCATATATATGCCTGTGTAACATGAGCGTTATAGAACTTAACTCTGGAGTTAAGGACGGTTGTAAGCCACCATGTCATGTGGTGCTGGGAACCAAACCCAGGTCCTCTGCAAGAGCAAATGCTCTTAATCACTGGGCCAGCTCTCTCATCCCCCTTCTAGTTTTTAATTAATCTGCCGAAGGACTTACACAACATCAGCCCCTCAGAACACTCATTCTCTCTTCAACCGTATTACTAAGGTGGACTTTATATCCCAACTGCACTTTGATAAAACTCTGATATCCCCCCATTTTATAGGGACAAATTCAAGAAATGTACCTAGTAAAATAAATATTAACAAATTTTAAGGAGACTTAAAAATCTACATTCGGGCTCAGTAGGTAAAGGTGCTTGCCTGACAATCTGAACTCAGTCTCTGAGACCCAGGCAGTGGAAGAAGGGTGCTGACCCCGGAAGTGGGCTGCTGACCTCCACCTGTGCCATGACGGGTGCATCCCATTCACACGAACATGTACAAAATAAATACAGATGAAAAGTTTTTAAAGACTCTGAGTCCATTGTTTTTATACTGGCTGCTAACATCTGCAAACATAGCCCTCACTCTACATCTCTAGAGACAATAAAACTCACCATCTTTTGACGCTTTGAGAGGACTCTGGATGGTGGAATGTCGCCAACTCCAGATCTCAATTGTGTTTGATATTTAAGTTCACCGATTATTCAATTAGCATTAAGCAAATACAAATGGTTTTATATTACCTTATTTGGAGATTTTTTTCCCTATGAATTATATTTTTTAAGTGACAGTATGAACACCCAGAGAGTTTTAGACAAGAGCCATTTTCTTAGTTAAAGCACTTTGGCTCTCCGGATTAAAATACAGCTGGGATCCGTGCTACAACCGCGTTTCCAGGGCCCAGAGAAGACCACTGACAACACGACTTCTATTTTAGGAATCAATTACAAGTGAAGCACGAGGGAAGAGCCAAAAATGGGCCATACAGAAGGCCCATGTGTTCCAGAGAAATCCATCATCCACCCCTTCAGGTCATCAGTCATGGCGTCAAAAGATGAAAGTCCCATTTGCCAATCAAATCCCCTCCACAGGAAAACGTTCTCGCTGCCAGGCGGGAGCCAGCGTGTAAACGTTCAGATGTATGCCAGATTATGCTCCTGGGAGGTGTGAGCTACGTGTTCTTTTAAGAGAACTCTTAAAGGGGTAATGGCTGAAATAACAGCAGTTTGAATTCTTCTGGACTTCCAGGCACACGAGGTCCTCCGGTGGATTATTTTCTCGCACTCAGCTGGTGACTTGCTGCTGGCCCGATGCTTTTTCCTGATATTTAAGCGGCCTTAATTGTCGAATGGATTTCATTTGCTCTTCAAGTCACATTA
Source organism: Microtus pennsylvanicus (assembly GCF_037038515.1). Taxonomy (NCBI): domain Eukaryota; kingdom Metazoa; phylum Chordata; class Mammalia; order Rodentia; family Cricetidae; genus Microtus; species Microtus pennsylvanicus. The sequence continues at coordinate 56,785,649 of NC_134587.1, read as the reverse complement.
GGACTGAAGAACCACCCAGGCTTTGGCTACCTCTAACTGAAGAACAGCTATTTGCCTGTAGAGGGAGAACCATTAATTTCACCTGTGAGGAAGAGGTGACGACCAAGAAGAGAAAGCTAAAAATACTCAAGGAAGGCATTAGTTACCTTCAAATATTTGAGAAAATGTCAAATGGGACAGACATCTGCAAATATCTTGTTACGTCTGGAGAACTTGGCTAAACCCATAGGTGAGGAGGCTCAAAAGGAAGAAGCTGAAATAGTCACAGTAGGCCAGAAACAGGCTGGACTACCTGCTGAAGAATTACAGGGAAGTCTATGTATTTGTAGAAAAGAAATACAAGAGCATCCCAGCCAGGAAGATGCTAACTAGTGTGGGTAACTGTGTAACCCTGCGTTCCAGGAGCCTTGGGGATGGTTCGCTGCTGGTTTCTTTGGGAAAAGTTTGCCCTGTGTCACCTAGGATGGCTTCACGTCCATCACAGTCATCGAGCCTCCGCTCCCAAGTGCTGGGATGGCAGACTTCAATCAGTATGCCCAGCTCAACTCCCAGAGTCTTTGATTCGGGAGTTGTTGCCACCTGACACCATCTCCCTTCTCTGATAGTCTAGCCAGTGTAATGCCATTTAGTCCGCTTACCACCAAACCATCACGCGGCAGTGAACCGCACATCCATAAGCAAATGGCTTATCCTTCAGGTCTGTACTTTTCTACCAACACAGTGGTGGTGTAAAGAACAGACTGGAGAGTTCACGTAAGAATCAAGCACAACCCCTGGTACATAGAATGCACAGTAATCACTAAATAATAGTCACTCTTATTAGCCGTTATTACCAAATGCCAGATCTGAAGTCAGTGTCTCCACAATCACCACCCCCAAATCAGACCCAGGTGTGGTTGGCTCGACACAGCAGTTTCTCTTCCTCTCTTCTGCGCTGTTTCTTCCAGCTGGTTCATCTTTACTTGGAGACATTTGGATCAAACAGAACCACAATGGAGTTAAGAAAAACAGGAATCCTAGGGCGGCAGAGGTGTGTAGCGGTTGGGGTCCCCTGGTCAAAGGTTCTCTCACTTGGGAACATGAGAGAGTCAGGTCTTTGGGTTGTTCGGTCCTGAGCCATATGTACATTTATAGGGCAAGTCGGAAAGGACACAGGGAGCAGGACGTTCCTATCTCCTACAAAAGGAATAACAAACAAAACTGAAGACACCTGACCCAACTATTAGCCCAAACTCTTCAAAATGACAAGGACTGGGCTGAGAAGGAAAATCGTTTAGAACAGAACAGGGGAACTAAATTGTCGAATTGTGGGACAGAAAGCCAGAGTTGGTAGAAAACCTGGTGGGTTCTGATGGCTTTCTGGCTCAGCTGATGGTACTGTGCAATTGTATCCTCCTCTTGGTCCCTGCCCAAGGTTATACAAGATGCCCGTGGAGAGGAAGCTGGCCGAAAAGTATAGGGAACTAGGTGTGGGTGAGCTCTGTAAAGTTTCTCTGCTCTTTAGACAAAAGGGTTAAGATGTAAAACACCTTTCAACGGGGCTGTTTGTTAAGTATGTGGCACCCTAACACCGAGACACATCCCCAGCCTCTTTTTAGTTTTTATTTTGAAACAAGGTCTCCCTGGTGTCTGCAGGCTGGCCTTGAACTCACTCTGTAGCCCAGGCTGTCCCTGAACTTTTCACCACATCACCCCAACCTTCTAAGTGACTGGAATTACAAAACCTGTACATACAGGCCTGCGAATGAGGATGTTAGAACAGTAACATTATCCCAAGTACTAGCTCCCTTGCACAGCTGCACCATGCATAGATACATGCATGCCACTGGAATGAAGAGATAAAAAATATCTTTCAATTTTAGGATGAAGGTCTATGGACTGAACATTTCTTCAAAGTTCAAAGCTGAAGCCCCAAGTGCACTGTGCCTGTGTTTGAAGACTGTGTGCTCAGGTCATCAGGTCGAACAATAGCACAGGCTGAAGCAGCACTGGTGTCTAACAGGATTTACAGCCTCACAAGACACAGCGGATCTGTCCTTTTCTATCCTGCCCTCCCCCATCTTTATTCGCAGTCCACGCAGGAAGATGGTGGAGAGCTGGCCACCTGCAAGCCACAAAGGAAGAGATCTCTCACCAGAGCTGCTCAGGTCACCCCCTCGTCCTTCTGCTCTTAGTGACACACTATGAGAAAACCACCCTTGGTGTGCAGGGACCAACCCTGCTCTGAGCTGATGTGCCCATCTCCTCGTGATCTGGTGCCCGCAGATGTGCAGGCTCCTAGCTTTCTGCTGATGTCACATCCAGGCTGTAGAAATGCAGCATGGTCCCATTTTCTCCATTTCACTTCTGCAGCCAGAAGTGTGACCCAGGTTGCACTGGGCTAAATTGAGATACCTGTAGAGTTACTTCATTGACCATCTCGTCTCTTGACTTTTCTGTCCCTTGGTTCTTGACCCTTCCTCCATCTTTGAGGTGGGTGGACCATCTCTCAGGTCCTACGTCTGTGATCATTTCTCTTGTCTCCAGAGTTTTGAAGGTCCTGCCCTCATAAGGACTGGGGTGTGTGACCTGATAATCCAACATGAGCTCTTGTTAGAAGGAACACACTGTTAATGCCCAGTGTACTGGCATTTCATTTGTATTTTAGTAAATAAAGCTTGCCTGACGATCAGAAAAGTAAAACAGCCACACTGGTCAGACTTAAAGACAAGGCAGCAATGGCACACACCTTTAATCCCAGTAGCCACACTAGCTTGCCATAGAAACCAGGCAGTAATGGTGCACGCCCATAATCCCAGAATTAGAGAGGAATATAAAACAGGAGGAGACAGTTCTCAGACACAGTCTCATTCTGAGGTTTCCTGGAGGCAGGATCACCATTTTTGGACTGAGGTCGGGGCGAGAGCCAGTGGCTGGCTGCTTTACTATTCTGATCTTCAGGTTGAACCCCAATATCTCTCTCTGAGTTTTTATTGATCATGCTTCAGCCATGTGCAAAACCCCTGCTGTCATGTGCTAAGTAAAACCCAAGTTCCAGGGCTAGAGGTTCTCGGTCTTCCAGAGGGCCGATGTCTTCATAGCACATGCTGACACAAGAAAGCTGATAAAGATTCAGACTCTCAAGACCGTTTTATAAAAATGTGTAACTGTTTTGGCCAAATCAAGGTTAGGGGAAGTGACACCCCTGACTTGTACAGAACCATACTGTTAGAAGTCCAAACAAGTTCCATCCGGGTCAAAGAGGCTGAGAAAAGAGGATGGAGACACAGCACCAGTTACCTGAATGCAATGGTGTGGACTGAGGTGCCATGGAGAGAAGTGGAGGAAGCAGCAGGGAGCAAGCCCTGTCCCTTTCCTTCCTGGCCTTCTGATATGGCTACGCCACACCCCTGACTACAGGAGCAGAGTGGAGAGAGCAACAAAGAGGACAATACACCATTACAAGTAATAAAAGTCCTGCTTGCAAATCAGTTTAAACCTGTATCCTTATCAAGACTGGACCCTGCACTGAAAGGTGGAACTCTAGATATGCAAACATCGTTAGTGTCCCAGGAACCAGGTACTTAGAATAATATAATGAAGGAAAAATTACATTTGCAAGAGCAGTACTAATCATAAGATAACTGAGCAACCACTAATGAGCTGGAAAGAAAATCATGAAAATTAGAAAATTTTGTCAAACGAGAGATGTGTGTTGCCTTGGGCTGGGACATTGCCATTTGTAGGTTTGGAGAAGAAGGGCGAGCATACTACACACTATAAGAAGTGTGCACAGCAGAGCGAGAGAGATGGCTCTGTGGTTAAGAGTGCACAGTGCTCGTGCAGAGGACCTGAGTCTGGTTCTCAGCACCAGGTCAGGAGCTTCACAGCCATCTGTAACCCAAGCTCCTGGGGGGGATCTGATATCTGATCCTTGGGGAACTGTACTCTCTCACACATTTAAAAATAAATATTTTAAACGCATACAAGGTGATAGTGGTGGAAGCACAGAAGCTTGAGATCTCAAGCTCAGAGACTTAAGGGGACACGAGTCTCCATTTGTGACTGCACCATAGCTCTGGGATGTGCTTGCTTTCCTTGATCACAACCAGAGAGAGTCTCCATTTGTGAGTGCACCATAGCTCTGGGATGTGCTTGCTTTCCTTGACCACAGCCAGAGAGAGTCTCCATTTGTGAGTGCACCATAGCTCTGGGATGTGCTTGCTTTCCTTGATCACAACCAGAGAGAGTCTCCATTTGTGACTGCACCATAGCTCTGGGATGTGCTTGCTTTCCTTGACCACAGCCAGAGAGAGTCTCCATTTGTGAGTGCACCATAGCTCTGCGGTGTGCTTGCTTTCCTTGATCACAGCCAGAGAGAGTCTCCATTTGTGAGTGCACCATAGCTCTGGGATTTGCTTGCTTTCCTTGATCACAGCCAGAGAGAGTCTCCATTTGTGAGTGCACCATAGCTCTGGGATGTGCTTGCTTTCCTTGATCACAACCAGAGAGAGGGTCTCTGTCACAGCTTGACCATGAAATGCCCTCTGCAGGCTCGTGTTCTGGACACTTGGGCCCCAACCTGTTGTATGATTTCCAAGCCTGTGGGAACTTCTGGAATTAGGACTTGTTTAGCAAAAGCAGGTCACTAGGGACAGGCCTTGGGGGGTTACAGTCACTTGTTTCCAGGGGCACGCTCTACTAGTTGGCTCCTAGTAGTATGAGGAGTGTTTCTGCAGTCATGAAGCCTGTCGTGCTTTCTCTGCCAGGAAGAACAGTTCCCTGTCAAACGGTGAACTGAAATCACACCTGTCTTCCAAAGACCATTCCTGAAATCACACCTGATTTTCTGAGGCCATTTCTGAAATCACACCTGTCTTCCTGAGACAGTCTCTGAGATCACACCCATCTGTCTTCCTGACACTGTCTCTGAGGTCACATTTGTCTGTCTTCCTGAGACTGTCTCTGAAATCACACCTATCTCTCTTTCTTACACTGTCTCTGAAATCACACTTGTCTTCCTGAGACTGTCTCTGAGATCACATCTTTCTGTCTTCCTAAGGGTGTCTCTGAGATCACACATGTCTTCCCAAGACTGTCTCTGAGATCACACCTGCCTTCCTGAGACTGCCTCTGAAATCACACCTGTCTTCCTGAGACTGTCTCTGAAATCACACCTGTCTTCCGGAGACTGTCTCTGAGATCACACCTGTCTTCTTGAGACTCTCATCTCTGAGATCACACCTCTCTTCCTGAGACTGTCTCTTCCAGCTGCTTTGGTCGCAGATACAGCCGTGGCTAGTAGGGCCACCTTCAGCTCTTAGGTACCAGAAGTTCTTGGTCCTCTCAACTTGAATGTAGACTTAAATTTTACCTCTCCGTACTTATTCCAGTTCATATCTTGTTGGCTTCCTGACACTGAGATCCTAACAGCCTGAATTCTTTGGTGTGAAACCACTAGTAACAGATTCAGAACCCTGCGCTGCAGCTCCGTGCTCCCTTGCTGGGAGTGCTACCGGGGAACAGAGTGTGACAGCCTTGATTTGCCTTTTTGTTTCATGTTTTAAAATGTCCCTCACATGCACTACATTATCATCAAGTCTGAGCCTCATGAATATTTAAATTCCTCTTACCCAACATCCTTAAAATCTTTCTAATATCTATAAAAAGGTTCTCTAACTTCCTTTTCAAAATGAAAATTTCTGTAACCCTGAAATGTTTTTTATAAGCTCTTTGCAAATTCTGTATGATGCTTTTTGGTCATGTTCCCCCTCTCTCCTAGCTCTTACCAGACTTAGCCCCCTTCCCTACCCACTTGATTTCACACCCCTTGTTTTTTTTTTAAACCATCAAGCCCAATTTGTGCTGCCCATATATCCTTATTTGTGCGACTTTCCACTGGAGCATGGTGGAGCTACCAAGGGCTACAAACCCAGAGCACACTGACTCTCCTCCCTCTCCCAGTTACCCATGGCTCCACAGCTAGGGGTGAGAGTGTGTGCCCACCTCCCCTCTCCGTGATGGGTTTTGTCTAACACTGAAATTTAAGTAGAGTCCCTTACCATTTCAGATCAGAAATAGAATTCATACTTCATATATTTTGCTGTATATTTTGATGTTCTTATGTAAGCACACACACACACACCTATGTTAAAATTGCAAAACTGTCATAGAAATGTTCTAATCTTTTGGAGCCAGTTTTGATCCTATAGTCAGAAATTAAGCATGTTTAGACATTTTTAAAGGCACCTTCCAGGATTTAATCACAAAGCAGGTGAGCTAGCCTCCTGTCCTCTTTGCACTGCGGTCTGTCTTTTCTGATTACAACTGCTTAGGTAAACAGTCATAGTTCCGCACCCTTCTCACTATGAGAAAATGACCGTCCAGCCAAAGAGAAACATCTGCTCTGGGCTTGATAGTATAAGACTAAAAATGGATTGAAGTTTCTTAACAGTTACGTAAGCAATGGTTTTTGTTTTTCATGAGGGATTCTACCCTGTCTGTGTCACCGCCTACCCGCTTTTTAAGAAGGTGCAGGAGTCGGGATGCTGTTTACTCCACACATCTTTCAGAACTGCCGCTTCTGAGTCGGCAGACAACGCCAAGTCATCAAACTGTGGCCTTGCTCCTTTAAACATCCTTCGTCACTTTAACGATTTAGTAAATAAACCTACTCACCTCTTCAACTAGTAAAAAGCAAGACTTTTTCATAGGGAATAGAACACAATGGAAAGGAAGTCGTTAGACATACACTGTCTGACAGTAAGCAGAGCTTGGGGCAGAGCAGGCAAACCTTGGTACCAGGGAAAGATGAAGCCAAGGGGAAACAGGAAGACGGAGGAGGTGTGGTCAAGAGATGGGGCTGAGCAGAAGGTTGATGCTCAGGTGAGCACGCAGCTTTCCCTGACCACACAGGAACCAGTTCAGCCTCAGTGCCCTTCTCCCAGTGTGTGAAACAGTCAGAAAATCAACACTGCCTTCCAGAGCTGAATCACAATGCAACTGAGCTAAGTCCTTGAACCCTCTGTCCTCTCCAGTTCATAATGGTTTTGTGTCTGTTTATTTCCTTTCTACGTACAATTGTCCAGGTAAATAACACATTCTAAAAAATGTTTTTGTTACAAGAAAATGACTGTGCAGCCAGGAAGCCTTTATCCAGTGTGGTCTGAGATCGGGTCTGGTGTGCTTGGCAGTTTCTCAAGCAGACTCTGAGATAACTGCATTCTTCTGCACAGGCTCCAAGACTCCACTCTGTCACTCATGCCCCAGATGCTCGTCAGGCCACGCCAAGGCCATTCTGCACACCAGAGTGGGAAATCGCTCTCCGCTGGGGACTTTTAGTGTATGAATCCCTTAGACTACAGGGGAAGATGAAAGTAAAGTTTCAGAACAAATATCAAAGGAGAGGAAGAACATACAGAGGAGGAGATGGGAGAGGGGAAAAGAGAGAAAGAAGAATTTGAGTCACCTACAATATAACACACTTCAGAAAAGAAAAGAAATTAGCAGGTTCTGACATTGGCTTAAGACAATGTGGTTTCAGAACACAGGTTGTCACCCAGCAATTTGCTCAACAGGCATCAGTTCAGTGAAAGCAGGTGACAGTGGGTGGCTTGGGCAGTTTGTGGGGCCACTGGCAGCAGGACCAAGAGCAATCCCTAAGAATAATCTGGCTTTTTGGAGCCCATTTCCCATGAAGAGAAACCTTGCTCAGCCTAGACACGGTGGGGAGGGCCTGGGTCCTGCCTTGTTGGGGACTACAGACCACCAGACCCTGAATTTCCTGTAAATAACTTGTTTTCCTCTGCTCTGAGCAGCCTGCAGCTGCTCTGAACATGAGACTCTGATGGCAGGGGACTGGGTTCTGATGAGTCTGTAACTGAAAGATCCTGAGAGCTGGGGTGTGGCCAGAGCCCTATATAAGCTGCCTCTGAGCACAATAAAGGGGGCATTCTGGTTTCAAGGATGACCGGTGTCTCTGTCTGTGTATCTTTGTATGTTTAAATCTCCAGACCCTTACCCAGTTTGCAAATGGCAAACCGTCTTGTAGTGCAGGCATAGTACCACAGTACACGTAGTAGTATGCACAGTATACTGCCTCAACGTGGTGATATGACAAAATTCATTGACTCCTCATGGGAGGTCTTGACCTCTCTGAGGAGCAGACCTGGGGTGGGGGTGAAGGGAAGGTGGCGGGAGTGGGAAGGGAACTGGGATTAGTATGTAAAAATAAATGATTAGTTAATTAAATAAATAGTGAGTAAGAAATTCTGGATTGGGTAAAGGAAGAAGTGACTTTAGGAAGTGGTGATGTCTAACTGTGACCGCAACAGTGGGAAGCTGGAGGCAGGAGGATTAGCGGTTCAAGGCTAGCCTACATAGGCTCAGCGACAAAGAGCTCAAAGTCAGCCTTGAAATCCTGTCTCAAAATGAAACAAGAAAGAACTAATGGGTAGACATGTGGATATGCAAACATACATTGTGTTATATAGACATGTGGATATACAAACATGCACATGCATGTTATATAGACATGTGAATTTGCAAACATGCACATGTGTGTTATATAGCCATAGGATGTCGACGTCACAATCTGGTCATCCCAGAGGCCCTGTGTGTCTCTATTCTTATTTTCCAAGGATGGTGGTACATGATTGGCATACGCCTGTGTGACCTGGACATGCTGTCTGCTTGCTCTTCCTCCTCATTCTTTGCAGGGGCTCCTAGCCTCCAGGTCCTCTGTCTGTCTCCTTCCCCCTCTCAGAATTACCTGCCACCTACAAGATGATGCTGCCACACAAAATGAGAGTTTTGCAAGGGACTAAGTGGTCTCATTAGGATATGAGTACTCTATATAATGTTTTTTGCCTTAATATCTGTGAGGATGGTTTCAGCATTTTGAATTTCTTTCCTTAGATTATAGGGGGGAAAACCCTGCACCTTACTGTATACCCCTATTTTGGAGACATTTAGAGGCGGTGATTATAGAAACACCTTCTTTTCCTTTAGTGGGTTATACAGCTGTGAATAATGTTGTTGATCATGCCAGAACTGACAGAACACCTGCTCGCCCAGAGGCACCCCACGGCAATGGAGGGGAGACGGAAGCCACGAGGAAGCAGCCGGAAGATAAGCAGACACCGTATTGGCCTCCTTGGCCTTTATTAGCTCTCCTGGGCACACCCCCTTAAGAAATTGCTCTATCTCCAAAATAGCTCTTCATTCTCAAAGCCCCAAAAAATAATTCCACGGACAAAGGCCTGAGCAAGCCCGCCCAGCCCCCTCCCCAGCACTCCATCTGTCTTGCTATCCTCAAAATGCCCTTGTTATCAAATCTTCCAACCCCAGGGGCCTCAGCCCAAGGTGAAGTGGATTTGCAAGGAGGAAACCCCAGCATCCTTTGACATGTTCGCTACAGGCTCTTCCACCAACGATCTTGCTGCTCAGGGAGCAGAACTATTTTAAATCCTCTATGCTTTTAATTATTATTCCCAGGCTAAGGGAAGCAGTGAATAAACCATGATGGAACCACCTCTCACCTTGTCTCTTCGGTTTTCCTTTTGTTCAGCAAGAAGCTGATGGCCCTTCCCTCACGTTGGCAGTGTGCATGCTCAGGACAAGGCAGCATTCATTCCCCTCTGTCCCATTTGACAGAGTCATTGTCCAAGACCACCTACATCAGCCTCCTCCGGAAGAAAGCGGCTTTTGCTACTGCTCCAAAAAAAAAACCCACCTCTGTCCAGATTGTCGGATGGATCACTTGCCCAAGTGTGGCACCTTGACAGACGGTCCACTGTCTTACTCTCACTTAGGGGCAGGACAATTAATGAGGCATTTGAAATGACTGTTAGCTTACCCAGACCTCACCACAACCAGCTTCTCGACTGGCTCGGCGATCCGAAACACCAATTAGTTTCAGTTCACACTTATTATCAGTTCCTCGTTAAAGCGTTTAATTCAGAATCAAGATTTCTTCCTACTGAAGAAAGTGTTGATACCTCCAGTTGGAGCTGAGGAATTTTTCTTCCTTTCGGAAAAGGCATTCTACAAAAGACTACTTTTGTGTCCATCTTCAATCTCACTGATAGGAGCAATCAGAACCTCCCCTGGAAAGCGCTTCTTAGTGGCACGGCTGCTCCCCAGTCCTGGATCTAATGAGGAGTCAGCTCGAGCATGTGAGATGTGTCCACCACTCCCCACCTAGATCCTTCCTCATCGCAGGCTCTCTGAGAATATCTCCTCAGAGGGACTTTACATTCATTGATGCCTCCTTAAGGGTTTACACTCCCTGTTTCCTGTAGTATGATGTGCTGCTTGTTGGGGTTTTGTCCTTCCCAGTTCCTGTCCTTCCCAGTTCCTGCAGCCGTTTAGCCCCAATGAAATCACACAGAGGTCTCCAGAAGATTATAAACTGATTGGCCCATTAGCTCAGGCTTCTTATTAGCTCTTGTAGCTTATATTAACCCATTATTCTTATTTAAGTTAGCCTCATGGCTCAGTACCTTTTCTAGCAGGACAGATCACATCCTACTTCTTGGATGGTTGAGGCAGGACTGCAAGGAATGGGCTTCCTCCTTCCTAGAATTCTCCTGTTCTCCCCACCTCCACGTCCTGTCTGGTTGACCCGCCTACATTTCCTGCCTGGCTTTTTCAGTCTTTATTTAAAACATGATTGACAGAATACAGACAATTCTCCCGCACCAGTTTCCTCCAAAGTGCAACTGCAGAGGTACCAGGAAACTCAAAGGTCAAGGCGGGATGGGCTATCTAAGGTTCTCCAAATGAAACCTGGATCAGCAGGAGACAATCAAGGAATGTCAGGGCTTCAGCTGCAGGGTGGCAGCTCTCAAATCTGCAGAGCAAGCTGACAGGATGGCAGGTTAGGAGGACTTAGAGTTGTCCTCTAGAATCTGGATCCTGCTGGTCAGCAAACCGGGGAGCCTGAGAGGTCTCTGGATGCAGTTTCATGCATCCTTTCTTGCTCGGGAAACCATGATCATTTCTTTTGAGGCCAGTAATGGCGCAGATGAGGCCTGCCATCCACACAGAATCCTCTGTTATATTCAAAGTCTACCAGTTTAGATGTTGGTCACATCTGGGAAGTGTGCCCACAATAGAATTAGATTTGTACTTCACCAGCCTAGTGGGTGCTCTGACCTGTCACACGGACACGGAATTGGTCATCCCAGGACAACCTAGACCACGTTTGGAATTTCAGCTCAGCAAATGCATGCTAGGGGAGTGTTGCCAGCCCTCAGTTTCCTCTTCTATAATATGATCCCCCACATCAGAAAAGGGAGAAGAGATGCTCTATATGAGCATTTCAGGTGCCAGGTGTAGGGGCTCTAGCCTATAATGCCATTTCCTCAGGAGGCAGAGGCAAGAAGACCAAGTGTTTGAAGCCACCCTGACGGCAGAGTGAGTTCCAAGCCAGCCTGGGTAACAGAGTAAACCCTTGCCTCACAACACTAAAAATTAAAAAAAAAAATGTTTTGCAGAGATATATGAAAGAGAGTAAATGGGAGAATATAACTAGAACATGCATGTGTGAAAATGCTGTAATACTAATAAATATTTGAAGACAAAAAAAGAAAAGAAAGAATAGTCAAGAGTGAAATACTCAAAATTTTTCTGGTGAAGCTCAGTTTCCGACGGACATCAACTTTCAAATTACTGATACCAACAACAAATAATGAGGACATATATCATTCTTTGAACAAATAATCCATTGTTTTATTTGTGTTTCAAATTCTTTTTCAAACAAATAAATATGGTAAGAGAAAACAAACTAATACATTGGAATAGGACAAGACAACTGAACGAAAGGGAAAGAGCCCAAGAAAAGGCACGGGAGACAAATACAGACATGGAGACCCACTCGTTCACCCCTCTGGAATTCCATAAAACACTAAACTGGAAGCCATAATAGACACAGAAAGATGCTCTTTCGTCCTCTTCCACAGGATTCCCTCACCCCGAGGGGAGGGACATGATAGAGACATCCCATTCAGGACTCAGTTTGGCAAATAATTTGAATCTGGCCCCTTTGCAAAATATTCCAGTGTGCAGTGCTCACACAGTACTGTTCCCGGGAATGCCAGCCCTCTGGGGGTAGCCACGGTCTTGAGGGTCCCAATTCACTGCATTAAACTGAACTACTCAAAATCGGGCACTGTGGCATTGCTCCAGGAAGATCATTTCTCAGCACACAGTGCACGTGTGGCTGTGTGGTGTGACAGATGCTGCACCAGATGCTTTGCACGCTTCTCGTGCAGAGCCACCGGCCGCGTGGCCTCTCTTGATTTCAATTTCCTTTCCAGAAGATAGGATTTGGACAAAATGGCTTTAATGTCCCTTCCCACTCCAAACCGCAATCTACAGGGATTCATGTTTTCTTCCTAAATGGTTTATGTTCATTAAGAAGTGTCTGATATTGGTTAAGCCCAATGTTTTAAGCGTTGAAGCGTATTAACGTATAAGCGTATAACGTATAAAGGTAACCCAAAACTTGAAGGCTAGAAGATTCTGTTTTATGGGACCCTGTCTCACTATTTATATTAGCTACTGCAATGAGATCACTTAAAAGTTGTATTTTTATATTATCCTTTCAAAGTTTTTATTCTCGGAAGACCTTGGGATTAAATCTTCCTTTATCCTATGATATGAGCTACTTTTTTCTGGCAGTTCTGAGGTGGTTTTTATTAGATTTGCTCTTTCCAGACTTTAAAACACCCCAGGGAACCTTCAACTTTTGGGAATTAATGACCCATATTATTAGGCTTTTTGATCAGTTTGATCTTCACACTTTCTTTTCTCTTTTACAGCTTGGGCTTTGGGGTCCAAACCAGGACGCTCATTAGAAGATAAAATTCAAAATAAGACTATTTTAAGTTAAATTATTATGTGTATGTATGTATGAATGTATGTGTGTATGAATGTATGTATGTATGTATGATGTATGTATATTGTTGCCCTCACCCCTAGAATGCTAGAATTAGAGGTTTAACCTTACCATATCTATTCATTTTTAAGTGATTATTTTAATTAATTTTTCAAATTAGCCTATAAAATAATGTGTTGAGCTGTGATGTTCTCAAGCACATGAATCATTGCGCCTTGCTAATTTTCATACCCTCAATACTCACCCTTGTCTCTCCCATCCTGCCTTCTCTGGTCCCCTTCCTCCCCTCAAATAGACTCCCTTTCTGCTTTCATGTCCCATGTGTGCATACTTACACACATTATTTATTTAAATCTAGATTATGCATATGAGAAAAATTACGCACCATCAACATGGGACTAATTTTTGTTTTGTTTTGTTTTTGTTTTTCAAGACCAGGTTTCTCTGTGTATCCCTGGCTATCCTGAAACTCACTCTTTAGACCAGAATGGCCTCAAACTCAGAGATCTGCCTGCCTCTGCCTCCTGAATGCTGGGATTAAAGGCATGAGCAACTATGTCTGACTTAACACAGGACTAATTTCTAATACAAGAGAGTTTGGTAGTGACCCTTTCCCCATTATTGGAAGAACAAACATGTAAGTAGGTAGCCAAGCAGCTTCGTGAGGAGGAATGAGGAAGTAATCAAAGACTTTGATGGCTCTTATTTTCGGTTGGTTCATATTTATAGTTTCTGGTGTAGGACTTTAACATCTCAGCCACAGTAAAGTAGGTTGAAATATTAGAGAAGACGGGCTGTAGAGACAGCTCAGATGTCAAAGTGCAGCACACAACCCAAATGTCAACACCACAGAGAGAACACCCAACCCAGAAGGGAGAAACTGTGTGCTGCTTTTATCGCCTCAGACCTCTGTGTTTCTGTCGCTCCGGCTCCCGTGCATTCAGCAAACCCTGCACGCCTGGCATTCTGTTAGCTCTTAGGAATTCAACCATGGGGAAGTCAGGAAGAACCCCTGCTTTGTGGAAGTCATACCTTCTCAAAGCCCAGCAACAGGGGAGAAAATAACCTTAGAGGTTTAGTATAAACTAAAAACATATAGGGAGTTGATTATTTTTAAGAGGGGTTGTTTATTTGATTATTTGATAAAATGTTCAATTCGTACTTCAGTTGTCGAGCTACAATTTCCTCATTTGAAATAAAGAACTCCAGGGATTCTGACCACTTTATCCATTAAGATATTTGGGCACGCCATAGCTTGTAACAACCACACTGACAACACAGGGCTGTGTGTGTCCCCGTTAGTCACCCATTCACAAAGCCAGCTACAGCCTTGGAAGACGGAATGAAGCTGATGCAGAAGACAGGCCAATCCACGCCAGATAGAGACAGTCCAGAAGGGCATCTACCCCGTGACACTGGCCTCAAGGTGAGTCCTCTGTGGCTGTGAAAACTGAACTACACTCTCATGTTGCTGGTGTTTATTGCAGCAGAGCACATGGACACACAATCAGCAAGCTATTCATGGTTTATTACTGCATTCTGCTTTCTGTCATCTGTTAGATCTCGGCAAACAGCCACAGACTATGGTTTCCCCTGTTAATAATGACCCTAGAAGGATCAACCATAGTCTACGATTAATTCTGACGTTCTCAGCTGCTTGCCAGTTAGCAGAAACTCCACCAACACAGGCATCCCTTGCATCCCAGCCTGCAAGGGGAGGTAAAGCAGCAAAGTCCAGGGCAAAGGTGTGCAAGAAGAGGAGAAGGTAGCACCTGCTCTCCGAGCATGGATGCTCTGACAGGGACTGCACGGAGCAAATCAGCAATGGGCTGCGGTAGGAGCCACAGTAACACGGGTCAGTAGAAAGCCACATAGCTTAAGGGGAGGAAATCGTTTTTAACTGAATGTTAGTTGCTTTCATTACACTTCCACACGTATATGAAATTGTTATATGCATCAGATACCTGTAGTGTAACCTTATATGTGCTCATGCCTATCTCCCTTCCTCATCTCTCTACCCCTCTCATTGGGCCCATTCCTCATCCCAAATTGTCTTCTGTAGGGCCCTGGTCTGCCCTTGTTCCTGGGGTGCATTTGCGGGGATAGTTTATGGTCAGCTGACTAAGCATCCTGTTTGTTTCTGTGCTCTCCCTGCCCCACCTGGTGATTAGCTGCAGGGCATTGTCTCCATTGTTAATATGGTAATTTCCCACCTGCCTGGGCGGAGATCCTTGTGCAGCAGTTAGGTCCTGTCTTAGGTTGGGGCAACCCCCCAAAGTCTTCCTTTCTGTTTTCATGTCACATGCACCCCTAGATTCTGTGTGGAAAGGAAAACTACTGTATCTTGTCTTCCACTTTCTTCTTCCTGTGAGACCTCTTCTTCCCCTACTCAAGGTACTCTTCCATGTTCATGTCATTTTCTTTTTAATCTAGATTCTGCACATGCGTAAAAACACACGGTCTATGTCTTTCTGAGTCTGGCTTACCTCAGCTAACATGGTCATCTCCGTTTCTTCCAACTTTCCTGCAAGGACATCATCACATCCTTCTTTCCGGGTAAGTGAAACTCCATTGAGTACATGAGTCACATGGTCTTATCCTTCCATCTGTTGACGGCCATCTAGATCGGGTCCCATGACTGAGTTGTCGTGAATAGTAACTTCAGCAAGTGAAGCACCTCTCTGTGGTTTCCTGACTTAGAGTCCTCTGGGTATCTTCCTAGGGTCAGTAGAGTTGGAACATGAGGCTGTTCAGTTTTTAGGTTTTTGAGGAAACGCCGTTCTACAGTCCCACATTCTCATTGACATTTCTTGCCTTTTGTTTTGGGAGGAGCTGGAAGGGAGCACAAGTTATTTGACTGGTTGGTTGGTTTGAGAGTGATGTGTCGTATAACCCCTGCTAATTTGTCACTCTCTGTCTCCAGGCAGGCCTCAAACTTACAGCCATGTAAGGGCTACAGTTACAGGTGTGACCATAACACCTAGCTGTTGTCTTGACGGCAGCCATTCTGACAATGGTGGGATGGGATCTCAACGCAGTTTAAATTCAAATTTCCCTGGTGGATGAATGAGCGGAACATTTCCTTTTTTTTCCAAATATTTATCAGCCATTTGTGTTTCTTCTTTTGAGTGTTAAACACACTTGCCTGTTTATTAACTGAACAATTTGGGCCAGGGTAGCTTTAATCTTTGGGGACTTTTCTGAGATTATACATACCAATCGCTTGCCAGATATACAACTATTTTCTCCTATTCTGTGGCCTGTCTTATGGCTGCAAACAGTGTTTTTCTTTCCTGCCGTCTCATTTGTCACTCCTTGCCATCATCCCAAGGTTCTTGGAGTCCTTTTCAGGAAGTTCTCAGCCCGGCCTCTAGCTTGACCAGTGTTTTTCTCTAACGGTTTGGAGTTTCAGGTCTTATGTTAAGATCTTTGATCTACTTTGCCAATTTTTGTGTGGGTGATAAACAGCGATCTAGTTTCATTGTCTACATTTGAAAGAGAAAGAAATTTTTACCTGCTGTAGACTTTCTAAACTACGCATGCAGTTTTCAGGAAAAAATTATAGTATTATTGTGAGGTTATTATTATCCACCATTAAAACATGGGAAAGCTGAAGCCAATCTTAAGAATTTCCTTAAGATTATGCTTCAAGGAGTTAGAAAGGTGACTCAGTAGTTAAGAACACCGGCTGCTCTTTCAGATGACCTGAGTTCAGTTCCCAGCACCCACATTGCAGTTCACAACCATCTGTAGCACATAGAAATACATGCAAGCAAAATATCATACACATTAAAAAGAGATTATGCATCAAATTAATAACAAACCCAGATTTTCTGGTATGCCCTTTCCACTATGCACGCCAACTGCTGTTGTTGAATATTATTTCAAGGTGTGTTACATTTGTTTATGCTCTGGAACATTCATTTAATGACGTAAAGATGTGTTGCTTTTGTTTATGCTCTGCAAAGCTGCAATCTTTGCCTGTCTAAAACACCTGACGGTCTAATAAAGCGCTGAAGGGTCAATAGCGAGACAGGAGAATGGAGAGGCGGGGCTGGCAGCAGAGAGAATACAGAGGAGGAAAAATGAGAAGAGAAGGAAGAAGGAGAAAGATAGAACAAGGAGAGGAGGACGTCAGGGGCCAGCCAGCCACTCAGCCAGCCATGGAGCAAGAGTGAAAGTAAGACACACAGAAGTAAGAGAAGGAAAAGCCCAGAGGCAAAAGGTGGTTGAGATAAGTTAAGAACAGCTGGCTAGAAACAAGCCAAGCTAAGGCCAGGTATTCATAAGAAAAGAATAAGGCTCTATGGTGATTTCCTTGAGAGCTGGGTGGCGGGTCCCCCAAAAGAATAAAGAGCAAAGAGTCAAATAGTACAATACAAACAACAACGACTGCCCAGGACCTCATCCACTCTAAAGCACAGAAGCAGATGCCTGATGTTAGAATTCAGGGCTGGGTTCTACACTGACAGTTGACAAAACCAGAAGCTCTGAGTGCTCTAACCCCTCCCCTGGCACCCTCCCTTCCCCACACTGAACTTTAGAGTCCCTCAGCTAAACAGCACTCTTTGGGGGACCAGACAGCACCAGCTTGTTGTTGAACAGCAGTCCTGGTACCCTGCCAGCGTTTGCACTTGTATGAACAAGCAGTCACACCTTCCAGCGAGACTACCATAACTCTTCCGACACAGGCTCTGCCGGCTTGCTTCCTTCTAGAATATCCACCAGGACCCTGCGCTATCGCCGTCTCCTTCCTCCCGAGCTGCGAGCACAGATGACAAAGATGCCTGTGGTGTGTCTCATCTGGGTCTGGGTCTCCCCCTAACCCAGGGTGGGAACCCTTTCTCACTGGCAGGTCTGAGAGAAAATGAACAAAATGGCCTTTGTAGGTGAGTGACTTTGGGAACGACACATGACCTCTCTGTATTTCTTTCCTCATTAGTAAAAATGTGCGTGATGGGAAAGGGAGATGGTGCATTTGCTGTGCAAGTCTGGAGACTGAGCTTACCCCTGGAGCTCACAGACAAATAGATGGAGAGAACCCACTCCACAAAGTTATCCTCTGATGTCCACACACCCATTTTGGCCTGTGTGCCCCCCCCACAATGAATATATATATATATATGAATATATATATAGTATGCAATGTAATATACGTGTATGTATGTGTATATGTATATATATATATATATATATATATATATATATATATAGAGAGAGAGAGAGAGAGAGAGAGAGAGAGAGAGATGAAAACAGAACTTATTTCCAAATAAGAACGAAAGAAGTGTGATTGCAATTGATAGTTTCTCCCAGGTCAGTCACTGCCCAGTGTAGCTTGTCTTAACATATTTAATGCTCACCATGAACCTATGAAGCAAGTGAAGGGATTATGGTGTGACCAGGTCTCACTGCTGGTGATAAAATACGCAGAGGGAGATGCACGAATTGTTCTAGACCACAGAGCTCACCCATGGCTGAGCCATGGCAAACTGTGGCTGCTGGTTCCAAATCCCTCAGTGGTAGAGAGAAGCCAGCAAACCCTGAAGCCACTCACTCCACACCGGAGATAAGGACACCCTGTGTAGCCTTTGTAATAACACTTGGGAGCCAGATGGTAATTCCTTGGTGTATCCTGCCTCCACCGTTAGAGAGCCCGCTAGCGAGCATGCTTCCTGAAGGCAGGGGTAGATCTGCTAATCTTTACTGTATCTATAAACCAGCTTCTAAAACAGGGCTTTGACCACTCTACCCTGTTGTCATCTTGTATTAGATAAGATAGTAGATAATCTCTGCAGTAGTTTGGGTATAAAATGCTATCTATAAGCCAGCGCGGAGGAACCTGGGTCCTGATGGCGCTATCAAGAGCAATGAGACTCTTAAGCGGCAGGGCCTCGAAGGAAGTGCCCAGATTATCTGAGGGGTTAATGAGACTCCAGCCAGCCCTCTTCTCTCTCTCTGTCAGTCCTCTGACTTGAGGTAAGAACTCTGCCCACTGCCCCTACCTTTATATGCTGCCTCACCCCAGGTCCAAAGACAACAAAGCCAACTGCTGTGGTTTTAGTGAAAAGGGCCTCCGTTGGATCATATACTTGAATGTTTGGTTCCCAGTTGGTAGTCTGTTTAGGAGTTATGGCCTTGCTGAAGGATGTTTGTCACTGAGGGTGGGCTTTGCGATTTCAAAAGTTAATCCTCCCTCTGCCTTGTACTTGTGGGTCTCAGCTTGCTCAAGCACCATGCCCACCTGCTGCCTGCTGCTGCCATGGAATCCAACCCTCCGGAAACAGGAACCCAAATTAGATACTTTCTCTTACAAGTTGCCTTGCTCATGTTATCTTTTGATAGCAATTTCTCCAATAGCAATAGAAAACTAAGATGCCCACCGTCCTAGTATCCCATATCATCATGTCTAAAACCCATCACACACTCCTAACCCCACATCATGAAACTTTCATCCTGTTGTCCTTTTCTCTGAAATCACAGCAATGTTTGTTTAAACATTCTCCAACCACCTACAGACTAGGCCAATGTGGCATCTCCCCACGTTCTCATGTCCTGACGCCTGACACACACCAGCACCCATTTTCACCACCTCCTGATCCCTCAGACTTGTGATTGCCACCAACAGGTGTCCCCGCCTCCAGTCCTTCTCTGCTTTTTCCACCCCCACATGGCTTCCTGCCTCAGAAGAAGCCAGAGTCTCAGCTCTGCACATTTACGGAGGAGTTCGGAGGAGGATTAGACTTAGCGTGTTTGAAAAGGGAGAGTGGGATACCAAGACATGTAAGACACCAGTCCCTCGGGCGATATCTCCAGAAGGAAAATGTTTGGTAGGGAAAATGAAGAAGGCAGTAGGTTGAAGGGTCAAAGTCAGGGCATCTTGTTCATGGGAACACGGGTTTGGTACTGCCATCTCTTTGTTGCTCTATCCCTTTTGTTTTATGGAATGAGAAGCGAGCGTGGAGAAGGGCTGCGTGCCAAGTGGTGCTGTGGGCAGGAGCAATTGTCTGTGAAAACAAAGGCCACACTCACTCTGGGTTTGGTCAAAGTAGAAAGGTCAGGAACTACACAGAGAACTCAGAGATGGAGAGAAACTGAAGGGACATGGGCCAGGTGAGCTCTTCCAGAATGAGCTGAGAATCAGCTTGTCTCAGGAAATGGTGACGGTCAAGCTGGAGCCTGCATTCCAAAGCCATGGAGCCTTAGCACTTTACACTTTCACTGCCAATTACATGCCATGGACTCACCCACCAAAGGGAAGGAGAAGGAGGAGAAAGAGAAGGAGGAAGAATAAAAACAGTGGCAGGGTTGAAACTAGAAAAACAGTTACCTAAATATCCTTGCCCAAGTCATGTCTCTTTTTACCTGCACTGGCTATGTTAACCTAGCTATGTGTGGTTTTACTTGTGAGTTCGTGGCCATAAAGTGATTTTAAGAAGAAATAAAAAATGGTTAAAAAAGAAAGAGGAGTAGGATCAAGAACTTGAAAAAAAAAAAACAGAAAAAAATAATCCAGCGCGAGAAGTTGGAGAAACCCACCCAGAAGCAGATACAAATACATCGAGGCCTTCTTTTCAGAGTTGTGGGCTCTGCTCTGTTAACAAGCAGCAGAGTCCAACCCGGTGACCGACACAGCGGAGGAGCTCCTGTGCACAACCGGAGTGAGCTACAGCGGAGGAGCTCCCCTGCACAACCAGAGTGAGCTGCATCCCAGAAATTCTCGACAAGCTCTCGCCAGCATCTTCATGGGAAAGGAGATTAAGGGAAAGGAAAGCTGCAGCCTGGGTTGTTCAAGACACAAGCAGACAGCTTTCCGCTTCCCACATAGTAGGGAAACAGTTGGATTACGCATCAGGGTCTGGAGACTTCAAACAATAGTACCAGGAAGTGAATGGGACCAGGACAAGGAAATTGCTCTGACTCCACACTCCATAAAATGCTGGCGAGAGTCGGAGAACAAGTTACCCCTGAAGAAACAAGGGAAGCCAAGCTGATAAAACAACTGACGGGAATATCAGAGCCATGTGCTGCTGCCAGGACGGGATAGAACATTTTTCTGTTCAAGAATAATGTTACTCCCCAGAACTGCACAGGCAATGTGGAGTTAGTGGGAGGAAATGTCATTTATGGTACCTTTCTGACTATAACTCAATCACCGTGTGCGTAGGTGTTACGGTTTAAAGTAAAGGACATGTTATCGCCTTTTTAAAGAGACCACTGTATGGCTTTCTGTGTACCTTTATGGGGCATAAATAAATGTACATTGAGTGAGTCAAATAACAGGGCCTGCTCAGGAATTGGATTTTTGTTTTCAAAATTGTATAAAATAAACTGTTTTTTCTAACAGATAATTAACATTTCACGGAGTCTGGTTCCCTGGCGGCAATGGGCACTGCCTGACTCAGAAACCACAGTGGAGTCACGGCCACCTCCTCTCCCTCCCAACCGCACAGTGGTTAGCAAAGGCTGAGGAGGTGGTGGCCAATAGAGCTGCAAGCCAGGGCCTTCTCTCATCACCTTGGGCCCCCCTCTTCCCTTTTCTGCTCTCAAGGCCCCCAGTATTCCCGTGCTCACCTTGGCTCCTAACACCACTATATCCTGTACTCCAAAGCACTCATTTGCAGCAACCCCTGTATAATTAATTCAGCGTGTACCTGTGAGCATGGCCTAGCATCCAGAAAAGTCCTTCTCAGGAGCCCTTTGAAAAACTTGGTCTCAATATGTCTTGGCTTCCAGGGGGCCACCTTCAGAGATGAGGCGGCCAGGCTCCACCTTCTACAATAACAGCCCCGGTACCCATCAGGCTTCCTTCTGGGACAGGTGTTTAGAAATAATCTGACGTCTAAAGCCAGGCCACTGAATAAGGGCAGGCAAAGTCATTTGAAAACAAGAAGACTTCATGGGAAAATGGCCCATGCCTTTAATCCCAGCACCCCGGAGGCAGAGACAGGCAGATCTCTGAGTAGGCCAGCCTGGTCTTCAGAGTGAGTTTCTCCAGGATAGCCAGGGCTACCCAGGGAAGAAGAGACAGCAGCAGTCAAGCCAAGAGTCCTTGAGGACCCGCACCCCCCACCCCGATACACACAGATTCCATGCCTAAGGCTGGATGAGAGCTGGGAAGCTATAAACTGGTTGTTGAAACCACCACATCCCTGGGAGATCAGAGTCTCAGGGATTGGATGACAGAGAACCTTCCAGTGTCCAAGGAAACCTACGCTGTCTCCAGTGTGTGCTCAGCAAAACTTCCCCCATCACACAGCATCACCGCTCTTCCAGGTACTCACCTCTGAGGGTGAGGTATGGACCCCGTGAAAATAATAAGACTTTTCATACCTGCAACTGTGTCTTACTTATAAAACCAACAAGATAAATAATTTATTAAGAACGTGGAGTTTCACCAGATCCATTATTTGGCTTACGGTGACGTAGACCACTCTTTACTTTGGTGCTTTGTTCTCCAGGCTATATTTCAGATAACACTTCATCTCTAGCTATCATTGCCCTTTAAATAACTTGTCCTTTCATGAAATGGCAGCACTTTAAAAGAAAGGGCAACACCAAGGTTTTCACTGGAGCCCTAATTCTAACACACTGCTGAAGCCATGGCCAGAGTCGGGTGCCTAAAAGATCCTGAGACTTCATGGTTAGCTCAGTGACAGGAAGCACAGTGATTGATTAGTGATGTCTGTCATAGAGAAAGGATTTTACACACACAAAGAAAGAGAGAGAATATATATGTGTGTGTATATATACATATATGTATATCGTGTGTATGTGTGTGTGTGTGTGTGTGTTTAATACTTAGTATTGCTTTAGTTGTGAAAGATGGTCCATCACGGCTTTTATTTAATAGGCACATGGTCTACTGGCAGTAGTGTTTGGGGGAATTTTGGAAACTTTAAGGAATGGGGCCTTACTCCAGGAAGTAGATCTCTGGGGTACAGACATTCTGGGCTATAACCAGTCCACATTTCACCATTTCCCTCTTCTTCCCACTCCAGCTTCCACGTCACATGGGTGTACACGCCAGCAGCAATGTCTTTCCCTACATAGGATACTGTGCAATCCTAAACCGTGCTTGAAGTCGGTTCTGTCAGGCTGTGGTCTCAGCAGTGAGAAAGAGAGCTAACACGGGCCTTTACAACTGAAACTCAAGCGGGCACTTCCTGACGGTAAGCAGAGAGTTTTAGGATCCGCAACTATTCTGAACCCTCTGAAGTCTAATAAAAAGTTCCTTTAGCGTGGCCCCATATGGAATCATGATTGCCAGGGTATTCTGAAAGTCTCAGTGTTTCTTATTCAGCAAGTCACCGCAGCTGCATGCATGGGAATAAGGGCTGGTGTTCTGTCCCTCAGAAATGCTGCTCTACCTAACCTCATAGGATGTGTATGTTCCAGTTCCTGTCTCCATTGCTGTAATAAAACACCTACCGGGTAGGGCGTGGGGAGGGTTGATCTGAACCATGGCTCCACATCACAGTCTATCACTGAGGGTATTCATGGCAGGATTTCAAAGCGGAACCAGGAGCAGAGATGAAGCTAAGGCCATGGAGGAAGGATGTTTACTGTCTAGCTGCCTCTGCCTTGCCCACTCTCCCCCATTCTCACCCAGCTCAGGCCCACCTACGGATGGAACTGCCAGCAACGGATTGAACCCTTCTATACCAATTAACAACCAAGAGAATGCCCCACAGACATTTGTTGGAGGCCAACCTGTTTGAGGCAATTTCTTAACTGAGGTTCCCTCTACCCAGGTAACTCTTGTGTATGTCAAGTAAGCAAAAATTAACTAGCACATAGTGGTTTCTTTCCTCACCTGCCTCATCCCGTCCCCACTATAGCGAGCATTTTAAAATGTCCAGGGGTGTTTTCTAATACAACAACAGGTTGAAAAGACAAAGAAGGAAGTGCTGCTGACTTCTCGTGGAGGTGGCCGGGGGCTGCCACTTACAGCCTAGGATGCACAGAACAGCTCTCCTCCTCACGAGCAACAGGCCCACAATGCAACGGGGCCCAGCAATGTGAGCAGCACCGAGCTGGGAAACGACCAAGCAGAGCAATGTAATTCAGTAACAAACTCCGCAATCCAACCAGTAACTTCCATCGGTCCTCTCACTAAACGGAGAATGCACTCCCCCTCCTCCACGAGGGGAATGAGCCTAAGTCCCGCCATGGGCCTAAGAAAGGCACTATCTGTATAATGTCTTCCACAAATTAAGGGGAACTGTGTTTATAAATTCCTGCAAACCCAGATGCATGACAAACGACTTACACCTTCCCACACGAGTGCGACACCTGCAGCCGCGGCAAATCTGTCTCGGTGGCTGCCAGGATAGCCTGCCATGCTCTGACCACAGGGGCTGTGAGTCTAAACAAAGCTCCCCTTGTAGACTCTGCTCACCGGCAGCAAATGATCATTGTACTTTTCTTCCATCTTTCAGATCAAAATACTTTCGCAATTTCTGATTCCCCCACCTTCGAAAAAGAAAAACATCGTGTTTAACATGCTCCTAACTTAGAAAATAAATATTGGAAGCGTATTTCGTTGAAGACATGAAGAAAAAAAAAACAGGTTTGTTGGGTATTTTTTTCCTCTCCTGATCAAGTGATGAACAAAATCTGCCTCAACACTAGACTTTAAACATCTTAAACCGCAGCGTTTTGCTGTAATGGGTCTGTGGTTTTGCAAGGCAAACTCAAAAGTTATGACAATCAACTCTATCCCACAGGGAGTTTACTTTGTGTAAAAACTGGTTTTGGGGGAAGTATGGTCTGCAGAATCAAAGATTCCAATGGAGGCTGGGTTTTCTCAACCCTTAATTCTTCTAAGATGCCTAATTGGGCAGTACGCAGTTAACTGTGAAGGACCCTTGGAGGAAACAAAATGCGCGTTTCTTTCAGATCTTCAGGAACATTAAAAGCTAAGCTTTCAACTCCAGCCAAATGCCATTACCATGAGTTTCTTCCCGTATATTGTTTAGTTACAAATGCCATGTCCTTGATATTATATATGGTTCAGAAACTTCCAAATTATAAAGCAAGAATCCAGGACTCATGGAGACAGACTGTGGCTAACATGGCATGTGATGTGTGCACGTTGTAAAATGTTACTAATGATAAGGGGGAACTGTGGGACTTGATCAAAAAGAGAGAGTCCCCACTGAAAGTTCTGTGAACAGTGGTGTGGACCACAGTGGCCAGGTGTTTTGAAATCGGTGGGAAAATGGCCCAAGTAGAAAGGTTATGAACTATTATAAGAGGGTGTGCTCACCGTGTCAAGGTTCCTGTGTTTGAAAGGAATGTTGGACTGTTTGAGACTCCCAAGTAATCCTCTCCCTGGGGTTGAGGGAAGGACCACACTACAACCTCAGAGATAGGGATCTTCCCACAAGTGTAGAGGACACCAGCAACTGTTTCGGCGTTGGCTGAAACAGTTCATTGCAACAACAGCAATCCCTATCTTCCCTGCCTCTTTCTGTGATGACTTTTATTTTTCGTACCCTCAAATTGGCTCTGGAATTTTGCCAGGCTCCTTATCGTTAATCCCACAGAAGCACTTGCCCTTCCTGCCCCGTACGTGGCCGTCATGTTGGTTTTAATTCTCCCCTCAGTGCTGTGCCATCACTGGCATCCTCCGCCTCCGGTTCCTCGTGATGCTATGGCCGGAGTTGGAGAGGAAGGAGAAGGGAATTCTCCCGGCTGGATTGTTGCATGTCTAAGTGTGACATCTTGACGGTAAAGGTTCACTTCAACTTTGAGATTTTGGCTTAGCAGAGAAGAAAAAAAAGAGTGTGAACAAAAATTTGGAATTGGGAATGTTGACGCATTTCTAAGCAGACTATGTCCAGGACCATCACCACCTTACATGCGGTAATGAAAGACTTGGCTTTGTCCAGCAGGCCGGATGGGTTCCTAACATTTTGAGGTCAGAGCGGTTACATGATCAAAGTGTCTCGAGAAAATTAATTAGATGGTGTTATGGGTTCAGACTGAATTCAAGTAGAAAAATGTCTAAAAACGAGAAATCGTTAGGCAGTATTAGAGTGGTCAGGAGTGAAGGAATGAAGTCTGATCTTGGGTGGTAAGACAACCCAAAACAAATGTAAAGGGAAGGAGGGAGGGGAAGGGGGAGGGAGAAAGGGAAGGAGGCAGTATCCCAAAACACAATGAACATTCAGATGTCAGCCTGTCCGCCAAGTGGCAAAGACAAGGGGACATCAGAGGGGACAGAGAAGGAATGTGTAGGGTTCAAAACACAGAGGGAATGCCTAAGTCTGCCCCTCAGCAGGTGGCCCACAAAGTGAACCTCTGACTGCCCTATACCTGTCCCACAAGCCTCAGCAGCCACCCAGTGAGGTAACTCCTCCTGAGCCTGAGTGTGTCCCAGAGTCTACTTGAGCTGAATCTGGCCATGGAAAACTATTCTTCCTCCATCTCTGGGGCTACCACTCCCCATCTCTCTGAGTTTGAGCCAGCTTCATGGACAGACACAGTGAAACCAAACATTCTGTGGACTTTTGCACCCTCAAAGCAGATGACTTGGGGTGAGCTGTCTGACCTCTCTGGAGCATCCGTTTCCCCTACCTAAAAATCAAATGTGACTGAAGGTATAAGGCCATGCAAGGAAAAGGAATTGAACAGCGTCTGAAAGCAAAATGAGCACACAGAGTCCTTACATGTTGTTAAAAATAATAATAGGGACCAGGAAAATGGCTCTGTGACTAAAGGCACCACCACGAATCCAGACGACTGGAATGGGTTCAGTGCCCAGGATCCGTATGGTACAAATTAAAAACTCCCTCCCACAAGTGGTTCTATGACCTCCACACTCAAACCACAGCATGAGTATGTGCATGGGTAAACACACACGAGCAGTGTATATGTGTGTGTGTGTGTGCATGTATAATATATATATTATAATACATATATTTATTATGCATGTATGTAAATAGCAAATGTTCCATTGCTATTATTATCGAATATGGAGCTTCTAAGTGTGCGCTACCGATTTCAGTGCAATTGACCTTAATTAATCATCAATGTTTGGATTTGCTACATAAAGAGGCAAACACAGAACCAGGCTTTTTCAGTGCCCCAAATGCTGCCTCTGGTCAAGTCGCGAACAAGCCCATGAGCTTGAAAATCATTTTTTAAACTAAGTGATTTATTTGAATGCCATTTTAATAAAGGTCATTTTTAAGCACTAATAAATTGCAACCTTGGAAACAAATTTGCATTTAGTCAGAGTTATAAAAAACTAAAGATGTTGAATGTGCCATAGAAAGCAGTTTTGTCTTTGTTTACTGTCTTTTTTTTTTTACCTGTATGAGTTTTGCCTGTATGAATGTTTTTATACTACTTGCATGCCTGGTGCTCTTGAAGGCAAGAAGAGGCTTAGATCCGCTGAAACTTGAGTTGCAGACAGTTGTGGGCCACCATGTGGACACTGAGAACTAAGCCTGGATCCTCTGGAGGAGCGATCATCTCCTGACACCTGAGACCTCTCTCGGGTCCTGGTTTTGGGTTTGTTTGTTGGTTGGGTTTTCCTTGTGGTGGCTGTTTTTATTAACTCTCCTCTCAAGCCTGGGTCTCCCTTACCTTCAACCTGCCAGAGTCTTGTTTATCACGTTCCAGTACAACTGGGCCATTTTCAAGTTTCTAGAAACAGACCATAACACAAACGCAAGTCCTTCCCAGAAATCAGGAGTTATGTTTGCAAACAACAACAACGATGAAGCCCATGCCTGTTTGGTATACGTTCCTCAGCTGCTCAACTGCTCCCTTTCCTTCCTGCTCACGTGTGGACTCTCACTCAGCAGCCCCAGGACGCCACAGAAAACCAGGAGGCCTCACTTACCTGTTCTAAGAACACGAAGAAATCCAAAATGGCGGCTTTCTCGATGGATGACAGAGAGGGAGTCGCGAGTGTGAAGCTGTTTAGGATGTCTGTTTAGGTACACACGGGGTGGAGTTTTCATTTGTGCTTGCTCGGTACTTCCAAAGCCCCTCTTTAAAATCCTCTGGCAGGGTTGCAGCATTTTTACCTCTGGCTAAACAGGAGGCTTTTCTTCCTCATCCGAGCCTGGAGCTTTTGATCCCCCATCTCCTGCTTATCCGCAGTCTATGCATACACAAGTAAGTGATGTTCTCCTCCGTGTCTATTGGATCTCTTAAACTCGGGGAAATGTGCTTTTTTATTTCATTCTTCATCCCCAGGGATGGCTGGTAGTGATTGAATTCTGAAGAGATGTGGGTGAGGTAGGCAATTCATGCCCACTTTTATTAGCGCTTAAGATTTGAATTAAAGATTCAGTATTTCGGAAAAACAGCTTGATGTATTAGCAGCTGACCTGAATTTTTATACTGTCATTTAACTATTTTATGCTTGACAACTCTATTTCTCTCCTGGTGACCAGCCAGGGGCCAGCACCAGCTTCAGGAGTGCCTTCTTCAGCCCTGAGGGGCAAGTCAGGTGAGTGGCTGGCTACTGATAGCCCATTGGCTCTCCAGAGAAAGCTCATGGAAGAAATCTTAAAGTTAAAAATGTGATTAACAAAATCTTAAAGTTAAATGTAGATGGAAGAAAAAAATTGACAAAATAAAATTAACATAGGTTTTGTTTTTCCCATTGTTGCCTTTGCTTCTTCTGTGGTGCTCAAGGCAGAGTACAGCTTGTGGGGCAATCTCAGCTCACTCTCTTCGCTCAACATCCAACCTTTACCGTTTAGCAAATCTGGACGGAGGCCCTCCTGAGAAGCAGGAGAGCTCAAGAGAAGTTGGCTTCACAAACAAGGTGGTACAGGCAGCATGCACAGAAGCAGGCAAAACAGTTGCAGAACTCTGATAGAAAGGGCAAAAACCAGGATTCTAAGTCATTCTCTTTGTATCGATTTCTTAAGCAATGTTATGCAGGTGTCTATGTAGGAAGGAGCCCAAGGAGACCAGAAGAGGGTACCCGATCCCCTGCAGCTAGTTACTAGGGGCTGTGGGCCACCCAAAGTGGGCACTGGGAAATCCAGACCTCCATAAGAACAAGTGCTCCCGCCCATTTGAGTCATCTTTTCCATCTCTGAAGTAATTTTCTTCTTAAATGATAATGTAGAAGGGACCTCCAGTCCTGACTGGGGATGGGCCATCAGCTCGCTCCTGATTTCTCAGATGGTCAGAGAGATGCCTTGAATTTTGGCTTGATGCTGGGGCTCAGGACTCACTCCAAATCCATAGTTCCCTGGTCACTTTATTTAACACTTCTCTTCCATTTGTATCTAGGAAATTTGGTAGGCTTACCTTACATACCAACCATTATTATGCAGATAATTTATTCTAGTCTTTCTCCTGTTTCCTCCATGCTAAGACCATTCTTCGGATGTCATTTCAGAACCAGCTTTGGCTTTGTTTCAAAGGACTACCAAAAGCAGGTCATAAAACACTCTTTGCCACCTCCCTAGCATTCACCCTAAATTTTTTATTCGTAAATATATACCTGTATTTCTCTATATTACTTGCAGATAGCATGGCAGCAAACTCCAGGACAGTGATCTTGGATTCTAAGATTTTTTTTCCTCACATATACATTAAAGTCTGAATGGCTTCAGAGGTTACATAAATTATTACATTTCCTATATTTGAGGAAAAATGTACAGAGTCTCCCATTTCAGTCTGAAACCATTTAAGCCCATTGTGTGGCATCCTAAGGGTCTACTTGGGATCGCTCCAGGGTTCCATGCACAGTCTTCCTCTGTCTATATATCTCACATGTGTGTTATGTTTTCTCCAAAATCTCAAGCTCGAAAACAAATTTCAGCTGAAACACTTCTGGAAGACACAGAAGAAGCAGAATGTTGCAGCTTCAGCAAGATGGATGCGGGGGTGGGGAGAGTTTCACACTTTATCTTCTGTGCCATTGAACCGCTCACCTAGTTCAAGCAATTACATGCTTTAAATGCCAATGGGAGGGATCTCCATGGTGTAACTGCAAGCTCACCCCCCCCAAACACACACACCATCTTTGTGCTTTTTCAATAGAGATGCCTCTGAAGAAATGAGTATCTCGTTTGTAATAAAAATTATAGTTAGAAAAAAATGTCAGCAAACAGTTAAATGGATAACAATTAGAATCGCATATGGCAAAGTATGCTATGGGGTAAATATTATGAAAAGTATAATCTTCTTAACTGAATGCAGGTGCGCAGGGTTTGGCTCTGTAAGTTTGTACTTGGCAAAAACCAATGGCCAAGAAATAATACTAAGTTGTACAACTGGCAGAACTTTCGATTTTTTTTAAAAGTATTTGACATAGCTGAACATTTGGTTCTTACATTTCCTCTTTAAAGACTGTTTTCTGTTCACTTGAATACTAGATTTTGTTATGTCTTTTCTTATTCATTTGCCAAAATTTTGCACTAAATCCCTATGTGTTGTTCAAATGAAATGCTTATTGCCCCTTTTAAATTAATTCTTTGAGAATTTCATTGAATGTACTTTGATCATGTTCCATTTCCCAAACTCCTCCGAGGCCCACCCTCGCTTCTCTACCTACCCAACCTTAAGTTCTCATCCACTAGATAAGGGTGGACCCAGAAGGAGTCAACACTTAAAGAAACCCAACGTTCCTCTCCTAGCAGTCACCAGGTACCAATGGGCCCCTTATCTAGGGATGGGACTTCATGTCCCCTCCCCTCTCCCCGCCAGGATATTGTCTGTACTAAACTTGCACAGGATTTGTGTATTCTGACAAAAGCACTGTGAGTTCCTTTATGCAATTGCCCTGCTGTGTGTGGAAGACGCTGTTTCCTTGTGGTCTTTTCCCACCTCTGCCTCCTAAAAACCTTTCCCCCTCCTCCTGTGCAGTAATACCTAGGCCACAGGAGAAGGCAGTGTGGTATAGCTGTCCCACTTAGTGCTAAGGAGCCCCCACAATCTTATATTCTTTGTACCTTACCAGTTAGGTTCTCTGTGTAAATTATCATTTGGTGAAGAAAGAAGCTTCCATAATGAGACATACACTAATCTTTGGGTGTAACCGTAAGTGATTTGTGGACCCAAAAATGTGCGCCTACTTCACGTGGACCAAAGGTCAGAGAGCTGGAACTTACTTCTATTCCTTCAAGGTTGCTGTCTGTTTCTACCTCAAACAAAGGTCCCACCTAGATTTAGGGCAGAGAGTTCTGTTCTCTCAAGGTTATTGTCAACAGGTGTGATTAATAGCCAGACCTTGTGCTTCAGGTCTACCCCAAACAAAAGTCTAAGGGTACAACTAAGTTCCTACTCCCTTAGGGCCCTGTGGGGAGAAAATAACTACAGGTGTGAGATATGAAATGAGTGCTTGAAAATAAATAAAATAGATAATAAAAAGGGAGGAAAGGTGGGGCAAAAGTCGGGAGTAAAATTTGTCAATAATAATTGTAAATACGAGACAAGGAGACAGTATTCAGCTATCTGTACAGTTGCTTGGATGTGTTTTGATTACTAGAGGAGCTGAAATGGAGCAAAGACAGAGATTTTTAGAGTTTGTAAATATTATCTTCCCAGCTCCACGCTGGTGCCTTCAGGTTGCTCCAGGAATCAGAGAGGTGAAAGTATAGCCTGACTTCACTCCAGACAAGCTGTAAGGCTGTGGTCACCCGGTAGCAGTAGCGGTGTCTGCTGCTACTGCGTGGGTGGGAAGAGTGAAGGGAGTACGGTGCATGGCCCA
The DNA here is from genome assembly GCF_037038515.1 of Microtus pennsylvanicus. NCBI lineage: Eukaryota > Metazoa > Chordata > Mammalia > Rodentia > Cricetidae > Microtus > Microtus pennsylvanicus. The sequence continues at coordinate 56,754,078 of NC_134587.1, read as the reverse complement.
GCAGGGGCCTGGGTTACGGCTCAGATTGTGGCACTCCGCGCACACATGCTGTAGCCACACCATATGGCTGACCCACACTGTGCCGTGGAGCCAGGAAAGGCAGGAGACGGGAAAGCTAGGAGGAATCTGCCTCCTGCAGCCAGTGCCCAGAGCTGGTCAGAGGAAATGGCTAGAAAATAATTGGCCCATGAGCCACGGAGCCTATACGAATAAATCTCTGACTTTTAATAGAGGAGAGGATTCAGGAATTCCCCTAATTATAAGATTACAAGATTTAAAATAAAAAAGAAAGGACATTAAGAATTGGTGTGGCTATACCCACCTAAGCTTGTGGTCTCGCACAGTCTTAGAGCGACTGAATGACAGGCACCTAAGACCCTGAGCTAAATTTGTCAGTCAGTCACGTTCTGTGTCAGGACCCCTGAGCGTAGCTTGTTCCCTGCCCAGGCACAGCAGTCAATGAGGGACCAGACTTCTGTTCCCAAATCCCCAGCAGAACACAGCCAAGCAGTAGAGACCATGGCTTGCTCCCTGCCCCAAGGCCCAGCTTCAGCTGTGAGCCCAGATATTAACAGCTGAGCTACAAAAGTAGCCTCAGGGAACAGTAGCTCCAGGCCCTGTCAAGTGTCTGTGAAAATGTAAATGAGCAAGTTAATCCTGTCAGCTAGGCAGACTTGCAATTTGGATTAGAAAGATAGCTTACAAACTTTTAATAAAACATCCAATGATGAAAACCTTATTTAAAATATCTCATGGGAGACCTTGATCCCCTAAGTGAAATTCTTAAAGGGAGGAGTGATCCAAGTTCCACCAGACAGCTTACAGAAGCTGCCAGACAGGTACTCAGTGTATGTTATACAGAGACAATAAGTACATTATGTTAACTACGGTCAGTCAGCCTTGGCAAGCTTGTATATTACCTACAAAACTTACTCCTACATCAGGATTATGCCCAAACGGTCTGCTTTTAAGGCTACACCATCCTGTTTCGGCAGCTACGGTATTAAGCCCGTATTTTGAAGCAGTAGCTTGCTCAGCAAAGAAGAGCAGGATGGAATCTAGGAGATATTTTGACAGGGGACCTGCTATGATCAATGTTTTTTATACTAAGTAACAGATTGATTGGTTATTTCAAAATAGTGATTCTTAGACAACTGTGTTTACTTAATTTGAAGCCCAGGTTAATAATCTTTTCCCAACTGACCCGTTGCTGCAATTCTCCCAACTATATTCCTTTATTTTCCCAAAAGTTGTAGCAAAAGATCCCTTAAAGGATGCTATGTTAATTTTTACCAATGGTTCTTACAGTGGAAGAGCAGCACATGTTGTTAATGGAGAAGGACGTGTAGGAGGCTGAGGGAAACAGCCTCAGCTCAAATAGTTATACTACGAGCTGTTGCTATAATGTTTTACTTTTTGCAATAATGCATTTAATCTATATACTGACAGCCAATATATTTTTAATGCTCTTCAAGTCCTATAAACCACCCCAATGTGTTGGGACTAGCAATAAGCAAGTTAAAACACTTTTCCAGCAAATTCTAAATGCCATACAACAAAGAAAGTTACCACGCTTTGTAGGGCATATTAGAGAGCATTCCAATCTTCCCAGTCCACTAGCTGAAGGTAATGCTTTATTGATAAGCTTATGAAACTAATCATTGTATCTCAGGTTGAGCTTGCTCAGCAATCACATGCTCTGCATGAACAATACAGTATAAGTTCAAGAAAACAATTTAGATTAACAAGAGAAGCTGTGAGCCAAATTGCTAATTGACATATGGAAGTCACACCAAGACCTTAGCAACTTTTTTTTTTGTAAGGGGGTGTCTAGATAGGGTTTCTCTGTGTAACAGCTACTACTGTCTTAGAACTCACTTTGTAAACCATGCTGTCCTTGAACTCACAGAGATCCTGAGAGCTGGGATTAAAGGCTCTTTACTACCATACCAGACTCAACCTTAGCAGCTCTTACAAAGGAAAACATTTAATAGGGGCTGACTTACAGGTTCAGAGGTTTGGTCCATTATCATCATGGCAGGAAGCATGTTGGCACACAGGCAGACATGGTGCTGGAGAAGTAGCTGAGAATTCTACATCTGGGTCTGCAGGCAGCAGAAAGAGATAAAAAAACACAGGGCCTGGCTTGAGCTACTGAAACTTCGTAGCCCACCCCTAGTGGCACACTTCCTCCAATAAGGCCACACCTCCTAATCCCTCTAAAGTAGCACTGTTCCCTAATGGCCACACATTTAAATATATGAGCCTGTAGGGGCCATTCCTATTCAAACCAGCACACTCTTCCAGAGGATCCAGGTTCTATTCCCAGCACCCTTATAGCAACTGCATGCAGCTCCAGTTCCAGAGGACCCAACACCCTCCTCTGACATCCAGGGGCAATGCATACCCATAGTACACAAACATACATGCAGGCATCCCCGCCGCCCGCACGGCTAGCTTTACCCGAAATAATTACACGGAAACTGTATTCTTTTAAACACCGCTTGGCCCATTTCTATCTAGCCTCTTCTAGGCTAGCTCTCGCACCTGGACTAGCCCATTTCTAATAATCTGCTGTAGCCCACGAGCTGGCTTACCAGGAATGATCTTAACCTGCATCTGCCTGGAGTGGGAAAATCATGGCGACTCCTGACTCAGCTTCTTTCTCCCAGCCTTCTGTTCTGTTTACTCCTCCCATGTCTTAACCTATGAGGACCAAGCAGTTTCTTTATTGCTTAACCAATGAAATCAACAGATTGATATATGACACTCCCACATCAGCAAAATACCCATACACATGAAAGAAAAACAAACTATATATACATACACAAGAAAAACAAACTATATATACACCCACACATACCAGCCTAGTATAGTGGCCCTTGCTTTTGATCCCAACACTCAGGAGGTAGAGGCAGGAGAATCTTTATGAATTAGGGATCAACCTAGTTTATATACCAAGCTCCAGAACAGCCAGAACTATAGAGAGAGACTTTGTCTCAAGAAATGGTAAAGGATAAATTGTGTGTGTGTGTGTGTGTGTGTGTGTGTATAAAGCAGTAGAAATAAGTTGAGAAAGATGATAGAAATAATGAAAAACTATATTCATACCTTAAATTGGACTTTTCTCCTACAGTTTGGACAGAGGCTCCATAATTTCATTTTGCACTGGACCTCACAAGTGACAGCACCTACAATAGAAACCTTCTGCCTCCCCTGGGCAAGCCTAACAGAGACACCGTATCAGATACCCAAGAATAGTGGCCGGGAGCTGATGGCTGGAAATGGCCACACAGGGCACCAGCCCTCACATGTGACTCTGTCTTTGTTGCTCTTTTAATTAATAATTATGCATTAGCATCCATGTATATAGTCTATTTTTATCAGAACTATAGTGGTATATTATTTGTATTTGATAAATAAATCTTGCCTGAAGACCAAAGGCAAAGCTAAAGCCACTAGAGGTCAGGCAATGGTGTTCCAAACCTTCAATCCCAGGATGTGGAAAACAGAAGCAGACAGATCTCTGTGAGTTCAAGGCCTACACAAGATCAATGCAGAAACAAACCCAAGTGGTGGTGCCTCACCTTTAATCCCAGTCCTAGGAAGTCACACCTTTAATCCAGCACTATGGGGAATATAAAATGACAGGAGAGAGGCAGTCTGCTTAGTTTATGGCCACCGAGCCTTGGTAGAGATAAGACTTCTCTGGTAGTTTGGCTGCTTTGCTTTTCTGGTTTGGGGTTGATTTATTTATCAAAATACAAACAATAGACTACAACACAGAACCACCCCACCTTGCTCTTTAACCTCCTCTCACCTTCTTCTTACACCCTTTCCAGGTCCTTCCCAATGTATTCCCACTCTGATTTACACGTCTTTTTTTTTTTTTAATGGCCTAGGGCTGCTTGCACATGAATAGGTTTGGGGCTACTTAGCAGTCACAGGCCACTTGTAGCCCAGTGGTCCTGGAGCTCCCAGACAGCACCCATCTCTCTGGGTTGATCGCTGCCTTCAGTACTGCGCTCCTCCATGGAGGCTCTAGAGAAAATGTGTCCCCTTGTCTCCTGTGTCTTCAGAGTCCAGAAGCTGCTTGTGGTTTCCACCTCATAGCCGTTCCTGTCTCCAAAGTCAGCACTAACAAGCACACCTGAGATCTCCGCCTCCGTCTGTCTCACCCCACCAGTCCAGCTCAGGAAGAGTCTCAGATTTTAAGATAGGACCAGACCATCCAGGATGACTTCTACCAACCAGACTATCCAAAAGACCCAGGCTTCCTATACACATCAATCAACCCTCGCGTGTCACACAAGGGAGCCCTCCACTGAGACCCTCAGAGAGCAGGTGTGGCATCCTTGTAGCCTGGGGTTAAGGGGCACAGCCTTAGCTTTCTGCTGGGGGTCTATAGGCAGGTAAAGCATCTGAAGAGCATATTGAGAAAGAAAATACAGGTCTATTGTAGCCAGCGGGAGACCTCAGAAGGAGGAACAAGAATTACAAAATGAGACCCACCTCAAAGCAGCATCAAATCACCCAGCAAGAGAAAAAGGGAAGAAGCAGAGCCACCACCCCACATTGCTGCTCAGGGACCCCCAGTGACCCCCTTAGGCCTGGGTCTGCAGGCATAACATGTTTAGCTTAGGTGCTATCTCAAAACCCGCGTTCCCTTTACCTCATTAAATACCACAATGGCCATGTCTCAGAAAGGTTAAGACACGCGAAAACACATATATCCTCTTTTGATTTCAGTCAAAACACAGTTTTAAAGCATAGTGTGGGAGTAGATGGGGGCTGTTTGGGGGAGAAAGGAAAGGCAAGGGATGGGGAGGGAAGTGGGGGAGGAGGGCAAACACAAGTGGGGTACAATGAAGCATGTCTGCAAATGTCATAATGAAACGCATTATTTGGCCTGCTGACAAAACACAGAAAGTAGAAATAAATAAATAAAAGCTGGCTGCTATTATGGAGATATTAAATTTGGTGTGCTATTTTTTTTCATACAGCGTAAATTGCCAAGAAGGAAAAGAGCAACATAAAGGTGGCCTCTGGAACACCTGGCGTGCGGCACTGTGACTTCGGCTGAAAGCTGGAGACTTAATTAACCCTGCCACCGCACGGCAAAGGTTGTGCCATATGGGAATAAAACAGAAGAGAGAAATTATGCCTGTGTCTATAAGAACAGCATTTTTTAAGCCTCTAATTTAGGAGCAAGCAAAGCATTAGAATAAGAGTAAATCCATTTTTAGCTTGCACATTTGTTGGAGAAATATAATATTTTGAGCTACCAGAAAATGCAGCAGTTTAAAAGGAAAATGACTATAAATGCTGTCATACAAAATTCTAATTTGCAAACCACCTAGACTTGCCGCACATACTAAAACGTTGAAATAGTCAGCTTTTTATGAAGGAGGTTCGCGAAAAGAGGGGTTGGAGGAAATTGAATAGTATTATGGATTTGGTTTGTTGTTCAGTGAACAGGCATGGGAAGTAAAGTATCAGGACTAAGAATGAAAACAATGGCAGTATGCCACACAGCATCCCTAGACCGGAGCGGGCTTGTAGGAAGGGAATTTTATTTATATACAGAAAGAAATTCTGTTCTGTGCTCCAGTCAGTAAGTCATGGCAGATCCTTAAGTTATGCAAAGAAGAGGAAAAGAAAGATGTCTGATTTGGCTTGGGAGAAACGAAGCCCCACGCTAAGCATCTCAGTTCCTGGCTGCCTCGTGTAGCTTTCAGAAGCAGATGATCGGTGAGGAAGGCTAGAAGAGGCACAGACACATCGATCTGTCTGAGATCACCCCTGCCCTGCTGGCTTTTCCCTGTTGGACACTGCAGATGCTCAATGCTCCATGCAGATCCGAGTTCCTGACTAGAAATCTAACCTGCAAGAGTAAAAGTCATTACAGTAACGGAGCAACCCCTGGGGTACCCAAAAGACATTGAAGAGGACAGAGGCGAATGGGGTGCACAGAGTCCAGCTGTCTTCTCGTGGTGTCGTGGAGCACACACAGGTGATATGGCATTGACTGGCAGGATGCCTGCATGGTGAAAGACCCTTCTTTTAGGATACTCTGAGTTGCTCCTTCCCAAAGCTTCTTCACTTGGTTTTCTGAGATGCTCTGCCAGTTGGGAGACTAGAAAATATGGAAGCCAACTGTGCAACGTTGCACAGGTGAGACACCAGTGGCCACACTGGGGACCCTGTGGCCCAAGGGCCATAGTTCTCATCAGGTGGCTCCTTCACTGGTTCCTCAGATCACTCTCCCTTGCGATGTCAATGACAGTGTTTCTTCTGTTTTACCATGGAGGGTCCATGTGTATATGCGCGGTCTCACTGGGTCTGATTTAATCCCTGGGACTTTACTAAGCAACTAAGAGAGAGTAGGAAGGAAAAGGGCACCATTTCCTACATCAAGAATTCTGCCCAACAAATGACATGTGTCTTAGAGAGGAGCCCGAATGAACTGTGCATATGGCGGTCTTCTGTGGCGTGGCTTCACGCGGGGTAATCATGAAGGTCATGTCAGGAAGCATCTTGCAGCACCAACATGAGACCAAGAACATTCGTAGCTGAAAGACTTGCAGAGGCCAAGGGCTGGAGATGCCAGTCTCGAGAAAGGCGAGTAGCTCTCTGTGCCACAGTCATAAATAAACAGATAAAACAGAGAGGGCACAAGGCAGCTTGGACCCAGGATGTGACGATTTGGATGTGACACAAGGTAATGGGTTTGCCCTACACAATCTCCTATTTAAATGGAGGAGACCCAGCCTCTCCTTTGTAGACAGGAAGATGAAGGCCAACACCACACCGATGTGAGCTGAATTTCCCTCCTACCTTTCTCAGAGCTGCAGCTGTGACTCCAGTCTCACTCTGTCTCCATAGGTTGTAGCCTGAGGATCAAACCAGACTACTCAGTTCAGTGTGTGCCTGCTGATGGGTGGATTGTGTTCCCCAAAAAGATGTGTCAAAGACCCTGCCCTTCGTACCTGTGAAAGCAAGCTTATACAAGGAAGAAGCAAGCTGAGATGAAGTTGTACTGAAACAGGTGGCCCCTCACCCCAGAGGACTGCTGCCGTTAAGAGATGAGAAGACATGAAGAGGCAGGAGCCCTTAGAGGAAAGATGTGATTATGTAAAGACAGACACAGTGGGGAACACTCCACAGGTAGACAGACATAGTGGGGAACACTCCACAGGTAGACAGACAGTGTGGAAAGCACCACATCACCACATGATGATGCAGACAAAGGAAGAACACCGTAGGAAAATGCAGACACACACGGGGAAGACACCACAGGAAGTTGCAGATCCATAAAGGGAAGATGCCAGACTGAGACACAGACACACAGGGAAGCCCTCCGTCTGGAGACAAACACGATGCAAAGACACCACACTCTACAAAGACAGAACCTGAGAGAGTAGAGCTAACACAGTTGGAAGCAAAAGACTTCCAAAGCTGCTCAGTAGCACTGGAAGCTGGGATGTGAACCTGCTCTTTATCTTGTCTCCAAATTCCGAGAAAACAAATGCATCGTTGTAAGCCACCTGGCTTGCAGTGCATTGCGATAGTCTTCCTGGGAGCAGTGTGGCACCAAAATATTTCTGCAGTGTTGGCTTTTGGTCTCAAGTCAAGTCTGTGTTGTCCTTACTTCAAGGACAGAGTGCACAGAGAACACATGCATATGAAGAATCTTTGCCGACCTCATATCAGCCATCCAAGCCAGAATTCCTCTCACCCCTACTAGAGAACCGGAGCTCAGCTTTCTCACCTTGAGACCTCCTGCCAGCCTGGAGCACCCACCCCACTGTGACCTAGGAAGGATTCAGTCATCAGAGCTTTCCATCCTGAGTGAAGTAAAGAAGAGCTAAACTCTCTGCTAAACAGTAAGATTGGGCTCGTCCTGGGTCACATAACCTGATAGAGAAGGGTGTGGTTCTGAAAATCAAAGAGAACAAAAGCCACCCACTGCTCCTTGGAGCCCCCCCCCCTGTGTCTCCCCCCACCTCCTATGAAATAGAGGACCAGTGACTCCAGCTGCCCCTTGCTTACATACAAACTCATCCCTCCAAAAAACACATTTTAGAACTAGTAAAGCAGAAAGATGCCAGCACAGAAAACTGAAAAGGCAGAATCCAAAGAAAAGGGGCTGACTTATGAGAAAAAAAAAATCACAAAAACCAAGGCCAAGCAACAAGGATTGTCCTAGAATTCAAAACAGCTTGGGAGAGTTTGCTTGCCAACAACCAAAAACTCAATAGAAGGACAAAACAGGGGAGACTCTGGAGAAAGAAAGAGAAGACGGGAGGAGGTGGGGTACTCTGACTGTAGCCAGCGTCATGTGAGCTGACCACACATTGTATACAATTCTCTTGAGGGTCCATGGCATGAGCACAATCATGCTTCACTTTGACGACGAGGAAGCAGAGGTATGAGGAGCTGAATCTATTTGCCCCTGCCACACAGCAGACATGTGGAAGAAATATGCTCAAAACTCAAGAGATTTTCTTCAGTCTTTTTGCTTTTCAGAATTCCCTGAGGTAAGGAGGGCTGAGTCTTGATGTTCTGATTAATTCATATCTGCACATGAGATGAACACTCAAGAGGGTCCAACTGAAGATCACACACAGTGGTTCTGGTTAGAGTTTTTAATATAAGCAGTGGGAAAGGAGAGCTTTTCCAGAAAACAAGACACACACAAACCTACACACAACACACATAACCCTCCAACACATGAAACATTTAGTACAAACAAAAACACACAAAACCCACACACAAACATACATACACTGCACATACATACAACACTCATAATATACACACACAAACACAACATACACATAAATACATACAACACACAATACACACCCCACAAACACATACAACTTACATACACAAACACATAAAACACAATACACTAACATACACAAACCCCCACATATAAAAACAAAAGCACACAAGTCCACGCACACACACAAAATGCACATATAAACACACATAACACACACACACAACTTAGTTTTTTTTCAAACATCTTTGTTCAAGTGTGAAGAGACTAGACAATACCGCAAGAAGAGCAAATCGGCTGAGGAAGACAACAATTTTCTCTGCCTTTGAATCTGTAAGTGTTTGGCACAATCCTTAAAAATAGTTCCAAGCTATTTTCCTTTACCAGCTGTAAGTTAAATATTAGAAGTGAGCATCTTCGTTGTGAAGATGGGCACAATGCAAGAATACAAAGCTGTCGTTTCAAAGCAGATCCTGTTCCTTCTGCAGCTGGTAACTTGTGAACGAAATCAGGAGCTCAGTGCTTTTCTTCGTCTTCCATGTGTAAACCTTGTGTTGCAGTGGCCACAGCCCAAAGTGAGATCTCTCTCTGTAGAAGGTTTTGAATAAGGTTTAACTCAAGGCATGGGTGGAGTGCTGGCCATGCCCTGGAGGCCATGAATATTAATACTACCTTCCAAGCTCTGACTTCACCCTAGGGTACTGGTCAGAACCCAGCTCATTTTCTAGATATAGAGACTCAAGAGATATGATGGCGATTGAGCCTAATACTTTACAGAACACAGTTGGTGGAACAAGTTGAATGGTGGCTCTCCCAAAGAGTTGCCAGCTGCCTAGAACCTATGAACTGGACCATGTGTAGAATGGTCTTAGCAGAAATAATTATGGCCCTTGAGATGAGATCATTCTGGAATACCTGGATGAGTCCCAAACCAATGAAAAGCATCCTTATAAAAGGTAGAGAGAAGACATGGACTCTAGGAAAGAAAATAGAGGAGAGAGCCAACCTCAGACTTGCACAGTAGCTGTTTCCCCCAAACCACCAAAGAGTCCCCAAAAAAACTACCTTTCAAGGGCACACACGCCAGTGATGTAGAATCCAAAGATTCCACAGCACTTCCTGGAGACCAAGTTTCTGCCTGTAGTGGGCCCTAAGGATCCCTGATGCCACACTCGAACCATAGCAGTGAAATAGAAGCAGGACACATCCTTGCTCATTCTGTGAATTACCAGCCGGTGTGCAGGTGACAGTTCTCCGAATCAATCACTGTCTTCCTGTGACACCTTTCCTGAGGCATTGAACCTTTGTAGCCGATGTGGAGCGTATGCACAACCTTATGGATGGGAAAACTGACAAGCAGAGAAACTGATGAGGGTGCTAACAGTTGCAAAGAGGGATTCATCATTCCAGACAGCAGGCCTGCCATTGCCACGTTTGTTTTCTACGGCTGTGCAAACAGTAACGTAGACCAGAAGTCCAACAGGGTGATGCTGGCTGGGCTAATCCTTTCTCAGGGCTGTGAGGGAAAAGGCTGTCCATAACCATCTCTTTAGCTTGTACACAGCCACCTTCTCAATGAGTAGCTTTTTTTCTTCATTTTATTAAGCAATGAAGTTCACCTGTGTCCAAACTTCCCTTTCTATGAGAACACTAGTAGTGTTGGATTAGAGTGTATGCTAGTAATTTTATTTTACATTGGTTACCTCTGTAAAGACCCTGTCTCTACATATGGTCCCATCTGAAGTCACAAAGGTTACGATTTCAGCATATGAATTTGGGGATATCACTCATGATTGTAATAACACATAGGCACCTAGGATGGATGGATGGATGGATGGATGGATGGATGGATGGATGGATGGATGGATGGATGGGTGGGTGGGTGGGTGGGTGGGTGGGTGGATGGATGGATGGATGGATGGATGGATGGATGGATGGATGAGTGGATAGGTGGGTGGGTGGGTGGGTGGATGGATGGGTGGATGAATGGATGGATGCATGGATGCATGGATGGATGAGTGGATGGGTGAATTACTGTCCCTTCCCATCAGAAGTCCTGAATCACAAGGCACACCTCCACTGCTGCTCTGCTCCAATTCCATGTAGATGAAGGCTAGTACCAAACCAGCAGGTTAGAAACGGCTCCAGTAGCATAAACACCACAATCAATTCCCAGTTCCAACACTTTTTTTGTTTTAATCTGTGTGGCTTTTGCAACTACCTCAGCCTCTGAGGCTGCCTCTTTGCTTTTCTGATGAACATAAATATACATGCTTCCTCATTGGGCAATGAAGAAACTAAGAGCCTCCAAAGGGAGCAGAGTTTACGGCAGGGCATCAGACGGTAGGGCTTCAGACCTGCTCCTGTATTTAGGCACTCCCCCGCTGCACATCAGTTCCTGGGCTGTGCTGATACTCACCCTCATGGGCAGCTCCAGGACCCTCCCCTCAGCTTCTCACTATGTTTTCAAATGATGACACCCCCCACTTCACCATTGCTGGGACCAGAGGCACTTCTCAGGAGCTAACAGGACATAAGAGGACAGATTTGTATCTGTCCTCTTATGCCCCTTAAAACTACTGTGAGCTTGACAGAACACCTGTTCCTATGTTCAGGTTTTTTTGGTTTGTTTTGTTTTTGTTTATTGAGACAGGGTTTCTCGGTAGCTTTGGAACCTGTCCTAGAACTAGCTCTTGTAGACCAGGCTGGCCTTGAACTCACAGAGATCCACCACCTACCTCTGCTTCCTGAATGCTGGGATTAAAGGCGTGCGCCATCACCACCTTGCTGCTACGCTCAGCTTTGAAAGAGTGCAAGGACTTGATTGGGGCCAGTCCAAGCACAATGTTCAAAGGTGGGGACGGTGCCAATGTCAAGGTGCATGGCAGTCAGAGGCAACCAGTTAGCTCAGCTCCCTCAGTTGAACACATATTGACTGAGATCAAGTGAAAACCAGCAGTCCTGATGCCAGCCAACAGTATCCTGCACACAGACTCTGAGACCCTTTCTGCGTAGGCAGAGCACTCATGGGAAGAAGGAGCAGAAGTGTGCACATCCTAAGAGGAATCCAGCCAAGGTCCTAGAGAGATGGGACCTGGTCCTTCAAGGCCAAGGAAACCGCAGGCCACCACACACGGAGACAGAAGGTGCTCCCAGGCATCTGGCTGGGGTGACTGCATAGCTCATGTGCGCTCGTCTGGACTGATGAGTGCTGGGGATGAAGTTTTAGGAGGGGACCAGGTAAAGCAATGGCAGCCTTTAAATCCCTTCTGATGACTTTACTCTCACATCAAAGGATGCACTGGAGGAGAGATGTGCATTAGGGAGCAAGCTTGGTTGTCCAGCCATCTCGGTGACCCATTTCTGAAGCAATTGTAGAACTGTACGTTATTGCATTAGAAGACTACGATAATTTAATCATTTCCTATAGCATGTATTTCAAGTACCAAGATTTCATAAATATTCTGGGGGAAATGTCAAATTTAAAAAAATACTCTAAATTTTGCATTCTTCTGCCGATCACCTTCTTAAAATAGTATTTACCAGTGAAGCTGAAATGCAATATGGTTTATTTTATGCAGAGCAGATCCCCTCCTGGGGATAAATTAGGTCATCTGAGCACCACAATGGAAAATTTGTAATTTGTCTGTTATTGTTTTATTAATAATTTCATTCTCCATAGACTTTCATTAAATTATACAACAGACTTGAAATTGCAACAAGCAACATCTTTCAGGGTTTTTTTTTCATTGACATCTTAAATTTCATTTTTCTTTACCATTATTAAAATTATACAAATGGTTTTACTTATCAGAAAACCACCATCATATGAAATAGGAACACAGAAAATGCTTCCTAGGATTTCCATGCCAAGCTTGGAGAGCATCACTCCACCCTGCTTCAAAGTGATGAAGGTTACCCTTGCTTCACTCCCAAGCCCAGTTCCACCATGAGTCAGACTTTGCTTCCGTGACATTGGTGAAAGGGGCCAGGCACTCGGACTCCCACCCCCAGTTCAGGAGTGTTGAACCATGCATGCTGCTGGAATTAGTGCTGCATGCCCACCCGACACTCTTAAAGCCAAACAGAAAGTCTGTATTGCTGGCTGGTGAATGCATGGGAAACTTGTCCGAATCATGCCCTCCTGAGCCTCCGCTCTCGCTGTCTTTGTGCATAAAAACCACATCCTGGTTGACACCTCAGTTATCAAGAACACTGAGACCGTAACCGTGAAAGCAAAAAAAAAAAGCAAGGTTAGTACATTTAGGAGCTTTCCTGCATCCTGGAACTACCTAGACAGGGTCTAGGCTGGCTTAGGTCTTTGTTCCCATTTTGACAGCCATCAGTGTTGGTTGCTAAGGTCAGAATGATGCCTCTAGCTTGGCGTCCATTGTGTTAAGGTCTCAGGGTCTGTTACAGTAGGAGCAGTCAGAGTGTGGGAACCATTTCACAAGACACCTACTTCTCTCTTCAGTCCCAGGACCCCAGGCACACCCTTGAGCATGACTGGCAAAGTCCATATACAGCTTCCACCTGACACGGAGCAGACCTCATGTAGAGAAAGTATTGGATGTGAATAAAAAGTCTAATCTGCAAAGATCTCTGTGAGTCTCTGAACTAATATGCCTAGCACAGGCAACTGTTTTTAGTGTGTGCATGTGTGTGTGTACATGCATGTGTGTGTGTATATATATGCCTCTGTGTGTGTGTGTGTTCACGCACATCAGTGTGGGCAAAAATGTGTGTGTGCATGTGTGTGTATGTGTGTGCATGTGTATGCATGCATGTGTGTGCATACATGCGTATGTGTGTTCATGCACATCAGTGTGGAAAAGCATGTATTAGTGCATGTGTGTATATATCTGTGTGTGCGCATGTGTATGTGCATGCGTGTGTGTGTGTGGTGTGTGTGTGTGTGTGTGTGTGTGTGTGTGTTTGTGTGTGGTGTTTACATCAGTGTGGGCAAGCATGTGCTGCAGCACCTGTGGATACAGTAGAGTAAGCTTAGCTCTCAGTCTTCCTTTCACCGAGTTTGAGAAGAGAGCTGATTCTTTTCTTCACCTCTACATCCCTAGACTAACTGGCCTGGGGTTCTGGGGAGTCTTCTGTCTCTGCCCCCCATCTTACCACAGGTGTACTGATATTACAGCTTCATGCTATCATGAACGACTTCAGTGAGTTCTGAAGCTCCAAGTTCAGAGTCTCTCATTTGCACAGGAAACACTTTACCACAGAGCCAGCATCCCAGTCCCCGGAACATGAGTCAGTAAATATTCCGTAGCTGGATGTGGGGGTGCAGGCCTTTAATCCCAACATTTGGTTTTCTGGGCCAGCCTGGTCTCCAGAGTGAGTTCCAAGACACCAGAGATATGTAGAGAAAGATACTGCCTCAAAAATAAATAAACACACGAACAAGCAAACAAAATAAATAAATAAATATTGTAGCACGATTAATAAAAACCCAGATACTGATATTGGGGTTCAACCTGAAGACCAGAAAAGCAAAACAGCCAGCCACTGGCTCTTACCTCTGCCTCAGTCAGAACTGGAAATCCTGCCTCCAGGAATCTCAGAGTGAGACTGTGTCTGAGGGCTGTCTCCTCCCGTCTTACATTCCTCTTTAGTGCTGGGATTAAGGGTGTGCACCACTACCGCCCGGTTTCTATGACAAGCTAGTGTGGCTACTGGGATTAAAGGTGTGTGTCACCGCTGCCTGCTCTGTAAGGCTGATCAGTGTGGCTGTTTTACTCTCTGATCTTCAGGCCAGCTTTATTTATTAAAACACAAATGAAATAGTACTACAAAATATCCCTTGAATGATGACTGCATGAATAATTTACAAATTATTGTCAGACACTTTCCCAAAAGTTTTCTGGGGAAAACTCAGCAGTTTATCTCATCACTGTGTGCAGACAACTATGTCACAAGATGGGACACCCAGTCCAGAGCATGCTCAGTGGAGACCATACCTGTTTCATCAGCTGCAAGCCTCGGACTCCAGACTTCATTCTCTCTCAGCTTCATGTTGAGGTCCCCCTCGGCCCTGAACTAACTCATGGTGAGGAACCACAACCATTTCCTCCTAGGCGGACCCTGTTCTCCACCCTCTAGGGTCTAACTCGGAAGGCATGGACAGAACAATGACAGCCGCTCCCAAAGCAGTTCCAAAGTCTGACTTCAGCTCTAAATCACACCATGTGTGGAACCCACCAGCCCAGTTCCAGGAAACCTGAACGCATCTCATTGTCTCCTGTCCCGCGTAAGGAAAGGGAACATTAGGCCTGCCGCACCCTTGGCCATGGCCAAGTTTCCAGGGTAAAATGTAGAGGCTCAGACAGAAGCTCTTGCTGCCTTTCCATACCTCCCTCCCCTTCACCACCCCCTTGATGCACACGCTCAGACATGCTCACTGTCTCCTCTCTCCCTGTCTCTCTCTCTCCCTGTCTCCATCCCTCTGCCTTTCTCTCTCTCCCTCTGCCTCTCTCTCTCCCTGTCTCTCTCTCTCTCATTCTCTCCCTCTGTATCTCTCTCTGATTCTCTCTCTCTCTCTCTCTCTCTCTCTCTCTCTCTCTCTCTCACACACACACACACACACACACACACTGAATAGCGAATAAGCAATGATTTCCAACTGTAGAGTGTTTTAAATCATGATCCAAAGAGGAAAAATATCATGAACATGAATCCACTGCAGCATAATCCCTAGCTCCCACACTTCATATCCTTCATCAGGGTGCACCTGCTTCTACCTGCCTGATATTTACAGATCATCAGGTGGTTCCAGGTAGTTCAGTTGTCCTTCCAAGCCCACCATTCGCCGTCACCCAAACTCTGCTAAAGAAAGCAGGGGCCCTGGCAGAGGTGGGAGAGGGTATGGAATCTCTCTTGCTCTCCTGCACCCTTGCTAAATCCTACAAGGTTACCTGAAGTTGACTGGGCTCCTCCTTTGGGAGATTTCTGGTCCTCTCTACAGAGACTTCCCCAGGCCTCAGGAACCACCCATATACATCAGCCATCATCTGTCCACCCTAGCGACTCCAGTTACCTTCAGATCAACAGACAGTAACGTTGGGGATAGTACTCAGGCACTATCCCTTGGGGTTTCCCCATGTGGGTTCACATCTCTGTAATCCCTTTGGCATCCCCACAGAAGATGCCAACCTTCTAATGTCCACAATCTAACAGATACCAGAACAGTACAGGACCAGATCTCATGGATGGAAAAGATAAAAGTTCAGGCCCCCCATTCAGACACAAGAAAAAGCTTCAGGTAGCTTCATTAAATTATTGCAGGTCCCATGAAACCATTTGTCAATCCAGCCTTTTTCTCTCTCCCTCATATTCCCTGGCATTTGTTCCTAAGCACAGCAAAGGAAAGTATCTGAAAGGGAACAATACAAGTTTTGGCACCTACAGGCAAAATATATTATCATGCTTGTTTCCTTATGCCCTGAAAAAGAAGCAACATGAAGAAAGAGGAGATTTTATTAGGGGCTGCATAGTCTCCATCCTGCCTGCCTTGCTAATGTTCAGAGCTTATTGCTTTGCAGTCTTTTTATGTGGATCAGTGGCCACGGGCACAGCTTGTCTTTCATAACCACTTGCCTTGTATACGTTATTAAATGTTTAAGCATGGACTGGGATTCTATTGTATTTTTAAATTTTAATGTTTCTCAAATGATATGAAAAAAGTCTCCATTTGGAGCAAAGTTAAAAGACTCCAGAGATACTGGTGGTATAGTAGTTTTAACAAAGGAACGGCAATTCTGTTCGTCTCATAAACAGCCGCTCTGGGTGTTGGGAATCCACATCTCTAAAAGAATGTTCGGGAGAAGTGGATGTGAACGGTGAGATCTGTGCACAGCAGAAAAGGGGAAATGCACAGAGGAGGAAGACGTTCTCTAGGGACAAGCTATGTAGGACAGCTGTGCCCTGCTTTAAGATGGTCTTGTGTTTGGAAGTTCACGTCTGTCTCTCCGTGCACACCGCACAGCAGTGAGTAGATGCGGCAAAAATGAGCAGAGAAGAAGCACTGTCAGCGCCTAGTGGGACTCATCACTTCTCCAGAGAAGGGCGGATCAAACCAGCCTTGGAGCACTGGTCCGCCTCCTCTCCAAGTCCTTTTTGCTGATTGAATGGACCTCATGCTGGAATCACCTCGAAAATAACTGTGGCCATTGATTCTACTTGGTGTTGTCTTGACTGGTTATAGGGGCCAAAATGCACTTTTTGGATGTGGCCGAGCGATTCCCAGAGTTGATTGACATTTGAATGCAAGAGCTTAGTAATACAGTGACCCTATTCCCTGCGTGTGGACATCACCTGATTGTTGGGGGATCTGGAGAGAGCAGGGCAGAGGAAAGGGAGACTTAGCCCTTTCGCCTCCCTCTAACTTTG
Organism: Microtus pennsylvanicus; assembly: GCF_037038515.1. Classification (NCBI taxonomy): domain Eukaryota; kingdom Metazoa; phylum Chordata; class Mammalia; order Rodentia; family Cricetidae; genus Microtus; species Microtus pennsylvanicus. The sequence continues at coordinate 56,736,893 of NC_134587.1, read as the reverse complement.
GGTTGAGGCATCTCATCTCACTCCCCACTTGGACTGGGATTCACACCCAATGGCTAACTTGTCAAGCATTCAGAAGTGGCATGGGTCACACCACCAGATTTTATTGATTTTCAGGTTACACATAGTGGGCAGGGGATTTCCCAGTGTCCATAATCACATGAACCAATGTCCGTCCAATCCTCCTTCACATGTGTTAATACATAGAATCCTCCTTCCCATGTGTTAATACATAGATTGTTCTCATTTTGGTTGTATTTTTTTTTATTGGAGACCCCTGACTAGGGTTGTAACTAACACAGTTGGTACAGAATATTTGTTTAACTATGCAAAGATTTGCTACATTGTTTAACTATGTAAAGGTGTGTTGTATTTGTTTAACTATGTAAAGTGTGTTACATTTGTTTAATTACATAAAGAAGTTGCAGTAGTTTAAATATATTTGGACCACATAAACTCACAGGGACTACGAGCAAGTGCGGACTTGTTGGAGGAAGTGTGGTCTTGTTGGTGGAGGCTGAATGACGGGAGCCTTTAATCCAGACCTTGAAGCTGGAGGACACACCTTTAGTCTGGACCACACCCTCTGTTGGAAGTGTTCACTGTGGAAGCAGGCGCTGAGGTCTTTTTCTCCAGCTGCTCTCAGTGTGACAGCCAGTGTGACAGCCAGTCAACTTCCTATTGCCTCTGACCTAAGATGTAGGACTCTCAGCTCCAGCACCACCTCTACCTGCGTGCGACCATGCTCCCCGCTGTGATGATAATGGACTGAACTTCTGGAACTGTAAGGGAGCCACCTCAATTAAATATTGTCCTTACAAGAGGTGCCATGGTCATACCGTCTCCTTTCAGCAATAGTAACCCTAACACAAACAGAGTATTTCTGTTTTACCTTGCTTGCCTAAGACATCTGATTGGCCTATTAAAAAGCTGAATGGCCAATAGCATGGAAGAAGTTTTGGCAGAAGTTCTGAGCAGGGAGAGTAAGTGGAAGGAGAAATTTAGACACTGGGAGACAGAAGAAAAGAAGGAGATGCCAAAAGACGCCAGGAGCCAGACAGACAGAAAGACATGGAAGAAGAAGGAAAACAAGACATGAAGAATAAGGGAAAAATAAAAGCTCTGAGGCAAAATGCAGATGAATAGCAACAGATTAAATTGAGTTATAGGAGCTACTAGCATAAGCTAAAGGCCAAGCTTTCATGATTAATAAGAAGTCTCTGTGTCTTTATTTGGGAGCTGGTTGGTGGCCCAAAGGTGGCCAGATACAAATGGTACCCAATGGGGAGCCCAAATTTCTACATAGGGTCTGAGAAAGCAGAAAAGAAATAAAAAAGCACACAGTTCCTTTTAGAGGCACTGCCAGGAAGCAGAGCATTTGAGCAGCCAGCACACTAAGTGCAAACAGCAAGCTAAGTAAAAACACCTGTCACAGTACAGGCACCAACTTCCTAGAGCTGGGGTGGTTAGATGCAGCTCTTGGTTAAATGCAGCTCTTGACCAGGCCCACAGTCTTAAGGTTTGGCTCTCATGGACCCGAGGAGGGGGCAGAACCAACCTCCAGAGCCACATGGAAGGGGGGCCTAGCTGTCACTTAGCAGTTTAAGGTTTGGCTCATGTGGCCAGAGAATGTTACAGATGCACAGTAAAACAGGTCCAGACCAAAAACAAAACATTAAACAGGTTGCAGCGTATATAAATGCTTACAAAAGAATAAAATGGGTATAGACAGTCATATGAAAAAATAAGTAATTTAAAAATAATTAAGTAAAGTCTTTAAAGAAAGAGTAAAGTAATATAAAAAGAATAAGCCACATAAAGGTGGGGAAATCACAGGGAATCTGGATCCTGTATGGTGCTTTGTTGCCTCTGAGTTTTTTTTTTTTTTTTGAGTGTTGATGGGTTAATAGCAACAGCTGAGAGACCTGGGATTGTAAAATTAACTGCTGAATTAAACCATCATAGATACTTTAGGGAGGTCTTAACTTTAAAGTGGAACTCAGAAAATACTGTGTTGGGTAAAAGGTTATGCTTTTGTTTTCACAAAAAATGAAAAGCTGTGGAAAGTTCAAAATCAACAGAGCCCAGATCTTATTCTGGGAGATCCCCTAGAAATCTTGGTCACAGACACAAAGAAATAAACCTAGAAAAATTACAAGACGGGTAACATACATGCAGATCCCTTGACATGGGAATGGCTCTGAGACTGGATGAGACATGATAAATCTTACTGGCTACAGAGTTCTCATGACTTATTATTACACGCTGCCCTTTTATATGGCAAGGATAGGTATTTTATTATATAGTCCCAACAAACTTACAAAGTTGATAGATGTCTTTTACCTGTTCAAACATAAAACAAAAAGTCATCTTTGGCTGGCTTGCGTACAACGCACAGTTCATATTTGTGGTAATGCAGATATGTATGTTACTTTTAAAAGTTGTGTGTTTTCAGAGCAAGTGACCAGACACCAATGAAGCTGGGTGACTCATATTATCCATCCTTTCAGAGAGTCCCTGTTTCAATTTTTCAGTTATATTTTTCAAAATACATGGTTAGGTTAATACAGCAGTGTTTATAATCAAATGTCTTTTAGCAGCTATTGCTCCTTCCTCAGTAGTCAAATAATTCAAAGATAACACAATAACCTACAGTATCCAGATTCTCTGTGTAGTTTCCATCTTTATGAGACTTTTTAACTGTATTTCTTTTATTTTTAGTTTTAGGGTTTAGATTTTCGAGACAGGGTTTCTCTGTGTATCTTTGGCTGTCCTGGAACTCACTCTGTAGACCAGGCTGGCCTTGAACTCACAGAAATATGCCTGTCTTTGCTTCTCAAGTGCTGGGATTAAAAGCATGTGCCACCACACCCAACTACTCTATTTTTCTTTTAAAGGACTTTCTGTATCCCTTTACTTTTCTCTCACAACACTACGTATATTTTTTAAACACACTGTAAACTTGTTAGGGTTTTTTTTATCATCTGAATCTGCCTTTACTGTATATCTCTATCTTTTTCTGACAACATGAGTCTTAAATCTGCTAAGCAGTACAGCTAGGATTAAAGTTGTGGCTATGGTGGCTGGCTCCACCCCATTCCTTGGCTTCCTGAGAGTCTAGCTTCATGGAGGAGGTACTGGCAGGAGTCACGTTTTTTGCCACAACTCTGTGGCGTTTCTAGGTCCATGCCACTACCAAAAAGCATGCTGCTGGCTGTTCATAAACACCATTTAATTGTTTTGTGGCAGGGTTTCTTAAAAGAGCTGCCAGAAGTTTGTGCTGCTAACGCTGAGTCAGGAATCCTTTCTTAAAGGATCCATGCCTCTGCTTGCCACCAGCAAACAGCCTGCAGGAGTAAAGACAGTTACACAGAGTGCTGTGCTTGATTTCATTCTTGTCTGTCTAGGATCTTTTAGTTTTAAAGCTTTCTCAGGCTTTACATGGAAATTCTTGCCAAACATTTGGGAGCCATTTGTAAATGGTGTTTCTGTCCCACCCAGTCCCACAGCTGGTCAGTCACAAAGACACACAGAGAGGCTTATATTACTTATTAACTGTTTGGCCTATTAGCTCAGGCTTATTAGCTAGCTCTTACAACTTAAACTAACCCATAATTCTTGTCTATGTTTAGCCACGTGGCTTGGTACCTTTTCTCAGTGAGGCATTCTCATCTTGATTCCTCTGTGTCTGGCTGGTGACTGTGTCTTTGTCTTTCCTCTTCTCAGAATTCTCTTACTCTGGTTGCCCCACCTATACTTCCTGCCTGGCTACTGGCCAATCAGTGTTTTATTAAACTAATGCCAGTGACAAATCTTTACAGGGTACAAAAGCATCATCCCCCAGGACAAGCACAAGCTAAAGGCCAAGCTTTCATAACTAATAAGAAATCTCCGTGTGTTTATTTGGGAGCTGGTTGGCAGCCCAAAGGGAAATGCCAACTACACACAGTTGTTTCCTATTCAGTTTTAAGTGATTTTGGTGCTTAACCCATGCAGGTCTGGCCTCTCTGTTACGTAGGAAGCTGAGGCAGGGAAATCAGAGGGTCAAGTCTTGTCTGCTTCAGAGTGAGCTCAAAGTGAACATAGGCAGCTTAAAAAGACCCTGTCCCAAAATCAAAAGGGAAAAGCAGGATAGGGACATATCTCAGGCGTAGGGCACTTGGCTAGAGTGTATGCTAGGTTCACTTTCATTACCACAAAGACTAAAATAAGAGATACTAAGAGGCTCTCAATCCCTCGCAGGGTGATCAGAAGACTCCCGGCACTTGGCTAAGAGACTGAAAAGCCAGCACCCCCATCCCTGAGGCTTTCTGTCGTACTTGGAAAGGAGGACAAAGGCCATAAGAAGGTGTAGGGGTTTGAAGGAAGAGCCCCAATAGGCTCAAAGATTTGAAGCGTTGGTCACCAGGGAGTAGCACTATTAGGAGGTGTGGCCTTGTTGGAGGAACTGTGTCTCTGGGAATGGGCTTTGGGGTTTCAAAAGCCCATGGTTCTCTCAATGTCTCTTCCTCTCTTCCTGGTGCCTGCCAGTCCTGACGTAGAGCTCAGTTCCCTCTCTATCTGCCTGCATGCCGCTGGACTTCCAGCTGGGATAATGGACTAAACCTCTGAACTTGTAAGTCAACTCCAATTTATGCTTTCTTTCATAAGAGTTGCCATGGTCAAAGAGTCTCTCCACAGCAATAAAATACAGATTAAGACAGAAGGAGACTGGAATAAGGCACAGGAAAGTCAAAGGGGGCCAAGAACATCCACCTCAGTGAATGAAAGTAGACTATCAGTGGGCAGAGGGCAGAAACTAGCATCCTTATGTAACTGGGTTTCTTACGTTCTCAAAGTTCCATCTGCTTGCTGGGAAAACAAATATCAGATTACTCGGGTGACATATGGAATAGACAAGTGTCACATGTAAGAACTGACAAAATCAGTGAGCTGCTCTCCAACATTTTCGAGTTTCAGAACTCCACATTCTTTTACTTGGTGAAATCCCTGGGATGCCCTAGCACACAGCTGCTCAGCATTTGATGTCTTCTCAGAGAACAACTCCAAGGACCAAGCTCTGCTTGGTGATGAGTTCTAGGCAGAGTTCCCCACATTCTGCAGCAGGCAACACCTCCAAGAAAGGATAGGCAATGTGTGGGCAGGACAAGGCTAATGAGAAAGAAAGAAGCAGAGAGTCCCGAACTCCAGCGGACATGAACAAGTAAGTACATGGATGCTAGACTCTAAAGAAAGACAGGGAAAATCCTCTGCCACTGGCTTTTGCTCTTTGTTCCAGGAGAGAGAGGCTCTGGAGCCTGGATCACACTTTCCTAACTCCCTAAAACCCTGTCCATCATCACCATTTCACGGCAGAGGAGAGACGCAGAGGCAGAGAGGCCAGGCTTTGTTTCGTCTACACAACTCCTTCCTCCTACTCCACCTGCTGCCTTCTGAGAGCTGACCGGTCATGGAGCAGAAAAAGCGCTCTTGTGAATCTGAGGCAGGAGCCATGAACAATGGGTGGAAACTGAACGAAGACAGATCTCAGCCCCGCATCGGGAAGAGCTCCAACACTGGGGCTGTTCCCAGACAGAAGAAACTGCCTCTGGAGACGGAGTTTCCCACTGTGGGACACTCGAGCATTGTTTGTAGTTGGGGTGCTGGAAAAGGGCATGGACGAACGAAAACCCTTCTGAATTGGACGCCTTTTGGGGTTCCTTCCCTCCCTCTTGGGCTCATCGTCTGTGAAAGTCTATTCCCAGACTCCGAGGAGAAAGGGTCAGTCGCATTTACCCTCACCGTGTTTCCTTCCAGCAACCAAAGAGGAGCTCGTCCCCAGAGCCGGCTTCCACCCTTCCCCCAGCTGAGGGAAGCTGACTGCAGTGCCTTGCATGGACATCTCAGCTAGGAAGTATCCTGAGCCTCCCTCCTCCACTGCGGTACCCTTGGCTGCCTCTTTTAACCTTATGATCATGCGTTTGGGAGCCGTAACCCAATACCGTACAAAAGCTCAGCGATCGAGTGTAATATAAACTACAAGCCACAAGCCAGCACCGCTTCCCCGCACAGGACACTTTGCAGAGAAAGCTGGCTCAAGCGCTCTGAGCACCTCACAACGTCCACATTGTACTGCGGAATTATTTATAATGAAGCTGTTATTCTGCTACAAGAATGCAATAAAACATCTGAAACCTGAAATTTCCTATTTTTATCGCCTCCTTTTTAAAAAATCCAAAAACTAAAAAGATTTGTTACCAAATGTATGCAGGAATAATTGGATAGAAAGTTTTCGTGCCAGCTTTCCATTTGCAATGAACTCTAGAGAGTGTTGCTTCATAAACCCCCAAAACTATGAGGGAAGGGTGAAATCGTGGAACATTAATATAATCAAGCATGACGTACCTCAGAAGGAACCACTGATTTACAGTCTCCCATGCGGGTCAACACAGGGACCTCTTTTATAAGACAAAGTGTTCACAAATATCTAGGTTTTGCCCGATTCTCGGGGTAGTTCTGAATAGAAATGCTGCCCATGTTCTGAACATAAACACTGAGTGTGAAGGACCGGTTCTATACTGCCCAGTCCAGGAGCGTAAAGCATTCTGAGCAGTTCACACGGACAATCTACCATTCCCCATAGGTTTCTCTTCCCAGTGCTGATCTTAGCTGCCCCTTGCTGTGAACTCGTGAAACTGTTAGGTGAAGATGCACAGACATAAGTGCTGAGCAAATGTGCGTAGACACACACGCGGCTGTGCGCAGTTTGTATGCTGTGGTATGTGCTTCAGCACATAACATGACTGTACACAGTTTGCATGTCGTGGTATGTGCTTAGGCACACACATGACTGTAGGCATGCTGTGGTATGTGCGTAGGCACACACGTGACTGTGCACAGTTTGCATGCTGTGCTATGTGCTGAAAATGGTGCAATGGACACCCACTGAGTCAGTAAATAATCATCTCATCTTTATCACACATCCTAGAGAAAGTCTGTAACTCCAGGATCCAACACCCTCACACAGACATACATACAGCAAAACACCAATACAATAAAAACAATAAATTTAAAAAATTAGTAATCTTAACTTGGTTGCACAGCTTTATCTTATCTCTCAGCTCAGAGTTCAATTCTGTGCTGGTGAGGTGGCATCCAGATGGCGTCGGTTTCTCTAGGAAACTCTTTCCACAAAAGCTGTTTCTCAAACACAACTGAAAACAGCTTTTGTGATGCTTTGTGCCAGAACAGGTTTTGCCTTTCTCGTCGCTAGGGGGAGCTAAGGCTAATATCAGTGACCCAGGCTGAGATGTAGAGAGGAAAGCTAGAAGATAAAGACAATACAGCCCACAGCAATGACGAAGGCAGGAGAGTTTTGCTGGACACTGGGGCTCTTTAAAGAGTTCAACCTGATGATGACACAGCTGTTTGGAAGGGAGGTCACAGTGACGTGGAGGCCTGGCACAGTGAGATGTGGAGCTCCCTCTTTCTGAGATGAGCGAGGGCTGTCTTTTGCTCTTCCCTCGTCTCTCAGGAATGAAAAATCCTGAAGTGCTGAAGTCAAGGTGAGTTTGGCGTGTGTGGTGTATATGACTGTGTGTGGTATGTCTGCATGTGGTGTGTGTCTGTGTGTAGTGTGTGTGGCGTGTGTGCTGTATAGGACTGTGTATGGCATTTTGTGTCTGTGTGTGGCGTGGTCTGTGGGATCTGGGGCATGGGGGTGTCTGTGAATCTGTGTGTCTGTATGTTTGTGGATGGGCAGGGTACTACGCAATGGTCTCATGGACACTAAGCACACACAAAGAGAGATTTCAGAGAAATAATTACCTTCATCATGTAACCCAATCATGCCTACACATGCCCGTTTGCCTAGTTAATAAAACCCTCTCTTGTAACATGCCTTCCCTCATAATTGTGGGGACAAGACTGTGGGGTGTGTGTGTGTGGTGTGTGTGTGTATGTATGTGTGTATATGTATGTGTGGTGTGGTGTGTGTGTGTATGTGTGGTGTGTGTGTGGCAGACCTCAGGGGAGGCATCACTGGACGACCCTGCTCAGACTCCACAGAGCTCTTCACCCAGGAATTTCATCTCTGCCCTATTCCCCAGAAATAGTGGCAAAAGTCACTGGCAATGTGGACTCAGACACCAACAGGAATGAGTCTGTTGAGGGCAGCAAGGCCTTTGTCACTTTGGTTTACGGGCAGTATTGGTGCAGCCCAGGAGGAAAGAAGGGAGGGAAGCAGGAAGAAACAGAATGAAGGCTGACCACCTACACGGACAAACTCGAGAAGCAAGAAAGCATCTCACATGACTCCAGGACAGAGAATTCTGGCATCAGCTTAGTCCATTCTTTGTAGAGATGCCATGGTCACTCCCCAGAAAACCCATGTGAATTTGTACCTCAGACTCTTGCTTTCCAGAGTAACAGACCTCATAATGATGGTCCCAGGACAAAGGGAGGAAATAGATCACAGCATGGATGGATTGTGGGGCTAAAAGTTAATGCCAGTCCCTGCAGCAGACGAAAGCACTGGTCACCACAGTGTGTGCAGGAGACATGCCATGGTTACCCCAGTATGTGCAGATGTGCCGTGGTCACTCCAGCATACAGGAGACATGCCATGGTTACCCCAGCGTGCAGGAGACATGTTGTAATCACCCCAGCATACAGGAGAAGTGCCATGGTCTCCCTAGCATGAAGGAGATGTGCCATGGTCACCCCAGCGTGCAGGAGACGTGTTGTAATCACTCCAGCATACAGGAGAAGTGCCATGGTCTCCCTAGCATGAAGGAGATGTGCCATGGTCACCCCAGCGTGCAGGAGACGTGTTGTAATCACCCCAGCATACAGGAGAAGTGCCATGGTCTCCCTAGCATGAAGGAGACATGCCATGGTTGTCCTATTGTTCAGGAGATGTGCCGTGGTCACAGCTTTCACTGGTGATAAACTCAGAGAGGATGTGAGCAGAAGAGATGCCCTGTGGATGCAACGTTTTAGGTTTTTCAGAAATTGAGAAAAGACATCAATTTTAAGGACAACGGAATTTGACGGCCCTCAGCTGAGTTATTGATACATTAGAGAAAGACAATGTGAGGCCCTGGCCTATGAATCATCCACTGAAAGCTAAGTATAGAAGTCAGAGTCTCTTCCTGAGGCACCTACCAGCTCATCGTCTCCAGGAGCCGGAAGGTGGAGATGCTGCAAGTAAGGTTCAGGACACAGTTTTATAAGAAGAGAGGCTTTCCCAACAAGTTCAGTTCTCGGCCCTAGCCAGCCTGCTACAGCAATGTCAAGAATCCAGGTGGAATGAGTGGGGCTTTTCAACTCACTGGAGGACAAAACATCAGAACTAGTGGTCCCACAACTTTGAAAGCTCATCTGGAGGCTTCCAGATCTGCACAGTGGCTCTGCCCACAGCTTGAATACTATGTCTGAGGGTCGACATTGCAGGCCAATGCAAATCACCCCTTGATCAACATTACCTACCACTCTTCTCAGAGAACTACAGTCATGTAAGACTCATACGTGTCAGGGGGATACTCGGAGAACAGAGAATAAGAAAGCCATGACGCTTCTTTGAGATTGCAGGACCAGGCCATTGTGTGCCATCCAAACTGAGATTGCTCATACAGTAGGATTGCATGAAGCATAAAATCTGAGAAGGGTGGACATGTTTCCACGGGGCAGCGTGATGTGAGTGATGACTTATCATTCTGGCAGGGGCTCGAGGGGACGCCTTTAGCATGGTGGTGGAACGACTCTGAGAACTTCAGAGAGAATTACAGCTCACTCCAAGGTGAAATGCCGGGACTGTTGTGATAGATGGCAGGAGAGGAGAGGAGATAAATCTTGTTGCCTGAGACAGTGTTCTGACCCAGAAACTCACTAATTAAAAGAGAGGTCAGGTCCTCAGCAAGAGTGTACAGTAATGACGCTGGAATTCCTTTTCGCCGGACCTGTGGTCATTTATCTCGGCAACTACAGGCTGGAAATGCAGAATTTGCTAACATTTTTAGAAATGCTAGTTGCGTGATCGGGTTTGCCATTCATACCCAGAGAACTCCAGGCTGGTAGAATTCCCTTATGGAATGGAGTTTATATAACCAGGGAGCCACTGGGTCCCGGCCCCTCATCTAGGATACAGATGTGACCTGCGTCCATGGTCTCACCCAGACCTCATTGTCCTGTCTCCAAAATGCACAATTGGGAGAGATGCTGTGATGGTTAGTTTAACTGCCAGTTCCACATCCAGGAGGCAACCCTCCAGGCACATCTGTGAAGAACTATCTAAAGTGCCTGAGTATGTATAGGAGGGATTGTAACACACTTGGGGAGGGGCAGAGATTGGCACCATCTTTAAACACCTAAAGGATATGGGGCTGGTGGGCCACCCTTTCTCACTGAATTTAACACTTTAGACAAAAGTCAGGCGCATAAAACTCAGGCACATGGTAACGAAGATGTTGTTCCAGGCACCATGCCTTTACCGGGGCACATCAGGAATCAAAACTGGGTCACATTCACACAGGACAAAGTGTTTCCTGCCCGTGAGGACTAAAGTTCACAATCCCATTGTTCACAGTACAATAAAAATGGATAATGCATCACATCGGTCCACATAGCAATGTCGTATTAGTCATAGAAGAGAGGAAAGGGGGGAGGACACTAGAGGCTACGTGAAATAGGTGCACTTCTGAGTGTTTTCAATAAGCAGCAAGACCCAGAGACCTGCCATAGCAGAGAGGAACTTATGTGTGTGTCCTGTGGTATTTTTTAATCACATTAACTATACAAAATAAAGAATTTCACTATAACATTTCATCATGTTCATATACCTGCGCAACATGCTCACATAAAAACTACCCAAAGGGATCTCACTGGCATCTTAGAAAACTAATCAAATTCTGCATCTTAGAAAATCCTTTTTCTAGTCTCATCTTTTCTTTTTAAGTGAAAACTTTTGAGAATCAGTGACCCAGAGAAGATAGGTCATTTTTTTCCCAAAGTGAAGGGCAAATTATCATTTTCTATATTCCTATAAGAAGAAAGCACGTGGCTTGGGAGAGCTCAGCAGGGAAAGGGCTTGCAGCAAATGTGAGGACTGGAATTCGTAAGCCCAGCACCCACGTAGATGTGGGGTGAGCATTTTGGTTTACATGTAACTCTAACACCAAGGAAACACAAACAGGGGATCCTGGGATAGCGTAATCAGCAAGCGCTGGATCCAAGTGGGAGACCCTGCCTCGGAGGATAAGGTGGAGAGCCCCCGTTTTGACCTTTGGTTCCCGCATCACACATGCACACATGTGCACACACACTCAGATATACGCATGTGCCTACATACATGCATACCAGCACATATACATGAAAAAAACAAGGAGGTAAAATAGAGACCCATCAAAGTACTGATGCTAGTCTGTTTCCCATCATATCGGAAACTAAGGAAAAGTAGCTAATAGTAGAAGTGATCATAAAGACAGAAGCAATATCCCAGAAACTAGAGCTGAGAGGTCCAGAGAAGTCTCCTGGGCCCAGGTGTGGTGGCAGACACAGTTAATCCCAGAACTTAGAAGGCAGAAGCAGGAGTTCTGTGAGTTGGAAAACAGCCTTCCTTGTGTACATAGTGAGTTCCAGGAAAGCCGGGGCTACATGGAGAGGCCCTATTCCAAATAAGTAAAGGAAGGAAGGAAGGAAGGAAGGAAGGAAGGAAGGAAGGAAGGAAGGAAGGAAAGAAGGAAGGAAGGAAGGAAGGAGAGAGAGGAAAGAAAGAGACAAGAAGAAAGAAAGAAAGAAAGAGAGAGAGAGAAAGAAAGAAAGAAAGAAAGAAAGAAAGAAAGAAAGAAAGAAAGACAGACTTACTTCTGGAATTTACTTCGGTGCAATCTAGTTAGAAGAAGAAAGAGGCGTGGACATGATTACAAACAAAAACAGATTGATCATTATAATTGTAAAGCTGGGTAACAGACACAAAGGAACCCATCCCTATTTTCTCTACTTTAGACATACTGGAAATTTTACAAAACAGCAGTGTCAGTAAGCACTGCCTAAGTACCGAATGGAAAGCAAGGCTTCCCTTTCCTTCATCCCAGTGGTGCTGTCCATGGCTCCCCCGGCAGTCCTGAACAGCGCTGGAAAGCAGCCTTAGCCTTATGAAGATGCACTCATGAGATGCAGAAAACAAACGAGGTGATTAGAACTAGGACAGCATCTTTCTGCCATCTGCATGTGGAACTTGCTTTCTATCCCTCCTTTGAGGACACAGACGGAGCCTTCGGGATGTATAGCTAACTGCAATCAAAGAAGGGCAACGAAAACATCACAGGAAAGCAGTGAGGTCACAGGTTAGGTGCCAAGCTCTGCCTGCACATGCTAACCAGAGACGAAGGAGAAATGCAGGCTCCCATCTCTCGAAGCTATCAGGGCTTGTGTGCACAAGTACCGCTGTTGCAAGACTCTTTGTGAAATAAGTCCTCCTACACCACTGAGCGTGGAAGGGAGAAGTTATTCGTGGACTAAAGCCAGGTTAGCTCTTGAAAGGCTTCCATCCTGGGTTGCTCATGAAAAACAAAATGAGTTTGTGTTCTCGTTTTATAATCTAAAACCACAAGGTGGGATGGACAAGCAGGATTTTACAGAAGTGTTGGTGGCAGTCCGCAGGTTAAGGGCCATGACCCCATTGTTCAGCGATTTCTCCAGCTCGTTCTGCTCCGGGTAGCAAGAGAAGTCAAGCTTGGCAAATAGGCCGTGCAAGCAGTGCTTTGGGTTCATGGAAAATCAATAAATAAGTATCTAACTATTGGTCTTTTCTGTTTTACTTCACTCCCTGTAAGGGACCGGAAGTCAATTCTACCTTCACTGGTTCTGTTGTGCTTGAGGACACACAGGTGCAAATGATGACGGCTGATCGACACAAGATGGCTGGGAAGAGCTTACGCAGAAGTTCCGTTGTGTGTGGTTGGTTCTGCTTAAGTCACATGTCACACTCTAAATCTACCGTTTTCACCAGAAGAGACTGTCCTGACAGCTGGGACCTTAGCACCTTCCTCGGGCTGAGGATTCAGTCGGCCTCACGTACATCGACCTAATCATGTACCGGTGGCGAAATTTCTTTTTATATTAGAATAGACGGTAGATGGGGGCTTTAAAGAAACAAGGTTTCTAGGTAGTTTTCCATTGCTGTGATAGATACCATGACCAAAGCCTCTTGAGGAGGAAAGCCACAGTCCGTCATCCGGGAAAACCAAGGGAAGAACTCAAGGCAGGAGCGTGGAGGGGGCATAAGCAGAGACCAAGGAGGACGGTTTCTAACTGGCTCCTCTCTCCCCGGTGTGCTTGGCTGCCTGTCTTCGGCAACCCAGACTCACTTGTCTTGGGATGGTACACCCACAGTGTGCTGGCACTCCAATGGCCTTTAATAAGAAAATGCCTCTGAGATATGCCCACAGTCCAACCCACTGGAGGCTAGTCTTCTGTTGAAGTCTCCTCTTCCCGGTGCGTCAGGGTGACAACCAAGATTAGCCATCACAGAGGGATTTTCAACAGAGGTGTCACCACTCATAAAGGACTTTTGGAACTATAAAGGACAATTTCTGATTGACAAATTATTAAAGAACTACTAGCAGAACTTAGAAGTCAGAAGCCAGAAATGCCAAGTCCTGCTGTGCGCACGACAACCTGCAAAGGGACAGCTGCCCATCGCTTGTACAACCTTCATGAATCTAACCAATATGAGGAGAGGGTACCCTACAGTACTCTGGAACACTGGAGGAGGGATATTCGTATTGAATGACACACCATCACCATCCTCATTCATGCCATATAGACACAGAAAATAAAAAAGAAAGAAAAAATGTCTCTAGATCTGAAATAATATGCAAGTCTATAAGTTTATAATTTAAGCACAGTGCTTCATTTTGTCACCTCCTACCAAATAAGCATTTCTGGCCTGGACACCACAATGACCTCACAGCTGGCCTGGTGGTGTCATGCACGAGCTTTCAACCCATCTGCTAGGTCAGAATCTATGCTCCCGTTTCAAGCCTGAGAACCTAGGGGTGGTGATGCACACCTTTAATCCCAGCACTCAGGAGGCAGGGGCAGGGGCAGAAGGAGTTCTGTGAGTTGAGGCCAGCCTGGTCTACGTGTCTATCTCCAAGGAGAGCCAGGACTCCGCAGAGATCCTATGTCTTGGTCAGGGTGACTATTCCTGTGACAAACACCATGACCAAAGCAACCTGGGCAGAAAAGGGTTCATTTGACTCCTGGAGGCAGAGACTGCTTGTTGTTTCCCGGCCGCCCAGACTCCTGAAATAATCACACGGGAATCTGTACTACTTGCAATACTGTTTGGCCAATATCTTAAGCGTACTGCTATCTAGCTCTGATATTTTAAATTAACCCATTTATATTACTTTATATTTTACCATGAGGTTCGTGGCCTACTGGCTAGGTTCCGGCTGGCAGTTTGTGTCTTTCTCCTCTGGTGGTTACATGGTGTCTCTCTAACTCCTCCTCCTCTCTCAATATATATCTCTTCCAGTCTGGCTATACTCTGTTAAGCCATTGGCTGAAAGCAGCTTCTTTATTAACCAATGGCAATCACAGTATACAGAGGGGAAACCCACTTCAGACATCCATATCCTTGTTGTCATTGAAGAAAGTCAAGACAGGAACTCAAGCAGGGCAGGAACCTGGAGTCAGGAGCTGATGTAGGCATCCCTGTGCGGGGTTGTCTAGACTAAGGTTAGCCTCTTAGAACTCCTGAAAGGGATTGTCTTGTGTACGTCACTGATGTGGGAAGATCTGTCTGAACTGTGATTGGCGTCTCTTACACGCTCTTGTACCCACACTGCTATGATCATACCTCTCTCCTTCTCCCTCCTTCCCTCGCTTCCTTCCTTCATGACCCAGCGAGTGTTAAGATGGTGTCCGTGAGCACGGATGAGGTTATCTCCAGCAAGCATGGGTCTTCCACCAGTGAAGAGTACTCCTCTCCTTCCCCCAGTTATTACCTAACCTAAGATCCTCAGAGAGGAGGGGGAGCCTGTGAGCCCCTCCCCCAGCACGGCTAACTGTCTAGTCCTCAAGGAGAGGTCAGGCCTCATGAGTCCCTTTCCTCCCTCCGTGACGGAATGGGACGGACCTGATCCTGTGCAAATCTAGACAGATGCTCAGCTGCTGCGAATTCATGTGGGCGACAGCTGTGCCGTACTAGGTAGAGAGCACTCCAGACGTTGTTCTCTCACTTAAACACACACACACACACACACACTGATATGTGTGCATGCACACACACAAATAAATCACCTTCACTAACATAAAAAGTTTAAAAAATCTAAAAATAAAACAAATGTTCTTCAATGGTGAAATTATTCAAATGATGCTGGCCTGTATACTAAACGTGATACAGCTATATACATCAACACACTCAAATCACAATACTTCTCTACTCAGAAAAAAAAACTAGCCCTAGAATACACGCAAAAATACTATATTTTGGGGGGCTGGAGAGATGGCTCAGCGGTTAAGAGCATTGCCTGCTCTTCCAGAGGTCCTGAGTTCAATTCCCAGCAACCACATGGTGGCTCACAACCATCTGTAATGAGGTCTGGTGCCCTCTTCTGGCCTTCAGGCATACACACATTGTATACATAATAAATAAATATTAAAAAAAACTATATTTTGTTGAGCAGACTAAGAATGTGTGGTTTGTGGGATGACGTGTAATCGTGAGGGAACATTTAGGAAAGCACAGAGAGGGTCGTCACGCCACACTTAGAAACATGTTTGGAACTGCGGACACAGGCAAAGCGGCACTATGGCATCAATGTCATTGTACTTTTGACATGATTTTGTCATGATTTAGAACCTCCATGTGTCCATGTGTTGAAAGACTGGTGCCCTGTTGGTGGTGCTATTGGGAGACGGTGGAAACGTTGGGAAGAACAGCCAACTAGGAGGAAACACGGTGTGGTGTGCACATAAGGGGATACTGGCGCCCTGGCTCCTTCCTGCCTCTCAACCAATGTTTAATAAACTGTTACCTATTCTGGTACTTGCTTGGAAGGGCTCAAGAGTTCCAGCAGCAGAAGAGCCCAAAGAGGCTTAGCGGGAGGGCTGTCAGGAAGACAGAGTCAAGAGGTGAATCGCAGGCGCTAAGGACAGTGTCACTTGGAGGCTGCCTGAAGCTCTGAGTAAGACACTACTGAGGGCAGCCGCTGAGTAACTAACTAAACACACATAGCAGCAAGATGGGGACAGATCAGGGACACAGTACATTTATAGCAAGAGAAAGAAGCAGTCTACACAGTCCCTGAAGCCTTCGGGAATGGGACATTGTACCTGGTAAGTAAAAATCTCAGTGTTGGGGCTATAGAGACAGCTCAGCAGTTAAAGAGCTGACTGCTCTTGTCAAAGACCTGGGATCACTTCCCAGCATCCATATGAGGGCTCCTAACCATCTGTAACTTTAGTTCCACAGAACCTAATGCCTCCTCTAAAACATGGTACACATACACACACTCAGGCACACATATATGCACTGTGTTTGTGTGTGTGTACATGCGTATTTTAAATTCCAGTATTGGTGTCCAACTTTGGAGTGCAGCAATAGCCCAGCACTTTCAGGGTCCTAGATCCAGTCTCCAGAACTACAGGAAAGAGCTCAGGATTGACAAAGACCCCAGTGCTTGTTAGGGGAAAGAATGAGCAGCTACAGAAGACGCATGAAGAGGATTTATTCTCTGCAGGATCACCTCCATTCTCCAGCTAGTCTTGCTTCCTGTTGAGACTTGCCCGTATGGGCACATTTACATCAAGTGTGCTCAGCATCTATATGCTGTCTCACAACCTATCTCTGTGTGTAAAATACAAGTAGGTTTCACTGCAGTTGCTAAACACACACCTTGCATCATCATTAATGGTGCCAAAACTTACAAATTTAATATAGTGCATTAAGAAAATCGCTCACTTGGGCTGTTTGGTATTGATGATATTTATGGTCTTTTAGTGTTCATGAAAACCTAGTAAACTCAACGTGTCAACACCTGTATTTCCCACCTTACTTCTCTAGGGCAAATTTTCTAAAAGATAAGTTAGCAAGTTAAAAGAGACACATTTTTTTAAAAATTGCCGGTGTCCTTTGCCAGTTGCCCGACACAAGCTTTACTTTCCAGCCAACTGCCTACGAATGAGTTTACTTGCTCTGACTTTCAACTATTTTGAGTGTGTCTTTGCCATGTTTCACACTGTATTTTGCTGATTTACATGTCTTAGCACCAGAGAGACAAACTACATTTTTGAGTGTTCTGAATATTCAGTATGAAAGAAGAAAAAGACTAAGCCTTGGTGAGTGGCGAGCTGTGAGATGGGAGGAAGCAGAGGATGGGATTCCTGCTGGGGTGAGGAGCTCTCTGGTGATAGGCATCTCTGAAAGACAGTTTGCTCGCTCACACCTGTAATTCCAGCATGCCAGAGATAAGGAGGATTACCCTCAGTTCCAGGGCAGCCTGGGCTACAGGCTAAGGCCTTGTCTTAAAAATCAAAGAGTAGTGGGAAGAGGGAGGAAGGAAGGGAGTAAATACCAGCGATGGGAAAATGTACACGCAGGTTTAGGCAATGGTACTCTGGGCAGCGGGAGCCTGAGACATCGAAGAAATATGGTGGGGATGTTCAGTGAGCAATTTCATACCCAGGGGCTGGGAAGTCAAGCAGGAGTGAACTCAGGGCTGGCGGCCAGTCTGTGAATCAGCACACAGTCTGTTAAAGACCCTGCCTGGTGAAGAGGCAGAGAGGTCTGAGTGGAGGAACAGTGGGCTCAGACCGAGCCACAGAGTAGAAAGACGAGGCAGGAACCAGCCTTGAGAGGAAACGCCAGCCATTACAGTTAGCAGGACCAGTCCTCTAACCTGAAGCGTAAGTGGAAGTAAAGTGGATTGTTTGACTAATTTTGTTTTTACTATGGTAGATAAATTTAAGTACAAAAATAAAAGACATTGATGCTTTAAATGTGACTCAATTTCCTAAATGTAGCTTTCTTCATTTTACTGACGTCAGTGCTGATGACCAACCGTGAGGATGTGTGGGTGAAGAAACCCGGCACCCTCCACAACATGGCACCAGCTCGGGAGTCCGCTCACTCTTAGGCAATCATTTATTTTGGCATTTACCATATAATAAATTACCAAATCGGCAAAGGAAAACTTACAAAGCACTATGAGTAGGTAGTAATCTTTAGGAGAATATAAAGTAGATGCCAAGCTACATTGCAAAGGAAGTACTAACAAACAAAAAAAGTAATAAAAGAAAACCCAGGAAACCACTCTTCCACTGCACCGAGCTAGGAAGCAGAGGGTCCTGGAATGACATGTTTCCTGCTCCTCCATGACTCTGTCTCCTTAGGTACTTTTCTTCCTTAAAAAAAAGAAAACAGCACACGTCTTTAATCCCAGTACTAGAAAGACAAAGACAAATGGATATTTATGAATCACAGGGCCATCTGGTTTGTACAGTGAGCTCCAGGCCAGCCAAGGCTACATAGTAAGACCCTGACTTAAAAGCAAATAAAACCAAAAAAAATCAAACAGAAACAGAACACTGGAGACTTCACCCACTTGCTGGGCTGTCTCCGCAATTCACAGCTATCTCCTGGGATCCTCTGACTCAGAAACATACTTCTTCATAGTTCTGGGTACCAGAAACCTGACCACAAATGCAGGCCGGTCTAGTCCCTTCCAAGGCCTGTGTCCCGGGTGTACAGGCGTTAGTCGGGCTCTCTGTGTCTTCCATAGCCAATCATCTGTGTAGATCTCTGTACAATCTCCTCTTCTCATGGGATGTCCATACCAGATTAGAACCTGTCCACATGACCTCATTTATGTCCAAATACAGCCGTCTTCATAAGCTCAGGGGATGTCAACATAAGAATTTGGGTGAGACACCATTCAGTGCCATACCACATGCTACAGATTCAAAGAAAAAATCCTAAAGAAATCTGTAACTATTAACTTCACAGTTCCTATCAGGAGGCTTTGTGGGAGCCCTGGAGTCTAAGGACCGTCGTGGGTCAGGCTTCTGTCAGAAAGGACATACGAGGGGCGCAGATGTGACCATTCAGCAGTGAAGTCAGAGCTCCCAGAAGCCCACATGGGGTGGAGAAGAAGCCATTTCTAGCCTGATCTGACTGGTGGCGAGAGGAATGGGGCAGCAGGCAGCTGCTATGCCATGCCAACGTGAATGTGGCCTGTGGAGTATGAGGCAGGACTACCAGCTCATCCCCTCTGTGGTACCTCCCCGGAATGAGCTCTGCTGCTGCTACAGGAAAGGAGAACCTACCTGATGTCTCCACACTGGGCAGCCTCCTCCACGGTCAGAGTTGCGGCTGCAGAGAGGAAGACTAACAAGGATCCCATGGGCCTTCTGTGACTACGCAGTGCAATGAAGGAGAACCCCGCAGGGGTGAGGCTACTCTTGTGCCTTCCGGTCTGGCCAGGAGCATCCTAGAGGCTAAGAGAGGAGCAGCCGGGAAGTGGGTCAGCTCAGTTTTGGTGTGCCTGCTCAGTAGAAGCGTCTGAAGGGTGCTTCATTCTCTCAGTAAGATACAGGAAGTAGATCATCAGATTTCCCCAGAAGCCTCCATGAAACTTTCGTGGCTGTGCTATCAAAGTTGCGCAAACAGGGCAGCAGTGACAAGATAATCTGCACAGTCCTAAAGGCCTGAAGTCCACAGTGCAGGAACTGGCGGGGTCACCCACTGCCTTGGAAGGGGCTAGGGAATGGCTGCATTTTAAAATGGATGAATTCCGTTATATCTCTTTTTTTTAATTTTTATTTTTTGGTCATCAAAAGAATAGGCAACACAGAATCTAACCACAGTTACCAATCTCAACTAACACCAGTCGTGTCTCAATTAAGAATTTAACTGAAAAACTTGAATTGCACAAAGAAACACAAACTGCACAAAAATACCTTGCTACCTTTCCTCCTCTAATAAACATGAAGCAGAAGCAGCTCAATGGGCTATTAGCATATCTACATTAGACTTTGACTCCATAGGTATTATAAAAACTAAAACAATTTAAGCTAAAGGAAACTTGGTCCTATGTTTTATTTCTTTTTCAGAACTTTCACCTATTTTTATAACTTCAAAAAATTGTTTTATATTCCCCATGTAGAAAAAAATAGTTACTATACTAAAACAACCTTATGGTTGCCAGGTAAAAGGAAAGAGCTAGTCCAATTTAAGTGTAGGAACTAGATAGCACCAACGAATGGCAACTTCAGAGTTACTATCAGCACAGAAATGTGGTGGGTAAGATTTACAGAAGAAAAAGTATTCTACTGGTTTGAAATATGACAGAAATAATAACTAAATGCAATGAAGATTAGAAATACCAAAAGCGTGAATAATCCTTAAAGTTAAAGGGCCACAAGTAAGGAAAATTTAACTAAACACCTGGTAAAACTATGATTGAACCTTGACCAGATCAAATTTTATTTTTAAAAAAAGGGGGGGGAGGGCAGGGAAGGAAGAGAGAATACAGGGGGGCAGCAGTTTCCACCATCAGATTTATATCTTACAATATAAACTTTAAGTTAAAAAATGCCCTACCAAGAAAGGAGAACTCTAACCACCCAAAAAGGCTAAACTGGGTAAAGGTAAGGTTGGTTGTTCTCAGCTCTAGTTATGCTGGCCTCTTGCAAAATGACAGGCAAAATCGTACTTGTTTTTACAATTGTATCCACAGACGTTACAGCGAAAAGGACTGTCGTACCCATGGCATCCCATATGGATAGTGTAAAGGACGTTGTCTGCAAAGTATGTGTCACAGTGCTGGCAGTGGAAAAGCAGCTGAGGGTCCTCCGCTGGCAAGGTTAGGGCCGGAGTGCTCGGCTGGCTGTTTCTGAGGATGGAGGTGCCGGTGGTTTTGCCACTCGGCTGGCCACTGGGCCCTGCAAACGGACTGCAGTCCCTGTGACTAAGTGACGGTGGATGAGGCTCGAGGACCGTCGGGGAGCTCTGAGGGGCACTCCCTTGGGCAGAGGGCTGTTGCATCATGAAAGGATTTTCATCGAGGCTGGAGTCTACATCAGCTGAGACGCGGATATGGTTTTCAGGTTGTGACAAGCTAGACAAGTGTCCTGCTAGAGCAGACATCTGATTCAAGGAATTGTCCACTAGCAAGAGCTCCTCGGGGTCCCTCAGCAGTCCACAGAGTGAAGGTTTATCCATACTGTCAAAGAAGTCATTCTGAACATCTAGGATCTTGTGGGGAAAATCGCTCGGGTAGTCTGGTTTCTGAACGACCCCAGAAGATGGACCTAGAGCAATGAGCATCCTTCGTTTGCCACCCGCTACGCTGCTTTTATTCTTCAAGTCCCCCCACTTTTTCACGCTGCTTAAAGAGGCCCGGGGCCCGGTGAGCGGTAACAAATTATGCCTGCGCCTTTGATGGTGGGACAGGTTGCTTCTGTAATTGCAGCGGTAGGCGCACAGCTCGCATTTGTATGGCTTCTCTCCGGTGTGGGACCGCATGTGAGCCTCGAGGTAGCGCTCGTAAGCCGAGGCGAAGGGGCAGAAGTGACACTGGTGTGGCTTCTCGCCCGTGTGGATTCTAGTGTGCTCCAGCAGCCGCTCAGCTCTCTCGCTGGCATAGCTGCAGTACGGGCACTGCAGCTTCCCGTCCAAGGTCCTCCCCAAGTCGTCCAGCATCAGCACCGGGCTCCCATCCAGGGCATCGCCATCGCCGGGGAGGCCGGGGAGGCCGGGGTCACGGGCTTGCTCCGCCAGGTCCCACGCCAGCTCGTTCACCTGGTGGGTCTGCTGGCTCAGGTACTCCTGGAAGTTCTTCAGGAAGTCCTGCGGCTCCACCCTCTTCTCCCCCATCTCCTTCTGCTCACACACAGAGAAACTCCCAAGGCCTCACTGCGCTCAGCCGACGCCCACCATGGTGGCCAAGCACGTCTCTTCCTGTCCTGGAATGCACATCCAAGTCTCGCGAGAGTGCGGATGCTGGTGAGGAGGGGGCGGGGCTTTAGAGGCCACGTGCTTCGCGCCTGCAGTTTCGCCTGCATCACAGGCCATGCACGTACAAGACACAGGCAGGGAGTGAAAGGAGGCCGCGTGGGAAAACGTTAGGGATGGGCAAACTGTGTTTGATTGTAACTTGACTTCATCCATATTTCCATCCCAGAACATTTAGCTCCTGGCATCCCAGAGTCTGGATTCTTGGTCCAGAGCCACGCCTTGCCCACGTGGACCTCTGCAGGGCTGGGCGACCTGGTCACTGGTGTGGAGAGATGAAAGTTGAGATGGGCCATGCTGCATACAAACCCTGAACCTCATACGGACCATTCCTGTCTGCTACCTTCTCCCATGCCGGGGGCTCCAATTCTCTCACTTCTTGATTCTCGGTCCAGAAATGAACTCAGCTACCTTCCATTTTGCCTGCAGCCACTAAAACGGCAGTGGCTTTGCCGGCTCTTGTCCCTTCTATTCTTTTTGTTTCCGTGTTTTTTGTTTACACCTTTTGTGAAAATTACTTTCCATCGTTTTCTTGTAGAGAAAATGGAAACTGGTAATTGTGTGTTTGTGCCTTTTATGTTTAAGGCCCTAAAATAACCTTTAGTTGTGTGGGGGGAAATGGGGAAGAGATCTGAAAAACAGGAATGATTAAACTCTATTCCCTTTCATATGAGAAAAAGTTTTGTTTTTAATCCAGTCACTAAGTTCTGCTAAATAAAAGTACTCAAATCAAGAGCATTTATAACCACATTTAAATTTCATCCACCCCCCCATTCGTGCAGGGACTTAGAAACTAAGCAGGGACCCAGCATATAAGTCCTGGCATATGAGGGTCCAGCATGCTGTGTAGTTTGTTTAGGCACAGATGTTAACTTCATGCAGAGACATATGCATGACCTTCCATCTCCAACCAGTCACTGTGGAGTGCCACTGTAAAAACCCGAAACTGTCCTATACCTACCTCCATGTCACTACAGGATCAGTTGCACGACATAGACAACCGGGCGGTGGTGGCGCACGCCTTTAATCCCAGCACTTGGGAGGCAGAGGCAGGCGGATCTCTGTGAGTTCGAGACCAGCCTAGTCTACAAGAGCTAGTTCCAGGACAGGCTCCAAAGCCACAGAGAAACCCTGTCTCGAAAAAAAAAAAAAACCACATAAACAGAGACACACAGACACAGAGACAGAGAGACAGAGACGCTGACACGGGTCATCCTTGATACAAAAATGCCAAATGCCTCCTTTATTGTGCTCAGAAGCAGAAAAGTGTGTGTGACCCCTGCCTGCTTCTATACAGGGTCAGCTTTGGTGTTCCTGGTGGTTTGAATGAAAATGGCCCCCATGAGCCCTTAGGGAGTGGCTCTGTAAGGAGGTGTGGCCTTGTTGGAGTAGGTGTGGCTTTGTTGGAGGAAGTGTGTTTCTGAGGGTGGGCTTTGAGGTTTCAGATGCTCAAGCCACGCCCAGTGTCACTCTCTTTGCTGCTTGCTGATCCTGATGTAGAATTCTCAACTACCGGATGAGATGGCTCAGAGGTTAAGAGCACTGGCTGCTCTTCCAGAGATCCTGAGTTCAATTCCCAGCAACCACATGGTGGCTCACAACCATCTTTACTGAGACCTGGCGCCCTCCTCTGGTGTGCTGGCATACATTAAGACAGAATGTAGTATACATAATAAATAAATCAAAAAAAAAAAAAAGAATTCTCAACTACCTCTCTAGCACCATGTCTACCGATGTGCCATTATGTTTCCAGCAGTGACGGTAATAGATTGTCACCTCTGAACTGTAAGCCAGCCCCAATTAAATGTTTTCTTTATGAGAGTTTCTGTGGTCATGGTGTCTTTTCATAGCAATAGAAACCCTAATAAAGGCAGTGTTTTAAACAAACGTGCTGTGTGATAAGATGATGCACAAGAAACCGTGTTGTGCATAAGTAGTTAGAACTTAACACATTTTAATGCTTTTCTTTACTCTGCTTTTTTAAACATTTATTTGTTGAGGAACATGGAGGTATTTTAGTTAGAGTTTCTATTGTTATGATGAGACACTATGACCAAAAAGCAAGCTGGGAAGGAAGGGGCTCATTTTGGCTTACATTTCCACATTGCTGTTCATCACTGAAGGAAGACAGGACAGGAACTCAAACAGGGCAGGAACCTGGAGGCAAAGAGCTAATGCAGAAGCCATGGAGGGGAGCTGTTTACTGGCTTGCTTCACATGGTTTGCTCAGCCTGCTTTCTTAGAGAACCCAGGACCACCAGTCAAGCGATGGCATCACCCACCACAGGCCTCCCCCATCAATCACTAATTGAAAAAAATGCCTTACAGCTAGATTCCATGGAGGCATTTCCTCAGCTGAGACTCCTTCCTCTCTGATGATTTTAGCTTGTGTCAAGATGGTACACAAAACCAGCTAGAACAGGAGGTCAGAGGACAACTGGCTGGTTCTTTACTTCTGCACGTGAGTTCTAGGAACAGAACTCAGGATGTCAGTCTTGGTGATAAATACCTTTGCTTACTTAAGCCATCTTGCCAGACCTTTTCTTCTTATTGAAATATCGCCTCACATTTTTTGGTTACTAGGATATCCACTTTTCTTATTGATTTACAAGCTATCTTCATTTGCAATAAGGTGTGGTGGTTTGAATGAGAATGGCCCCTGTATTCATATATTTGAATACTTGGTCCCCAGGTGGTAGAACTGTCTGGGAAAGAGTTAGGAGGTGTGGCTTTGTTGGAGGAGGTATGCCACTGAGGGTGGGCTTTGAGGTTTTAAAGGACCACACCATTCCCAGCTCTTTAGCTACTTCATGCATGTGTCTCAGGATGTGAGTTCTCAGCTACTACTCCAATGCCATGGCTCCCTGCCTGTTGCCATGGCTCCACACCATGGGGCCATGGACTCACTTCCTGGAACCGTGAACTTAAAATAAACTTTTTTTTTTTTGGCAAGTTACCTTGGTCACGATACCTCATCACATCAATAGGAAAGTAAGACATAAGGAAAAGGCCTCTATGAAAAAAGCGAAGAACAATAGAAACAGAGAGCCTCGGGTCTGAAATAGCAAGACAAACCCAAACATAACAGAGAAGGAAAAAAATCATATAAAAATAGAGATAAATCAGAATATTTACAAGGAATAAGAGAATAGAGAGAGCAACAAAAAACATAAATGAGGAGATCAGATCACTGAAGTAGAAATTAAAAGTTTTTAGCAGCTCTTTGCCTCTTTACCTCTCTTGTCCTTCCATCTCTCTTGCCTCTCTCTAGTCTTTGTCTCTCCTTTCCTCTCTTGCCTCTTCTTTTCTCTCTCCTTCCTCTTTTCTGCCTGCCTCTCTCAAGCCCCCACTCCGACATAGCCTTTCGCTCTTCCACTCTGCCGATAACCCTCTTGCACTAAAATAAATAAATACGTGAAAGTTTTTAACATCTGGCCATGGTGTTATCCACCTTTAATTTCAGTCCTCCAAAGGTAGAATCAGGTGGGCTTCTACCATTTTTAAGCCAAACTGATCCATGTAAATTTTCAGGCCAGTTAGAGATACATAGAGACGCCCTGTCTCAAAATAAATATATAAAATTTAAAGGATGAGGAAAGAGGTGAAAGATACCCAAGAATTTGCAAGACAATGTCCACAGGGTTCGTGTTCCTTTCTGTCATGTGCATAGTGACAGTGACAGGGAAATAAAATACATATGCAAGATATAACGGAAAGGAGTGTCTAAAAATGAAAAGAAATATGCATATTGTTATTTTCAAAAAGGCAATAAGACGGAAATATAAACCATGATTATATCAAATGCCTCAAAGGCAACAAAACCCAATTATATAATGAAAGAAAATACACCGAGAGTGGAAATGAGCATAAGGTATGACAGGGTGTGTTTGTCGCTTGTCAAATGAAAACAGGGGCATGCTGTGGAAGAGGCGGTGGAGAGCATGTAAGGGCCAGAGGGGACAGAGGACACCAGAACAGTCCCTCTGAGCCAACTAAGCACAGACCACGTGAACCAAAGGAGGCCGAAGCCGCATGCACAGGGTCTTCACAGGTGCCAAGTCCTCCGAGGACCTCTCATCCAAACCACAGCATTCCGCTCTCTGGCCCTCGTTGGCCTGTGGCCATATCACAGAGCAGAATATATGCTCCAACTTCAAAGCCACCTGACTTCTACAGTCACAACAGTGGTTCTAAATCCAAACTCCTTTCTGAAACTCAAAGCAATCTCTTAATTATCACACCCGGTGAAACCAAAAAGCAAAGTATGTACTTCCAACATGAAATGGCACAGAATATATATTATCGTTCCAAAAGGGAGGACTGGGGGGCATAATGAGGAAGTATTGGACCAAAGCAAGACTAAAAACCAGCCGTCAGATGCCAAATCCTACACTTCCATGTCTAGTGTCAAAAGGCTTAGCTGGCTCTGCCATTCCAGCTTTGTTGACCCCAGCACACTTCTCCCTTAGGCTAGCTCCTTGACAGATGTCCCACAGCTCTCCAGGGCAACACCGGTTTCACTTTCATGGCTTCATGCAATGGCCCCACAGGACTTCTTCTCTCGGGTCTTCACGCACGGACTCCCCTGACATATATTTCTTGTCATCGGGAGCTCTGTGAAGCCATGGAGAATGAATCCATGACCGCTTATCTTTTATGATTCTAAAATTAGGACCATGTGGATGAAACGGCTGAGTTCAGCTGCCCACTTGGGATGGACCCGGCTCCTTGGAATCACAACAGCAGCAGTTTAGGATGGCAACTGCCCTGCGGGAGCAGGAAATGCCTTGTGCTGCTGTTTTAGGTGCTGGAAGTTTAGCTAGGTGGGATCATCCCGAGGGTGCCTTTCCCTTTATTGTTATGTAGATCAGTACTTTGTTTATTGGTGATAATATTCTCACAGATACAGTCTCCAGTGCAAGCTTCCCTGAAACACGAAGCTTGCTAGTGTTCTTTTCTTTCAAAACTGTATACATAGAGATATATAGATTTATAGTTATAGATATATACACATATGCATATATATATATATTCATTTCTTTCTGCCCTAGTTGTTCTTTTTCATTGCAGGACTGCACAAGAGTTATTACTAATAAGCAAATGACAGAGTCACTATTAGGGCATGTTAGAATCTCCTCCACCAAAGAAATGAGTCCAGTACTTTTAATTTTTCAAGAAAAGGTTTGTTTTCTCCTATGGGTATGGGGGTTTTGCCTGTGTGTATATACATGTGTAACCCTGCTGCCGGTGGCAGTCACAGGAGATGGCCCAGTCCCCTAGAACTGGAACTACACTTCCTATGTAGGTGCTGGGAACTGAAGCAAGTTTTGAATCTCTGCAGGCAGTAGTGCTCTTACGTGCTGAGCCGTCTCCCCTGTCCCTCCTAGTACATTGCTTTAAATAAATACCTTCAGATTAAGTTCTAGAACATGAGTAGAAAGCAGCCATGATCTTTGTCAAAAATACCACAGAACGGGTCTCTAAGGCAGTTGCTAATATTATTTCTCTCTGAAAACCCTTGAGCGGAGTCTCCACAGTCTGAATGGTCCTGTCTCCCAGGCTCCAGCTAGGATGTCCCACGAAGCCCTGATTTCCTAGAGCAGAGACAGTAAAGAGCACCACAGTGCAGTCTGTCACAGCAACAGTACACTCCTGCTGCCAGCTTCTGCATTGTTACTTCTGTTCACCCACGACCAAGGCAACTTACAGCAGGGAGGGTTTATTTGGGATGCAGCGGCAGAGGATTAGTCTATGATGGTGGAACAAAGATGCAGCAGCAGGAACAGGAAGCTGAGGGCTCAGGCCTTGAACCACAGGCGCGAAGCAGAGAGAGTGAACTGGGAACGGGGCAAGTCTATAAACTCTCAAGGTCCATCTCCAGTGACACACTTCCTCCAGCAAGGCCACGCCACTTAAGACTTCCCAGGCAAGACCACGAACTGTGGACCAAATGTTCACATGCCTGAGACTATGGGGGATCATCTCAAAATATACAACTAGGCTGAGACATCCAATGTCTCATCTGCTCAGGGGGACGAGATCTAAGTTGGATAACCTGCTGTTCAGACTAGCTGCAGCCAAGGCTGGTTCAGGGCTGGCCAGAGTGTCTACCAGTATTCCAGAGTGAAGTGGCCAGCTCGCACACCCACAAGATCGGCTACATCACTGTGACTGTCAACGCGTCCCAGTTGTCCACAAGCGCAGCAAGGACTGCTACGACAGAGGAAAACAAGAAAGACAGGCAGTTCACATTGGGAGATTTAGCAAACAAACTGCAGGATTCCTCGTTAATTTGACTTTCAGATAAACAACACAATGTTTTGGTATAAATATGTCACATGTATTGTGTATACTCAATACACTATTTGTGACATGATGATGCTAGAAATAAACCATTGCTAATCGGGAGTCGAAGTTGAGTGTTCTTTTTTTTTTTTTAATTTATTTATTTATTAAGGATTTCTGCCTCCTCCCCGCAACCGCCTCCCATTTCCCTCCCCCTCCCCCGATCACGTCACCCTCCCTCATCTGCTCTAAGAGCAATAAGGGTTCCCTGACCTGTGGGAAGCCCAAGGACCGCCCACCTCTATCCAGGTCTCCTAAGGTGAGCATCCAAACTGCCTAGGCTCCCCCAAAGCCAGTACGTGCAGTAGGATCAAAAACCCACTGCGATTGTTCTTGAGTTCTCAGTATTCCTCATTTTCCCCTATGTTCAGTTAGTCCGGATTTGTCCCATGCTTTTTCAGACCCAGGCCAGCTGGCCTTGGTGAGTTCCCGATAGAACATCCCTATTGTCTCAGTGTGTGGGTGCACCCCTCGCGGTCCTGAGTTCCTTGCTCGTGCTCCGTCTCCTTCTGCTCCTGATTTGGACCTTGAGATTTCTGTCCCGTGCTCCTCTGTCTCTGTCTCCTTTCATCGCCTGATGAAGGTTAATATTCATGAGGATGCCTATGTGTTTGTCTTTGGGTTCACCTTCTTACTTAGCTTCTCTAGGAACATGCATTATAAGCCCAATGTCCTTTATTTATGGCTAGAAACCAAATATGAGTGAGTACATCCCATGTTCCTCTTTTTGGGTCTGGCTTACCTCACTCAGGATAGTGTTTTCTATTTCCATCCATTTGTATGCAAAATTCAAGAAGTCCTTGTTTTTTACT
Source organism: Microtus pennsylvanicus (assembly GCF_037038515.1). NCBI lineage: Eukaryota > Metazoa > Chordata > Mammalia > Rodentia > Cricetidae > Microtus > Microtus pennsylvanicus. The sequence goes on along the minus strand of NC_134587.1, from coordinate 56,707,736 downwards.
GCTGAGTAATACTCTAATATGTATATATTCCATACTTTCTTCATCCATTCTTCCGTTGAAGGGCATCTAGGTTGTTTCCAGGTTCTGGCTATTACAAACAATGCTGCCATGAACATAGTTGAGCATATACTTTTGTTGTATGATAGGGCATCTCTTGGGTATATTCCCAAGAGTGGTATTGCTGGATCCAGGGGTAGGTTGATTCCGAATTTCCTGAGAAACCGAAACACTGCTTTCCAGAGTGGTTGCACAAGTTTGCATTCCCACCAGCAATGGATGAGGGTACCCCTTTCTCCACAACCTCTCCAGCAAAGGCTATCATTGGTGTTTTTTATTTTAGCCATTCTGACAGGTGTAAGATGGTATCTTAAAGTTGTCTTGATTTGCATTTCCCTGATCGCTAGGGAAGTTGAGCATGACCTTAAGTGTCTTTTGGCCATTTGAAGTTCTTCTGTTGAGAATTCTCTGTTCAGCTCAGTGCCCCATTTTATAATTGGATTGATTAGCCTTTTACAGTCTAGTTTCTTGATTTCTTTATATATTTTGGAGATCAGACCTTTGTCAGTTGCGGGGTTGGTGAAAATCTTCTCCCAGTAAGTGGGTTGCCTTTTTGTCTTAGTGACAGTGTCCTTTGCTTTACAGAAGCTTCTCAGCCTCAGGAGGTCCCATTTATTCAATGATGCCCTTAGTGTCTGTGCTGCTGGGGTTATACGTAGGAAGTGGTCTCCTGTGCCCATGTGTTGTAGAGTACTTCCCACTTTCTCTTCTATTAGGTTCAGTGTGTTCGGACTGATATTGAGGTCTTTAATCCATTTGGACTTGAGAATTAAGAGAATTATTGGTGGTAACGAAGTTGAGTGTTCTATAGCTTACCTGTGACGTCTGTAAATGCCCAGCACTGCCAAGAGACATGGAGTCATGTAGCAGAGCCTTCCCATCCTGGCAGCTTGATTTCAGGAGGCCCATTACTTAGCAACTGCATGCTTTCTTTTTACGTGATTCTGAGCACACCACCCGGAAAGTCCAGCTATTTATGAAAAAGGCCTGGTAGAGTTAGATGGCTGCTTTTCCCACCTGGGCTTTGTTTATGTGAGTGGGTGTGTCTGCCCTCACAGGTTCTCACATGGCTTGTCGCCCTCTCTAAGTACAGTGGTCTGTGTGCCTTTCCTATAACCAAGCCCCAGGTCAGCAAAAGCACAGAGGAATAACAGTCATTGTTTGTTCTGGCTGGTGATACCCTTGACCACAGTTTCTAGAATCCAGAAAGAAAAAGCTTTGGTGGGATTAAGAACCCTCCAGGCTTTTTCCCTCAGCTTCCTCCCAGCCCAAACAAGGAGACTGCTTGACTTAGGCTTTAAATCCTATGTTGAAACGTCTGACTTGTGGTGAACAGCGGTGGCTTCCAGCCAAACGTAGGCTCTGACTTCGTTGTTTCTGTGGTTCTTTTCCTTCCCTTTATTTGTGTACTTGGGCACAAGCGCTCGAGAATTGCAGTGAACTGTGAGCAAAACCTGTCCGTTCCGTGTTGGGTTTTAATACATTATACATACTTCCATTGAAAGGGAGAAAACACAGCATTCACTTACTCAAGCAGAGTAAAGCAGGCATGATGACAGTATTGTGATGGTGTGGGGACCCTGGGCAGTAGAGTTTGCACAGGGAGAGAAGCAGGACAGCAAGGAAAAGTGGGGGGGGGGGGGGGGGGCAGACGACCGTAAGTAAAGAGGGTAGGAGTACAGAAGAAAGAAGAAAACGTGCGGCCAACCTCCTAGACACTGAGGGTGATATGAGCAAGGTACAAAATATGCATGAAGATGTCACAAGGAAACCTCTCTTTTGTGTAATTTCTATAAAAACAAACAAACCAATCCCAAGGGAGCTCAGGCTCTCCTTTCTACACGAGGACACAGCCTGAAATCACCAACTTTGAAGCGTGTTCTCAACGGATACCACATCTGCTGGGCCCTTGATCTTGGACTCCCCAGCCCCCCCAGTGAACAAATCATTTTTAGTACTGAAAATTCCTTTTTGAGGCAGGGTTGCACTGTATAGTCCCAGCTGGCCTGGAACTCAGTGTGGAGACCACACCTGCCTCAAAGCCACAGAGATCTGTCCAACTCTACCTCCCAAGCAGCTGGACTGAAGGTGTGACCTGCCACGTTCGGCAGAGAAGTGTTTCTGAGAACAGTTAGAGATCTGTACCTAGAGGCAGAGTAGAGGACCATGGGGAGAAAATGATCAAGATGAGGCTTGAAAGGCAGGGGGATGTAGCTCGCTCTGTGTTACAGGAGTCATGATAAAGAAAGACAGGCTGGACAAGCAGATCATAGCTGGGCTATGTTCCAGGGGGAGGACTATGTCTCCTCAGATGCTCTCTTAGTCAGGGTTTCTGTTGCTGTGAAGAGACACCATGACCATGGTAACTCCTATCGATGAAAACATTTAACTGGGGCTGACTTAGAGTTCAGAGGTTTAGTACATTATCATCATGGCAGGAAGCATGGTGGCATAAAGAGGTTATCTAAATTTTTCATTATTAATAAAAACTTGGGAGTCAACTATTGGGGTAAAATCCTGATTCAGCAGAGAAGTGCTGGAGAAGAGACCAGTTACCTCAACTCTTTCTCCTTCCTGGATGCTAAAAGGCCCAAGAAGCTTTCTAAGCCCCTCCCTGCTACTTCCTGAGTCTCTCTAAACTTATCCTGGTCCTCCAAAATCTCTATGGCTAATTCTGGCCAGCTAGTTGCTAACTGAACAGTCTCGGAGTGTCGTTGTGCAATCAAATATCCTGCAACAGTGGTGTGCAGGCAGACATGGCGGTGGAGAGGTAGCTAAGAATTCTATATCCAGATCAACAGAGAGCAGAAAGAGAGACAAGGCCTAGTTTGAGCATCTAAAACCTCAAAGCCCAACCTTTGTGATATGCTTCCTCAACAAGGCAACATCCAATCCAATACCTCCTAATAGAGCCACTCCCTATGGGCTATGGGGCCATTTTCACTCAAACTACCACAGATACCCGGGGTGACTGGATAATAAAGAATGGGACTACCAGGGCTAAGCTGACTTGTCAGCATTGGCAAATGCTGAGAATAACACAAAAGGCTCCCAAATCAAGTCCCCAGTAAGAAAGAAAAGCCCAGAGGAGTTTGTTGAAGTTAGCCTAGGCTGGGAAAGAATCTTTATCGACACACTCATCCCATTCGGGGGTTCTTACAAAGGGAGATCTTTCTTGGTTTAGTGTTGGATTGATCGATTGATTGATTGGTTGAGACAACAGCTCCTTATGTAGCCCAGGCTGGCTTCTAATTTGCCTTTCTCCTGACTCGCTATGAGGTGAGTCCATGCTGAGATTGCCCCGCCCACATTGTCTTTGCTGTGTAGGAACACATTTGCACTCAGTCACTAAGCACATAAACACACAAAGCAAGGTCTGGAGACTCAGATTCAACGGCAAGCTGTTTAGAGTCTCGTAGGGAAACAGCACTGTAATGGAAAGAGAGAGCAGGTAATAACCACAGATTACCAAGCCACTACCTCTGTGCACAGCTGAGACCTCATACTGCAAGAGAGACTGGGGAGTAGCAGAACTAACCTGGGTGTCACCTCACCAGAGGGAGGCAGGTAAGAGCAACGAGTCTGGTGTTTAGTGTGCACAGAGACAGTGCTCTTCCCAAGCTAAGGAGGTCATCCTGGCGGGGCAGTGGAGTGTGGACAGGGATACAGATGCTGTATGGAGAGACCACTGGGTCTGAGTGGAGCACTTTAGATTAAGCAGCAAGCTGGCTGTTAGGGAGGGTTTCATAAGTAAGGAACAATGTCCTGCTGCAGGATGGAAGGAAAGAGCATGGAGAGAAAACAAGGAGAAAAGTCGGGCTAGAGAAAGAGCAAGTGGGATCAGGGCCACTTATGAGGACAGATTTTGGCTGAAAATAACCAAAGGTGCAGTTCGGAATGTTTCGTATGTTATACACATGCACAGGCATCGGTCATAAGGCCTCAGGGTCATGGCAGCACTAATGTGCATGCAGTGGCTGAGTCAGTGGCTCAGCAATGCCGTCAGAGACGAAGGGGCCGGGGCAGGCCCACGGACCTTGTGTTCAAAAGGTCAGCATGTAATAAATCTCCATGCGCTGGTCCAGGCTTAGCGGTACACTTCTGTAGTTATGGCACTCAGGAGGCAGAGGCAGATGGATCCCTGTGAATTCAAGGGCAGCCTGGTCTACATTGTGAGTTGTGCAGCCCGGGCTGCACAGTGAGAGCCTGTCTCAAATAAACTAACAAGCAATCTCTGCACGAGCTTCTCTCCTAATATTCTTCTTCAGAGGGTGGAGATACAAGACAGGGTTTCCCTGTGTCATCCTGCCTGGCTGTCCCGGAATTCCCTTTGTAGTCTACACTGGCCTCGAACTCAGAGCCCTCCTCTGCTTCCAGGGATTAAAGGAAGGACCTATTGTTCGTGACCAGCCAGGGTCACAATAGCAAGATGTCAGAATGCCATCACCATACAAGATGAGCCCTGTGAGTATGGACAGCAAAGGAGACTAAGACATGGTAGCAGTGTTCTTGATAAATGATAGCTATGACGAGTTTTAATAATAATGAGGCGGAATAGAATCGAAGGATTGAGACTGCGTGTGTTTCTACTTCACCCTGTCCTAAATGGCTGTGTGTGCCAAAGAAACTTCCTCTCAGATAAACGTTGGTTATAAATCCAGTCTAGAATCCTAATGTTTTGATTGGCACACTTGCAGGAAGAAACAAAATCACAGTTCTGTGAGTTTGGGGAGCCCACCCAGCACAAGCCTTCATCTTGCAGTGGAGGAAATGAAGGGCTACAGAGGTGAAAAGTCTCAGTCAGGACCCCAGGCTGGGTGCGGCAGGGCCTGTCACCTCAGTGTACGGGGGACAAATGCAAGACAGTTTCACTTTTGAGGCCAGTTGACATAGACAGTGCTTGTGGTCAGTCTAGGTAGCATCCAGGGCTCCACAGTGACACCCTGTCTCAAAAATAAAAAAAACAATAAAAGGTCTAGGGAGGCAGCTCAGCAGTTAAGAGCCCTGGCTATTTCCAGAGGACCTGGGTTTGATTCCCAGAACACACACTATGTAAGTCCAGACCCAGGGGATTGAATACTTTTGGTCTCTGAAAGTATGTGGGGCACAGACATACATGCAAGTAGACACTCTTACACATAAAATAAGAATAAATAAATGTTGTTGGTTTTTTTTTTTGAATTTTTTGAGACAGGGTTTCTCCGTAGCTTTTGGTTCCTGCCCTGAAACTAGCTCTTGTAGACCAGGTTGGCCTTGAACTCACAGAGATCCACCTACCTCTGCCTCCAAGTGCTGAGATTAAAGGCGTGCGCCACCACCACCCGGCTAAGAATAAATAAATGTTTTAATTAGGGTTTTATTTCTGTAAAGATACACCATGACCACAGCAACTTTTATAAAAGCAAACACTTAATTGAGGTGGTGCCTAACAGTTCAGAGGTTCAGTCCATTATCATCGTGGTGGGTAACACAGCAATGTACAGGCAGACTTGGTGCTGGCTATCCTCTCTACCAGATGGCAACAGGAAGTAGACTGTCTCACTGGGAGTAGCTTGAGCATAGGAGACCTTAAAGCACACCTCCACAGTAACATATTTCCTCCAACAAGGCCACACCCACTCCAACAAAGCCACACCTCTGAAGAGTGCCATCCCTCTGGGGGCCATTTTCTTTCAAACCACCACTTTCAAACGCCCCCTCTTCCACAGGATTCCCCAAGGTCCACGTAATGTTTGGCTGTGGACCTCTGCATCTGTTTCTGTCAGTTGCTGGGTGTAGCCTCTCTGAGGACAATTAGGCTAGGCAATGATCTATGAGTATAGCAGAATATCATTAATAATCATTTAATAACTTGTTTTCCTTTTTACCACTCAAGTTTGGTCTTAGGTCTCTGGCCTGTCCAGCCTCTGGGTCCTGGCCCTGCTGACTGTGTCAGCATGGACTGACTTACTCTCTCTCTCTCTCTCTCTCTCTCTCTCTCTCTCTCTCTCTCTCTCTAATAGCATTAACTTCCAAGCTGGACCAGTAACTGGTTGGCCACTACCATGATTTCTGTAGGCAGTCAAAATGTAGGTCAAAGGTTATGTGACTGGGTCAGAGTCCCAATTCCTCCACTAGAAGTCTTGCCAGGTTACAAGCGATGGCCGGTCCAAGCTCTGTACGCCCCATTGCTAGGAGTCTGAGCTATGGTCATCCTCATAGAAGGGAGTTTCCTTGCACTAGGTTTCAAGCTCATCTTAGAAGGGTCCCTGATTCCAGTTGTCTTTCCCAGTACTCTCTCCCTCCATCCTCTCCTGACCCCTCTTGGTCCCATGTCCAGAACCCCCATCCCAGTCCTCATGTGATGTCTCCTCTTGTTGTATTGGGAGCGGCGAGGCTGCATCCCTGGCACCCGGCCGCCCGCCTTTCGCTCCTCCAGCCTATAGCAGCTGAGATACCAGCCCATTGGAGCATGGTCCCTCTCCCTTTAAAAAAGCGGCTATAGGCTGGAGGAGCGGAAGGACCTCGGGCAACATCCTCTATTTCCCCTTTGCAGTGAGATTCATGTGTCGTCCCCCCCCCCCCCCCGCTTTGAGCCTTGTTACTTAGCTTCTGTGGGTCTGTGGACTGTGGCATGGTTATCCCTTATACCTAACATCCACCTACACGTGAGAACACACTGTGTTTGGCTTTCTGAGTCTAGGTTACCCACTCAGGATGATCTTTTCTAGCTCCATCCATTTGCCAGAAAATTTCATGATGTCACTGTTTTTAACAGATCAGTGATATTCCATTGTGTATCTAGTTCAAAGGCTGAGACCACTGTTGTCAGGGTGGGAAGCATAGCGACATGCTGGCAGCATGGTGTTGGAGAGGTAGCTGAGAGTTCTACATCTTGATCCAAGAACAACAGGAAGTGAACCCTGAGCCACAAGGCATGGCTTGAGCATGTTAGACCTCAAAGCCTAGTGACACATGTCCTCCAACAAAGCCACTTACTCCAACAAGACCACGCCTCCTATGTGGTGCTCTTCCCTATGGAGCACAGACTTGAACACAAGAGTCTACTGGGGACATTCCCTTTTAAAGCACCGCAATAAATAATTAAAGTTAGAGGCCACCTGCAGACACATCTGGTAGACACAACCTGGTACATTTCAGACTGGGTAGAGTGACAGACGAATGACTGAAAACTCCAGCGATTGGCCATGAAGGCACCAGGCCCCTTCTGTCGTCTGGTTTCCCCAGCCGAGCCCCAGACACCATAGGGCAGAGGCCAGCCCCTCAAACTATGATCTGCCTGAATACCTGCCCCTCATTACATGTCAAGAAATGACTACTCTCAGCCAATCGGTTTTGTGGTGACTTTCAGTTCAGAAGGAGGAGCAGGAAGTGGTTTATATTTCTTCCTACTACAGACGTTTGGATGGTGAGCTAGGAAGAAAAATCCATCCCCAGTCTTATTTTATCCCCACGCAAGACCGATGAGTGCCAAAATACTGAGTTCGATTTGAAAACCTGGTTCTGAGTTTTAAGCCGTGGCAGCGCAGACGCTTTGAGTAGCAAATACTTGGCAGTCTCACGGGGATTTGTTAAATGTCATAAAATTTCAGAGGATGATAAACACTTGCTTGGTAATGTAGTTCCTGAGTGAAAATCTAGGTAATTAATCACACTCATCCCTCCTTTCTGCCTCATATACTAAATTCCCCTCTAGGGGACAACATTTTTGTTGTTGTTGTTAAAAATACAAATATGACCAAAAAAAAAACCTTTATGTATAAAAAATGTAAATTTTAAGTTTTTTTTTTTAAAAATAAAAGCAAGTAATGTGTTTCTCTAAGAACCAACATGGTTGGTTCACTTTCAGGGGGTCCCAGCTCTGCCCTGCAGCCAGCTCCACCCTCACAGTTTAGATGTCAACTGTTCCCCAAGGGCCCATGTGTTGAAGGCTTCCTCTCAAGATGGATGTACATAAGACACAGAGGACGCTTTGGGGGTGGGGTCTAGCAGAAGGCCTTCAGATCATTGGGGTGTACCCTCAGGGGGGATTAGAAAACCCTTGCACCTTTTCTTCCTCAGTTTATGGTTCTAAATTGAGCAGTTTCTTCTGTCACATGCCCTGCCTTGCTATGTTTGCCAATCCCATCTTACTCAAGTGAAGGGGCTAATAAACCGTGGGTTGCAGCCTCTAACATAAACACTTTTGCTGTAAACTGATTATCTCAGGTACTTGCTATAGGCATGGGAAGCTTGCTGTCATAGTCTGGGTTGCCAAAATCAACTTGGGGAGGAAAGGGTTTATCCAGGCCCACCAGCACATGAGCTGGGCTCTTCCCTGTCAATCACTACTTAAGAAAATGCCCAGCAGGCTTGCCTACAGCCCAATCTTCTGGAGGCATTTTCTCTCTCCCCTCCCCTCCAGGGTTTCTTGGCTTTTGTGGAACTCTCTTTGTAGACGAGGCTGACCTGGCTATTCCAATACTTTGGACGTGCGGAGAGACTGAGTTTGCAAACTTGATTAAAATAAAGGCTCTTTGCTTTTACATATGGGACACTCGGTCTCCTTTGTTGGCTTTTGTAGGGGACCCATGGATTTGGACATAACCAAGGCCAGTTCAGGCTCCCTCTCCTCCACTGCCCAGGGTCCTAGCTGGGGACATCCCCATGGACACCTGGGAACCCCTCTAGAGTCAAGCTTCTTGCCAACCCCAAAATGGCTCCCTTAATTAAGATATCTTCTTCCCTGCCCCCATATCCATTCTTCTTCCATCTCAACCATCCCACTCCCCCAAGCTTTCCCCAACCCTCCCCTTCCCCCTTCTCTCTCCCTCTCTCCTCTTCCCCCAACCCCACCCCACATCCATGCTCCCAACTTTTGCCTGGCTATCTTGTCTACTTTCAATTTCAATTTGTTTGGTCTGCACTGAGGAGTGAGAATATGCTTGCTTACCAGACTTCAGGCCTTTGTAGCTCTGGCCAGTCCTAGGAACTGGCTAACCTCCTAGTCAAACCTTATCTTTTTTTTTTTTTAGTTTTTTTGAGACAGGGTTTTGCTGTAGCTTTGGAGCCTGTCCTGGCACTAGCTCTTGTAGACCAGGCTGGCCTAGAACTCACAGAGATCCACCTGCCTCTGCCTCCCGAGTGTTGGGATTAAAGGCATGCGCCACCACCGCCCAGCATCAAACCTTATCTTATTTGCTGTCTCAGCCCTCTTACTGCTTCTGAGCACAGGGCTTCAAGACACACTTAACTCCTGTCTTTGGAGGTCCACCTTTCCCCTGACCTGCGCAACTGGGGCAGATGGTCTGGTGAGGCCTTGTCTCTGTTACAGTAGTCTTTCCCTGGACCCTCACTCTACTCCCAGGCCGCTGCTGAAAATAATCAATTAAAAAAGAAACCAGCGAAATCCCCTGTGTTTTCAATGCTGTAGATCTGGCTACCTGTCCCAGCTCGGCAAGCTTCTTCCTGTCTCTCAGAGACCAGTCCATCCTGTCCTCTTGCCACTGTCCTATGATCTAATGCGATTCCAGCATGCTTCCAAGATGGAAGCTTCTGTGCCTTTCCACCTTCATAGTAATGAGAGCTTTGGCTGGCCTGTTCCCCTGCCGTTTGAACAAAAAGGACACCGACCCTGCATGTCATACCTGTGTATGCTTTAGACGCACAAAAGGGCCTTTTTCTTCTTCCTCGGTGAAAGTCTCTGTTAGTTTCTTCCAGTGTGCACAGAGTTTCTGTTTTGTTTTGCATATACATATGGTTAACTTTCAATAGCACTGGACTTCCCAACCTTAGTTTCAGATGAAGAATCAGATGATTCTTTAGGCAAAATGCTATTTGCTCTGTTCAGAACTGAGCATTTTAGACTGAACCAAAAAATAATTTTTGTTAGTCGAAGTTCTCCAAATTCTATGGCCAGAGCTGTGATCAAAGTGGCTCGCTCTGGGCAGAAGGTATGCGAAACTCTGTCGTCTCAAACTCTCTAGAAAGCTATTTTAGGTTGCTATGGAAGTTGGATAATACGGTTGTGTTTGTTTACTGATTCATGATGTTAGTCGAATGCGTCCTGTGACTGACGTGAGCTCACCAAGTGAAGGGCAGATCAGGGGGGCCCATCCCTCTCTCAAGGAGAGGTCTCAGCAAGGGAGGGGTATATGGCTGAAGTCACTGACAGCCTGCTAAGGTGCTGGGTGGGACACTGATGGAAGTGTTACCCTCAAATCCTGTCTAGCTTGAGCCACAGGAGCTTGAGCCACAGGATGGGGTGGATGTTTGCAGATGTCATGACGACGAGGGGGCACTGGAGCATGGTGGTGTACCCAATTCTCACAAGGTGCCCTATGGCTGGGATGTGGTGCTGAGGTGGAGAGAGAGAGAGAGAGAGAGAGAGAGAGAGAGAGAGAGAGGCAGAATGCAACACATGCTGCCTCGGAAAACCCAGAAGATTTCTCCCTCTAAAATTCATAAATTAGACCTAACGTGCAATGTGACAGCATTAAGAAGCGGGACCTTGGGCCGGGCGGTGGTGGCGCATGCCTTTAATCCCAGCACTCGGGAGGCAGAGGCAGGCGGATCTCTGTGAGTTCGAGGCCAGCCTGGTCTACAAGAGCTAGTTCCAGGACAGGCACCAAAAACTATGGAGAAATCCTGTCTCGAAGAAAAAAAAAAGCGGGGCCTTCGTCCACTGTAATCTCAGCTCTCAGGAGGTAGAAGCAGTCAGATCTCTGAGTTGGAGGTCAACCTGGTCTGAGATGGAGTTCAGAACAGCCAAGACTGGTACAGAAACCCTGTCTCAAAAATCCAAAAGAAGGAGAAGGAAGAGGAGGAGGAAGAGGGGCCTTTTTAGAAAAGATGAAGCCGCCCGGGAGGCTCTGGCTTAAAAAAAAAATGGGATTAGCATTGATAAGGTGTTGATTAGAAGCTCTTTCACCCCTCCTAAATCACAGCACTATGGTCTCCTGTTGGAAGCTCAAACAGACCCACCCTACTTAATAGAGTACTTCTCACCTCCCCGAAAACCTGGGAAACAACTTTGAGTTATTGATATATATATATATATATATCTATATATATATATAGATATATATTTGGTTTTTCGAGACAGGGTTTCTCTGTGGCTTCGGAGCCTGTCCTGGAATTAGCTCTGTAGACTAGGCTGGTCCCGAACTCACAGAGATCCGCCTGCCTCTGCCTCCCAAGTGCTGGGATTAAAGGCTGCGCCACCACCGCCCGGCTGAGTTATTGATATTTTGTTAAAGCAGCCCAAAAGCTAAAAGACCCTAATGAGATTAGTCATTTCTCATTTTTCTCTTCCTCATCTTTCCCTAGCCTCCTCGGGCTAGGCCTGGAGCGCACTACATAGCCCTAGCTGGCCTGGAATTTTTTGAAAATCCACAATGATTCAACCTTTTCAATAAAACTTAGAAGTATTTAATTAGCTCTAATATATACATCCTAAGGATAATTCGGGAGTCCTCCGGGAATTGCTTTAGTTTTGTGGTTGGCACATGTATGGTATGCATGTGTGCATAATTTGCGTGTATGTGTATAAAAATATGTTTTGTGTATGTATCCCCATCTGGCCTCCAATTTACTGCATAGCCAAGGTTGACCTTGAACAGCTGATCCACAGGCCTCCACGTTCCTAGGGCTACAGGTATGAGCCTGTACCAGCACACGCGTCTTGCTTGCAAAGGTTAAATTCTCAAAGCTGGCTAAGGAAAACAACATGCATTTCCTACTTACTCGGAACTTATTCTGCCTTTCAGCCAACGTTCATCATAAATAGTTTCTAACTCCTAAGTTTTTCGTGGGTCTTGTTGAGTTAGTAGAGAAAGACCCGAAGGCTGCCCAACTCCAGGCTCTAGTTTCCGCGTAGTGGCGGAAAGAGCCGAGAGCGCTCGGGAGCACTCGCCGGCCCGCCTCGGCGACGTCGCCGGGGGGCGGGGCTCACGCCGGCACGCTCGGCGCAGGGCATTGTGGGAAGGGCGGCCGGTGCTGCCGCAGCTGCCATCTTAGGGACTCCGGACTAGGCCTGCTAGGCCTCTACGGCGGAGGCGGCCGTGTGCGCGGCGGGTGCGCTCGGGGCGAGGCGGAGGGTCCGTGGGCGGGGGGCCGAGCTTCCCGGCGGCAAGGGGCGGCCTGCGGCGGGCAGCGGGTGACAGGCGGCGGGCGCCGCGCCGCGCGAGGATGGGCCGGTCGCGGAGCCGGAGCTCGTCCCGCTCCAAGCACACCAAGAGCTCCAAGCACAACAAGAAGCGCAGCCGCTCGCGCTCGCGCTCGCGGGACAAGGAGCGGGTGCGGAAACGCTCCAAGTCCCGGGAGAGCAAACGGAACCGGCGGCGGGAGTCGCGCTCACGCTCGCGCTCTACCAACGCGGCGGCGTCCCGGCGCGAGCGGGAGCGCGCCTCGTCCCCGCCCGACCGCATCGACATCTTCGGGCGCACGGTGAGCAAGCGCAGCAGCCTGGACGAGAAGCAGAAGCGGGAGGAGGAGGAGAAGAAGGCGGAGTTCGAGCGGCAGCGAAAAATGTGAGGGGCGCGCGGCTGGCGGTGGTGGCGGCGGCAGCGGGGGCGCGCTCGGGGCCTGTGGGGCGGGAGCGCCGGCCCGGAAGTCGGAGTGGAGGGCGCGAGGCGGGAGGTTGGCGGGGCCGCGTAGCGCCGGGCCCGAGGCTTTGGAGCACTGGGCCGTCCGGGAGGGGGGGGGTCCGTGTTTGGGGGGTGTGGGCTCTTCCCCCCTTTTTTTGCAGTCGTAGGAAGACAGGTGCACACACCTCCAGCGAGCACCCGGGTGGCCATCGTCCCCTCGCCTCTTTTTGTCCCGGCTTCATTAGCCCCTCTAGGGAGCACGCTTGAGCCCGCTGATCCCCGCCGAAATGTTTGCTTCCAGCTCCAGAGTGCTCTCGACTGCCTTTTCCCATCGGGTGAAAACGGCTACCTTCAGGGGGAACTTAACTTGAAATGGGGTGGAGATCACGTGGTTTTTGAAAGTCAGGCTTTCGGTGTAAAAAGGAGGTGTGGATAACCCAGCCAGAGTGAGCTTGTGCGTAGTACTTTTAAAAGACGTGTCCTCCTACCCCACCCCACCCCCCCAAAGCCACGTGGAACAATAGTGCTAAGCATATTCGTGGTCAGCCAGCCATCTTTTCCGGAGTTCTTCAGTGAAGACTGGATAAATGGTTACGAAGCAGAAATTTTAGGTAGTTTACGTTGTATGGACTTGTATGGGTTTTTTTTCCCCCATTTTTCCCCCCTGTGTTTGAGTTTGTGTTGAGCAGATTTTCCAGAAGCAGTGCTTCGGACGTAAGGGATTGAACACAGCTAATACTGTAGGTGGAGCTGCCCTGTGCTGCGAGCAGATTGTTCTCAGTACACCTTGGCCACACAGAATCCTGTTGGGTGTGGAACAAGCCCGTAGCCTTGAAGATGTAACTCCGATAACTACTAGGAGGACATAGGAAAAGTTAGCTGTGATAGTTAAGGTGATTCTCCGTGTGGAAACGGGAAGCTTGCTTGCCAATTAGAGTCATCGTACGCTGCACATGGGCTACATAGGATGGCGTGATGGGCAGCGAGCTGTTCTCTGGTTCTGGACTGAGAACTTTAATATTAGATCCTGTGTGTAATAGACAATGTTTAATGTGACTTATGTCTTGCAGAGCACACCGGTGTAGATGACGGAGCCTTGGGAGTGAGGAAAAGTAGTTTGTTTACAGATGCCTGCTAGCTTGTCTATTGAGCTAGCTGCTAGTATTGACTGAGCCTCTAATAAGTGCCAGGAGCTGTGGTGTGGTGGGTGCTGTTGATAGAGAGATGTCTGATCTTGAGCTAGCTCAGACAGATGAGCGGTAATAATATAAGTAGACTATCATCAGGAGTGGGGGTAAGGATGGTAAGGCAGTCAGGCTGCATGAGGGTGGGTATTTGTGGACCGCGGAGTAAGCTGTCTTCCTGAACCCACTGGAGAACAGAACGGAGGGAGGCCTTGGGTGCACGGGGTGGTGGTGTTGCTCACCACGGGAGACCATAGGCCCTGAAGCCCAGGAGTCACTGGAGAAGTGAGCAGAGCCTGGGAATTCTACGTGGGTTCTTGGATGCGTGAGATTTGGTTTAATTCATTCTAGATCAGGAAGTTCTGAGGAGAGAAATGAAACAGCACCCTTTAAAAGACCACTTCCTGTCGTATAGGGTGTATTGTGTAGGCTGGAGACCAAAAAGTAGATAGGGTAAGGAGAGGGAGTGGGTAAGAGCCATCATCGTTAGAATGGAAGAGGAACGGGTTGCAAAGGAATTTAGGGTACATACAGTTGGCTGTTGTGTTTGTGGTGTCCTTACTACCTGTCCTTTGTCTTTTATTGCCTAAAATGAGACCAGTGTAGGTCAGGGAAAGGGTAGAACAGGAGTGTCCCTTGGCACTGCTGGGTTCTTAGTTTGTGTATAACTCAGCTAAGCTAAATAAGGTTGATGATAGGGCTTTGCTTGTGTCTAAACCTGGGCAACAGATAGAGTGCCCCTGGGGACTATGTGGAGAGAGAAGAGCAGAGCATGGTAATGTGTGTTACAGCCCAGGGTGGGAACACTAAAATGCAGAGTGCCTGGTGGGTTTTCACGCAGTCTAGGGTTGGATGGGCGGAGACACGGTAAAACAAGTCTGTTGGCTTTACCCAGTTCAATCCTGTTGACTGAGACTGATTGCTTTGCTACTTATAATTTTGAGACCTTAAATCATTGTGTGTGTGAAATGGAGATGCATTTTATTGTGAGATTGGAGATGCTGTAAGGACTTAGTGTTTGGCATAGAGTGAGTCAGTCAGTGTTCCTGAGTGTAGCCTAACACACCTTTGAACAATAAGTCACAGAAAGTAGTGAAAAGGTAGGCCTTTGCGTTGGTTCATCTCAGATCCCCCTCTTGTGCTTGGGTCCCAGCCACATACCGTGAGTTCTCACTCACTAGGATTTCTTAGGGATTCTTTGAAGTTGTATTAACCACTGAAGAAAGCAGGTAGCTGGAACAACCTGTAGAAGTCCTATCATTGGTCGTAAGCCCTGCAGCCAGTGACATGTGAGATTGAATAGTTTTAGTGTTACCTACTTTACAGATCAGGAGCCTGAGAGTATCTAAGGTGAGCTGGAATTCACCATGTACGTGATTCGTTAAAAAATAAATAGAGCTTATATTTAGGGTAAAGAAGTATATGACTGAATTTACTCTGCAGAGCTTTAAGACAGTGGTGGAGCAAGCACAGGACCTGCATTTGGTTCTGTCCCCATTTTTGCTTCACCTTTGTCCTGGGGAAACTGCTGGAAAGGTCAGGGTCTAGCAAGGGCCATTCATCACCTCAGCATTCACTGCGGCCCAGTGTTTAGTACCTTGTTAGGTATAAAGTAATTAATGTTTACTAGTAATTACTAAGCAATCCTAGAGGTTTCAAGAAGTGAGTATCCTTGTTTTAAGGATGGATGCCTTAAAATACGGCATTACTTTTGTATAGCCGTACGCTTAGTGCTGTGCCCTCCCTGGTTTGTTTTAATCAGTTACCATCTGATTGACTAGGAGTAGTGAGTGGTCTTTTTTGTTTGTTTGTTTTGTTTTGTTTTTTTTAATGACCGAGGGGAAAAATGGGACTTGGTATCATACTACTTGAAAAACACCTTGATCTTGATTTAATAACTTGTCTGGCAGGAGATTCTTAGCAAAGCAATGGGCTCAGCAGGGAAGTTGAGACAGAAGTTGGAGAGAGACAGACAAGACAGCCCTGTGCAACCCCCACTCCCCAATATATTTGGGCTCAGATTTAAGAAGCCTACCCCAGGGTGACTCGGGAACCTGCAGGCAGGACGTCCTGGGTCCTGGCATTCACTCAAGCAGCAGCTTCTGAGCAAAACAAAATGTTTTAGAGAATTCTATGTGATTCTTATGATAATGCCCAGAGTGGTTTGGTTCTTTCTTGAAGAAAGTTCATTGTTTTTAATTGAAAAGTTGTCCTAATGGTGGTGCTATTATTGGATTCCTGTTAATTTTGGCCATCAGGGAAGAAGATGTACTAGTGCTTAAATCAGTTTATATGCAGTTGGTTTTCTGTCGAAAGGAGACAAGATGGAGTGGTGGGGCCTTAAGGGTTTTTTGTCACAGATTGTAGAAACAGACTAGAAATTTGTCCCTGGATTCTGAAGATGCCTTTTTAATCTTACTGAGAATAACAACCGAAATTATGTTCCTGTGAGGCTTGTAGTGCTACAACCATGTGCCCAGACCTCATTGCCTGATCGGCCCCTCATTCAGGATACATAAGGAAGGCTATTGGAGGCGTGCTGGGTTGCCCTTCAGTTCCTCCAGGAACAAAGGGAGAACACAGGGCAGGCCAGTTCTCATCCTGCACTGCCTCAGCTGTGGCTGGGACTTTGCCATTTGCTCTCCTCCCCTTTAGACTATAAAACCTGAGCTGCAGTTAGACTTGACCCTTAATTCAGCAACTTACTGCCTGCCATCTTCCCCGGTTGGTGGGATCACTGGGTGAAGACTGCCAGAGCTGAAGTTCAGCCTGGTTTGGCTTTTACTGTGAGTAAAAAACTGAATTTGTTTGCTTATTTTCCCTTATGTCCAAATCTATGGGCGTACTGCTGGCTCTCTGTTGCTGTGTTGCTTAGAAGGGATGACTGCCTGATCTAGATCCTGAATACTGAGAGTCTCTGTCACTTTATCAGATTCCTATTTAAAAGTGAGAGCTTTGCTGCTCACTGGTGAGCTTTCCTAGGGTCTTTACTTATTTCCCTCCCTTTCTGCTCACAGAAAGTCTCCACTAAAGTCTCATTATCTCTTTTGTACTTAGTACTCTGTCCCATCTAACACTGATAATTAAGAGTTGAGATTTTGAAGATGTAAATGCTGAGTTTCTTAGGCTTTACTATATCTGATTTTCTAAAAAAAGAAACTAGCTGAAAAGTTTCCTTTTGGGTCGATAGGAAACTATCTGTGTATGATTGCCATTGAATCGAGCTCTCTGTTCAGCGTCGTTCTGTTGATGGTAGATCGTTCATCACCTTGGAGGCTATCTGCTGTGTCTGCTGACAAAGGCTCACTCTAGTTAGCCTTTATTTGACAGGACCTTAAAAAGAAAGGAGGGCTGTGTTGAGTCTTAAGCACTCCTGTACTGTTGGAATGTGGCAGTTGGGAAGGAAATAGCAAAGATGCAGACAAGTCCTACTGTCTTAGAAGAACCAAATTATTGTCCCGTCTTCTGCCTCTCTGGTAGATAGAGGCCAAGGATAAGTGTAGACAATGCAGCGAATGTATTGAGCTGAAAGGCCTTGGGTGGGAATTGAGTAGAAATGTGTTAGACTGCTTGACGGTCACAGCAACTAGAAAGTCTTTACTAAGCATGCCAGATGAACGACTGTCCCGTGTGTGTGTCAAATAGATTCTAAAGATGAAAGTTGCGAGTTTTGTTAATTTGATAGTTTGGGAGGAAGTATTACTAAATTGGCCTCTTTGGCTTTAGATGCATTCATTATTAAGAACCTTTGAATTCATTCATTCTGCACAAAATAATGCTTGGCCTGCTCCTGGGTAGAAACATAATGGAAGCAAAGTGAACGTCAATACTATCTACTGATTCTGTATTTATTCTAAACTACAGTTCCAAGACCACTGTAGTGTTAGCATGCTTCCAGTCTATCCAAAATACTTACATTTAACATCTAACCAAATAAAATGGAAGAGCATTTTAGGTTTTCCTCCTACTAACTTGCCAGTAGATGTATGGTACCAGTGACTGTCATTGCTACAAATGCGCAAGGTTTTTGTGATAGCACTTTGATAGATGTTCTTAGCCAAAATTTTGTTTCCAGTCAGTAAGCTAATTGTTTCAATGGGATTAAAATGGGAACAGTAAGGCTTCGTTTAGCCTTGATAATAATACAGTATAGTCTTACCTTTCTATTCTGTCAAATCTAGAACAGCTTTTAAATGAAATCAAATATTAGAGGAGGAAAAGGCACAAGTTAAGTTCAGAGCCTAAAGACCACAGTACTGTTGTCCTTTACTTAAGGAGTTTCTGTGGCTCAACCTTGCACAGAGTGCCTAAGTGCAGTACCTACTTGATAACAGGAGTAGGTTCCTGTTTCAGATTTACAGGTCCTAAATAAACCTAAGGAATTAGGTTCTTGTTACACACTAGCCTTTCTATATTTAGAATGCGTGAACCTCCCCTAAGATATTTATACTCATTTGAATTTCTGTATTACTTATCTTGATTGCTCTTTTTGCTGAATGTGATGTAAGAATAAGCTATAAAATTACGGGTATAAGAAATAAGACTTAATAAGTAGGCTTAAAATTAGTTTTAATTCTTAGGTTAAAATG